>NW_020950172.1:1264877-1424903 GCF_900497805.2 Vombatus ursinus
GAGAGAGAGAGAGAGAGAGAGAGAGAGAGAGAGAGAGAGAGAGAGGAAGGAGGAGGAGGAGGAGGAAGGGGAAGGACAGGAGAGCCCCCCTAGACCTTTCACATGCCTACAGAGAGACAGATGGGGAGGGCCGATCCGACGGGCGGGGTGGGGTGGGGTTGGAAGAAGAGGAGGAGGAGGAAGAGGAGGAGGAGGAAGAGGAGGAGGAGGAAGAGGAGGAGGAGGAGGAGGGCTGCTGCTTTTTTTTTTTTTTTAAAGTATCGTTAAAACTTTCTTCCAGTCTCTAGCTTGAAACCAAGTTCGAGAGAAGGAGGCATCCCGAGGTCTCCTATGGGGCCCCAGCCTGGGCGCTGCAAGCGGTTCGCAGCCCGGCCCGGCCCAGTCCGGCCCCGCTCTGGCCTGTAGCGTTCTGGCCCGGCCTCCTCTTTCTCCTCTTCCTTCTCCTACCCTTCCCCCCCCCCCCCCCCCCCCGCCACAGGCCCGGCCCGTTTGGTCCTGGCCGTGACCGCCCCCTTTCTGTCTTTTGTCTCTCGGAGCTGGCACCTGTCCCAGATACGGGGAGCGGCGCCAGCAGGCAGGCGGGCAGGCGGGCGGGCTTCTGGGCCCCGGAGGAGGCTCGGCGGGTGGGGGTCAGCTCGGCCCAGCCCGGCCCAAAGGAAGGAGAGAAGAAGGGAGCGGAGAATAGGGGCGAGCTGGCGAGAAGAGTGGCTTCACCCACTGGTAAAATAAGGCCGACTTTGGTCGCGGGCACACCCGAGACAATAAAAGACCCCGCCAAAAATAGAAAAGAGGGAGGTTTAACCACACGCCCCGTAAGGCTGCCCGAGACCTCGCGGCCCAGAGCAGTGCCCAGCAGTGCGGTCGCCTTCCATTCTAGGCCATTTCACTAAATGGGGGCAAGGGGAAGGCAGGGAGCACCACTTTAATGACCCCCACCTCAGCCATCGAGCCCAGGAGCCTCTGGGCGCAGCGCCCGCGGTGGGCTCGGCAGACAAACCCGGGCACCACGCGCCTTCCTCGCCCGGGCTCAGGCCGCTCTGGGGGGAGGTGGCTAGCCCAGGCTGTACACTTGCGGGCTGGGTGAGGGGAAAGTGGGGGGCTGCGGGCTGCGGACTGGGCTGGCATGCGGGGCGGGGAGGAGCCATCTCAGGGCCGGGCGAGGCTGGCAGGGAGGGGGCAAGGGGAGGGGGAGAAGGGCGGCCAGAGCTGCAAGAGAATGGGAGGGAGAAAGAAAGAAGAATGGGAGAGAGGAGGGGAGAGGCCCGGAGAAGGGGAGGGGGGGGAGAGGTGCTGCCCACCGAGGGGGGAGGGGGCCCAGGCTTGCGTGGCGGCGGCGGGGACGCGCCGTAGGAGGCGCGCGCGCGCAGAGCCCCACGCAGCCCAGGCTGCCCCCCCCCCCGCCGCCTCTGGGCAGCCTCCCCCCCAAGGCCTGAAGGCCCAGGCCCCCGTACACAAGCTCTGCTCCTCCAGCGGCACCCCCTCCCCATCCACCCTGAGTCGCAGGAGCCGAAGCTGGGGTGCGCGCCCCCGCCGCCGTGCCCGCGGGGCACTCGGGAGCGCGCGCGTCCACAGACTCGGGGCTGGGACTCCTAGGCTGAGCCAGACCCTCCCGGGGGGAGGGGCGTCCGAGGACTTGACCTTGGCCGGACCGAACTCGTCCATCTCGCGGCTCCAGGCCGGGGGAGTCCGAGCGCGCCCCGTCGTGTGCGCGCACGCGCGCCCCGCCCTCGCTTCCCCGGGTTCTGCCGGCTCCCCATCCCCCCTCCCTCCCCCCCCCCCCCCCCCCCCCCCCGGGCCCCCCCGCCGGGCCGCCGCTGCTGCTCCAGGGGACGCCGTGACTGACAGACGGGCTGCCGGCCTCCTTCGGGCTCTCCACCCCGTCCTGGAGGGGACCCGGCGACCGGTTACACTTGGCCTTGCTGACCGGGGAGGGGAGGCGGAGCACAAGGCACCCCCACCCCCAATCTCCTTTTCCCCAAACCCCACGTTGCGCTTTTTGGCAGCTCACTGTAGGGCTTTGTAAAGCCAACTTCCTGGCACCGGCCGCCTCCCCCAACCCTGTCCCCAGCCTCCCCCCTCCGTACCTCCCCCATCCCAGCCGCCGCCTGGGCGCAACCGCTGCCAGGCCCAGCGCTTTGCAGCAGCCTCGGCTGTTTTGTGCCCAAGCCCGAGAGAACAAAAAACACCCACCAAAAAACCAAGCTCAGATCCTGAAGATGACTTTTCTCCTCTCCAAACACGTCTCGTTTTTTTCCTTTCCGACGGAGAAAGCTTGAAGTCCATACTGATGGACTGGACCCATTTACGAATTTGACCCAACTTTACCCAAGAGACAGAAGTCCCAGCCGGACAACTGGAAAGGTGGGGAACTGTGATTATCATGCCCACCACCCCATCCCCATCCCCATCATTACTGAGGTTTACAATCGTTTCGGCACTGGGCAGAGATCTGACCTAGAGAGCGGGGAGAGAGAGTGCCTGATTGGACGGCCTGAGCCCGGGGTGTCCTCAGAGGCTCGGGCCCTGAGAGCTGTCCCAGTGCAAGGAGGAAGGAGGGACTGTGTGTTAGGAGCCACACTGGCAGTCTGGCCTAATGCTTGGTGACCTGCAGCACGGCTTTTTCATTTCAACTGTCGGAGAACTGGGGCTGGGTTGCATATCTCTCTCTCTCTCTCTCTCTCTCTCTCTCTCTCTCTCTCTCTCTCTCTCTGTCTGTCTGTCTCTCTGTCTCTCTGTCTCTCCCAGCCTAATGACTGCCCCCGTCCTAAGTGCTCCAAGCTTGGGGCAGCTGCTGCCTTTTTCAGAAGGCAGAACAGAACTTCAAGCTTCCTCTAGTTTGCCCCCCCTTCCCTCCACTACACCCTCCTCTCTCATAGCAACAGAGTTTCTGGTACTTGGCCCCAGCACACATCAGCGTTCCTTCCATCCAGTACCCTTCCACGTCACATCTCACCATTCTTGTCTACCAATTGAAACCTGCCCATTGGAAGAAAAATATATATACTTTTTATGTCATTGGTAAATTCAAAAGTTGCTGCCAGCCCTCTCCTTCCTGGGAAACTTCATTAAACAGTGGATTAGCCCCACAGACAGTACAAAGACGAGGACCCTCACGCACCCGCATGTCTCTCTGCCCTCAGTGTCTCAGGCTGAGTGTCTCTCGGCTCCTCCCCCCAGCCCCCTCCCACACTGAGGGGTGTCTGTCCTCTTCCATTTCAGGACGGGTTCGGGTGTCCTCTTACTTGTTCTGCCAGTGGCCTGATTTCTCAGCTTGATCCCGTGGAGGAGAGAAGGCACGCTGTGCTCTGTACAGATATCAGCCCAAAAGGATAGCTTCTACTCCACTGCTACGGACCAAAGGCTGTGTGGCAGGCTGCTGGTTGGGTTCGGTTGGGTTTTTCCCCTTTGCTATGCAATATTTATAGAGGGGAATGAGGCCACATGAGAAGGGAAAGGTTGAAGGGGCCCCAGAGTCCCAGACAATCGCAGAGCTCCTTTCCCTCTTCCCTCGATGTCCCCAAAGCTCCTCTAGGGGATCTTGCTGTGTTGCCCAATGTTTGACTTGAAAATGCAGGGTAGTAAAAGGCACTCTTTTTTGCTTCCTTCTGTTCAAACAGTCCTGCTCCTCTGCACACACACAGGTAAAAGCTTTCCCTGAAATTCAGGCACGCGTTCATTTCTCAAATATTGTTTATATGTATATACATATATATGTAATAAATGAATGAATGCCCAAATTCTGAATACCTGAGCTTGTCTGTGGAAGAAAAAGTTTCCTAGGATAGCTGTTTATTGGAGCTGCCAGAGCTAAGGACCCTCGATAGGAAGATGAGAAAAAGGATATCAGCCAGTGCTGCTCAGCCCTACCTTAAACGCACACACAGGCACACTCACAAGAACAACCCACCCTCCACGCCCCCCAAAAAAGCATTCATTCCTCTCTAATGAAAACGACAGCAGCCATTCCATCTTCCTCCACGGTCCAGTTTCTATTTCCTCACAAAAAGCAAAAAGCTTGATGAAAACTCCCTTCTTCCGTGGTCCTGCACAATTTTTATCTATTTTTACTCAATTGAAATTCAAAGGATTAGACAAGGGCTAAAGAGACTGGCCCGGCCAACGTGGCTGTCCACCCAAAGAGCCCAGGCTTGCTTCATCCTGAGTCTATACACACACACAAACACACACACAGGGAGAGAGAGAGAGAGGGAGAGAGGGGGAGAGAGGGGGGGGGGGGGGGGGGGGGGGGGAGAGAGAGAGAGAGAGAGAGAGTAGAGGCTCCGGCAGCCTCCTTTTTTCCCAAACAATCTTAACTGTGAAAAGGAATCCAACCCCTAACGAGCATCAGAACAGCCTAAATATCCGCCGCCCCCCCACCTCCGTAACCCAAATATGTCTCGTCTGGTCTACCTCCTGACAAATATATTAAAGCCACTTTGTGGCTTTCCAATATTAGAGGAAGGTCGAGGACCTCAGACATTCTCAGGGAGCTTGCTGTTGTGTGTCTGGGTGTAAGAGCCCGATTCCTCAGTGCTCCACTCCCCCCCTCCCCTCCCCCGTCTCAAAAACCAGAAAAGGAAATGAAAGAAAAAAGAAAAAAAAAAAAAAGAAACATAACCACATAAAAAAAAAGGACGGAGAATGAGCCTCCCCGCTGCGACTGGATTTTCTTAGTTCTATGCTTCCCTTCCTCCCCTACCTTCGAAATGACAGAGCATGAGAAGTAACTAGTCGAAGATCAAGTCAATTAATAAACACCTTAGTAACTAATTACAAAAATACATGGGCACCTGGCTCGTTCACACATGCCCCATTGCAGATACAGAAAATGCCTGCTCTTTATAAGATATAATTATAAGGAAAATGCATTGCAACCAAAAACTCCTTTTGAATTAATTTTAAATCAATTTCTTAAGCACCTTAGCTCATAGAAATTAATATGCTCAATCTTCTGGTTTAAATCTGAGATGTAAAACATTGACCTTTCGCATGTGTGTGTACAGAGAGAGAGAAAGAGAGAGAGAGAGAGAAGGCACCGGGGAGATAGCTCGTTCTTTTTGCCCTACAAAGTACAAGCGACTTTTCTTCCATCCCCAAAGAATACTCACCTCTCTAGGCTGTTAGCACCAGTACAAGCTTAATAACTCCATTCCTGCTAAAGCTGGGGACTCATCACCAGTTCTCTGCCTTGTAACTTTCACCTGAAATCTCTGGGTCTCCATGATCTTCTTGCTAACCTTTATTTATTGCTGGAGGATGATTTCCCCCTCCTCGGAAGAAGGCATTTGAATGCTGGCCGTTCCCTTCAGTTTTTATTTGGAACTAAGCAGAAGGCTGTCCTTGGGAATGTAGCTTTTTTTTTTTTTCTCTTCTGGATCTGGTGGGGATTTCCATGTAATTATGAGTGCAAATTGGGAAGTCAAATTCAGCTTTATTCAGAAATAATTGATACCAGTCAGGTAATTCCAGATGAGTAGTAGTCAGTGCTTTTTTTCCCTCTCCATTTTCTGTTATCATTTTATTATAATATTTAAATTAAAATATATTGTCATTAGTGATAGCAAAAAGATTTTTAAAAGTAATTTTTTAAAAAATATTAAAATATTTACTTTGCGTCACTGGATCCCAAATAGCTGTGAATGGCCTGTCTTTGCCTTTGGGAGGGTAGCTCTCAAGGGATGAGGTCAAATCTTTCCAAATACTGCTCAAAAGAGTTGTGATATTCCAGTGTGTTTAGATCTTGGGGGTGAGTTATTTTCTTCCCCTTTATCACAAAATCTGCTTAATGGAAATCTCAGCAAGGGACTTCCTGCTACCCATCCACCCTTCCCCCACCAAAAATTTTTTTTTTCTTTTTCCCTGGTCTAATTTTATTCAGAGTATGTCATACACTTTGGTAAAAATGTGTGACATTCTAGGCTAGTTGAATTTTATAGTAGTACATGCTACTTTTCAGGGAAAGACACTTTGTAAAAACTGGCTACAGAGGTCAAGGAAAGTGACCTGTTTTCTCCTCTACTCCCCCCTTACAAAATCAAGATCATGTGTTTCAGAGTGACCTCAGTTTATCTTCTCAGCCATGTCGGAGATTTCTTCCACACACAAACCTATATTATAGCATTTAAGGTACAGTACATTATTGTTAAAAAAGTAAGGAAAACAAATGGGGAAGGACGAACCTCGTTGGACAATTTAGGTTAGGTGGGGAACTTTTAAAACTTTATTTTCATAGTCAAGAGAAAACATGTTTTTCACCCTGGTCAAATGCCTCCGACTCTGTATTTGCTCTCAGGGTGGACAAAGTGGGCCCCCTAAGCTTAGTGCCTACAGAGATGGTGCCCTTGGGAAGACAGCTGCTCCAATGCCCCCAGTAAATGTTTTCCAAAAGCATACTATGCCTGGATAGATAGATAGATAGATAGATAGATAGATAGATAGATAGATAGATAGATAGATAGATAGATAGATAGATAGATAGATGGATCGGTAGATAGATAGGCAGACACAGACAGATAATCTGAAAGTGGGGGGACAAAATCTAGGAACAAGTTTAATGTTTATGATTATTATTATTTTGCTGACCATCAGATAAGTTTTTGCTTTCAGGTCCAAGTAATTTTGTACATTGGAAATTCCATTTTGCCCCACCTAATCATTAATAAGAAGTGAACTCTTGGAATTTATAATTCCAAGACTTCTGGGCATCAATTTCCCAGAGAGCTAGATGGATGCATGTGGATATACATGTATTTAAAAAAAATGTGGGAAGAAGGTAAAACCAAAGCACATACCCAGCAAAGCAGCAAAAACAACTCAGAATTTTAAAGTGTCTCAGATTGCAAAAAGGCTCCATAAATGTGGGACTGTGTTTCCTTCAAAACACAGTGAAGCATTTCTCCCAAGCATCTGCTTCGTCCACTCCATTTTTAGCAATAATGGTTTGTAGCAAACTTGGCATTTAAGTGCTAGCGACACAAATGTGTGCCCTGGCAAGCAGACAAGTGGATCTGAGAAGAAGAAGGAGAGCTCAGGGGCTGGGTTCAGTGAGCAGCCCCCTCCTCTGCCTGCAAAAATCGTCATAAGAAAGAGTGGCGAAAAAACATGACATTGCTTCTTTCGTGATCAAAAACATGTCAATTTGTAGAGTGTTCTAAAACACACTCAGGCCTGGGATTGATGGTTCTTTTGTCTCGGGACTGGTGGCTGCCAGCTCCACAATGGAAAAATAAAAGTCCAAATTAGAAACTTCCAGTGGGCAAAGGATAATCTGAAATCTAAGACAAAATTTCAGCTTCCCTCTTCATTATATGTCACACATTATATGTGTGTGTATTTTCCATGTATC
The DNA here is from genome assembly GCF_900497805.2 of Vombatus ursinus. Classification (NCBI taxonomy): domain Eukaryota; kingdom Metazoa; phylum Chordata; class Mammalia; order Diprotodontia; family Vombatidae; genus Vombatus; species Vombatus ursinus. Next base: position 1,272,223 of record NW_020950172.1, read on the forward strand.
TCTTCACTGTAGCCTACCTGTGACTGTGGACATTATATGTCTTCGTTATATATTACATGTGTATCCTATCTCTTCATTCTGCGAAACATGTGCATAGAGTTTGTATCTTTTCACTCTATCGCACATGCCTATGTATTTGTATAGACATAGATGTATCTTCTCTAGCTACATATTTTCTACTCCTTGGGAGCATTTATCACATATATGCATTATACTCCACATGTGCACACATATGTTGTGTACAGTGTCAACAAAGCCTGCATATGCAGATATCGTTTTTTAAATTTTATGCTGTGTCTGTCTTCTTTATCTCAATTTTACACTGTGTGTCATATATCTTATTATTATAACCTACATTTGTGTATATATTTTTTCATTATATCCTACTTATGTGTATATGTATCTTAGCTATCTATTATATGCTACCTTGTAAATATCTATTGTATCTATATATGTATATAAACACAATATGTATATTTATATCCTGCAAATGTATGTATGTACATCTTATCTATCCTTTTCACTATAGGCTATGTAAGAGTATATATATATATATATATATATGTATTATATATTTATATGTCTTCATTATATGCTACATCTGTGTATCTTATTTTTTCATTATATTATACACATATCTTTCATTATGTGGTCCATGTATGTATATCTCTTACATATCTCTCCATTATCTGCTGCATGTATCTTTTTATTATGTGTTACTGAAATAGATACATTTCTATTTTAGCATATGCTATATGTGAGTATGATATATTATAGCTTAAAAGGAAATACAACTTAGAAACCAGCTAACTCTTCATTTTTATTTTTTCTAAGTGGTATAAACATACACCAAGAGAATAAGGCATTTGTGCTCATGTGTATATGTGTGAGGGCATACGGAATAAATAGATGTCAATAGAGATAGAGAGAGAAATGAGATAGCTGCATTTTCCTTGTCCATGGGAGGCTGGAAAGCACATTTCCTTCCAGAAGATAGGAGCTTCAAATTGCAGCCGAGCCTTCAAAGAGACACAGCTATTTTGGGCCAAGCCCTGTTTTCCTAATTTTTTTCTGGGGTTTGGGAGAAGGGATGTCACCCACTGTACTTCAGAACTGTCATCTTGCCTTCCCAAAAACTGACAGATTTTCTCTTGCTCCTATCTGATGCTCTCTCTCAGATTCATTAAAATGGCGTCTCCCAGTAGAAAGGGCTATTTCTCTCTCTGATTTCTGGCACTGCTTATAGTTATAGTCAGTCAATAGTGATTTCAGGTATTTAACTATTTCTGGTGTCCTTTCTGAGGAAAAACAAAAGATGAGACATTAGATAGCTTGAAAAGAGAAATCATGTCGGTCTTGGGAAAAATCACTAGCAAAATGTGTCTCCAGGAAGGGAAGAGGGCTTTACTGGGGGGAGGGGGGAGTTGCCGTAGACGAATCTAGATTTTTTCATTTTAGATTTTTTCAAAGGAACTTATTTCCCTGAAATCTGACGGCTCAAGCCTGACCCTGTCTTGCTCTGGACTAAAGCCCAGTGGAACAGTGAATTGAAATAGAAACTTTGGGAAGTATCGCCTTCTGCCTGTGGGTCTCACCTCCACGCATCCTGGCCGGCGAAATGTGAATGCATTCATCCGCAGTCAGCGCTGTCATCCAAAGTACAAGGCTTTCCTTACATGCATCAGGAACCAGGCCCAGAGCTATGTTATTTCAGCTGGGAGTCCATTAACTATACTGATAAAGCACACGTCCTTTTGTATAGACCAAGAACCAGACAGAACAACGCGAGTCAGAGACAGTCGAGGTCCACGCTGGATCTGCCCGGGACAGAGGCGGCGGGCGAGCCGGCGGGCGGAGACTTCCCCAGAGGAAGCGTCCCAGAGAATTATTCCAGAGAGCAATTAGTGGAAGCTAAGCTGCTTGGAGGGCAAAGCCTCCCCGGGGGTGCAGCAGGGAAGTGAACCCCGATGGAACCAAAGTCAGGCATTTAGGAACATTCCATTTCAGGAACACCATCCTGGATAAATAAGTGCAGAGAAAAGCCTCCTCTCTCCCGTGGTACATATGTTCATATGCACATCTGCTAACACAGCACACACAGAGACACACTATAGTCACATACACACACATACAAACCACAGACCCAAACATACAAACACACCACACACACACACACACACACACACACACACACACACACACACACACCACTTCCAGCCTCAACTTTGCTATACTTCTAGAAAAATAGGGAAATACAAATTCCCAGTCTAGCAGCTGTAAATGCTGCAGCGACTGCCTGGTCGGTTTTCAGGCTTGCCCTCCCTAACAATCTGGCCCTCAGTTTTGTCTGCTTAGAAGTATACCAGACTCCAAATCTAAGAAAATGGTGAGACTTACTCCTTCCCAGGTCAAAAAGCTAGTCCAAAGGCCCTATAGCAGTGGTTTGGGGCTTGGAGATATTTAAGGATGAAAAATAACCTACTTATCAGAGAGACGGATGGGGTAGTAAGTACCAAGGAAGAAGTTACATGTTTTTTTTTTCATTGACAGACTTACAACTATTTAAAAGAATAGAAAGAACAAAAAAAATCATTTTCCCTCCAAAAAGAACCAAAGATTTAATGCAGATTCACATCCAGAAAGAAATATCCCATTTATTATGGACAAAACCAAGAACCTACTGGATTTTTACACAATTCAACTTTGGAACATTTATTGTTTAAGAAATGCCCAGAAGCCCCTGGCTAGGCTTTCTCACCGACTCCAGAGTTCAGTTCTCAGTAATCGCTTCTAACAAACAGGATCTTGGATTTGAGTCACTGACTGGGGCCGGCCTTGGGTTCAGCTCTCCTCCTTTCACCTCCACCTCCACTCCACTGAGGTGTGGCTCCTGCAGAAAGATCTTTTTTCTCCTTGAGGGATTTCAACACAGGCCTGAGCTATCGACCCAGAGTGGCTCCTGCCCCATGTCCAGAAAGGAGTAAGTGATATAGATAGGGTGTGTACCCTTTGGTGGACGGTCCCCAAGCCCCAAGAGGCTTGGACTCTGTGAAGTTGGACCACTCCACAAAGACATATTTTGGGAAAAGGCCCTCAGCAATCTTTCTGGGCACACAGAGAAAACTGATAGAAGATATAGTCACCTTCCTTCAATGCCAGAATCCACAATCACTTAAAAATGCCTATGGGAACACAGAATTCTTTGAAAAAGACAATGAGGAGCCAAATCTATTAATAAACAAGCATATAGTGACTCCGGGGTAGCAGCTGCTGGGCCAGGCACTAGGGAGGCAGAGAAAAACAGTGATACCAGCCCCGGCTACGCTCCAGGCTGGGCGTTCCGATAGAGACCACATGTGTACAGCTAGGGTGTGCACAGAATCATTGGAATCATTCTGTCTCAGGAAGGGGTACGTAGGGCTCCCGACAACCCAAACAAGCCCTCCCAGGAGTGCTTCTGCCCCTGGAACGTTAGGGCTCAGAATCCTAAGAACAAACTGGGAGATCCTAGAACCAAAGGCTAGCAGAAGTGAGAGGTCCTTTGGAACAGGGGGTGTCTGAGCTGAAACCATCCTATGAGGTCATTGAATCCAGTCTCTTCACTCTGAGGAGACCAAGACCCCCATTATCTCCCAGGGTCCCTCAAATAACCCCCAAGAGATTGCGATGAGATTGAAAGACAAAAATGAGCATGACTCTCGTACAGAGGTGGGGGCCATGGCAATCTCCCCACTTCATTGGAAGGAAGTTTTCCTAATTGAATCTGTGAGCAGCACCAAACAGTGCAAGGTCATCTCCTGCATAAAGGTGCAGGGAGGTCAGAACTACAAGGGACCAGATTCTTGAATTTGAGTCATTGACTGGGGTGGGCCTTGGGTTCAGCTCTCCTCCTTTCACCTTGCCTTTGACAGGTAGGGAAACTGAGGTTAACCTGAAGAGCTTAACTTTCCTAAGGTTACATGGCTAGAAAGAAAACAAGGATGTGAATCCATCTTCTGACTTTAAACCCATTCATGTCTCTTTCCACCCCAGAATGGTGACTTGTTATGTTTAATATAACAGAACTCAGGACTGAAGCCTCCAAGGTCCCATCTCAAGAGATGGAGCCCAGTATCTGGATGCAGCGAGAACACCAAGAGGTCTTGAGGAGACTGTGAAGGAAAACTCTGGCAGGTGGGGGAGGGGAAAGGAAGAGGAAAGGAGGGAAGAGGAAGGGTTCGTCTGGAGACAATCTTTCTCCCCAAGCACTCCACACCCAAAACAGAATCACAAGTCAGATGACTTCTGATTTCAAAGCAATTTCTGTGCCATGAATCAAAACTGAGCATTCTGTGTCCACACACAACCTACATGACCATGGCCACCACCAATTCCATCTCAGACACGATAACACAGGGTCACGTAGCATGATATGTCTAGCTGGTTCATCAGCATCAAGTTGAAACAAAATCCCACAGATGTCTCTCCTCTCTCTCTCTCCTCTCTCTCTCTCTCTCTGTCTCTGTCTCTGTCTCTCTTCTTCTCTTCCTCCTCCTCTCTTTCTTTCCTTTTCTCTGTCTCTCCCTCCTCTCTTTCTCTCTCTTTCTTTCTCCTCCTTGACACTAGTCATTAGATATGTTCATCTTTTTAAAAATTTCTCATTTTATCTTTAATTTATGGAATAAAATAAGCATTTCCATAATAGTATAGTAACAGTATAATAAATATATAATAATATACTGTTATTTCCATAACAGTATAACAATATAATAAAAAAGATGTTTGCACACGAAACTGAAAATCCATTATGTACAACTTACTATTCCCTTTAAATATATAATAAAGTTGTGTAGATTTTTCTTTTTTTTCTTCCTTTATTTTTCCTTCTCAAAAAGGCAGTGATAAACTCTCCATGGCTGAGGCAGCTCAAACCTCCAGTGGAGAAGGTTTTGACACAGAATGACAAAATCACAGGCTGTGCAAGTATATACCAGAATATTCTATGTACAATTCAGTTCTTGTTAGAACCACAAGGACCCTTAAGAGTGTCAGAGCTTGGAAGGGTCCTTAGAACAGAGACTGTCGGGGCTAGGAGAGACCTTCCAATATCAAACCTAACATGTCAGATCTGGAAGGAACCTTAGAGAACAGCTAGTGCAACCCCATGGTTTATAGAGAAGATGACTGAGTCCCAGAAAGGGAAAGCGATTGCCCAAGGTCGCACAGGAAGCTACTGGCAGGCTTGGGAATGGAGCCCTCATGTCCTGAGCTCACAGCCCACTGGTCTTTTCACCCATTATATAGTAGAATTGATTTCTTTTGCAAACTCTCCAGTAGCAATATGTCCAAGCCATTGTTATACCCCATCATAAACTATGACTAATTTTTTCTTTATGAGTAGAATTTTATCTTACTGCAATTTAATAAGTATTTTGACTTGAGAGGATTTTTTTTCAGGTTATGATCATTGTATGTGCAAGTATAGACCATGTGCTGGGATTGGGGAAGAGAGAGACAGAGACAGAGAGGGAGGGACAGAGGCGGGGAAGATAAAGAAGAAGAAAGGGAGGGAGGGAAGGGGAGAGGAGGAGAGAGGGAGAGAGAGAAGGAGGGAGAGAGAAGGGGGAAAGAGAGAGAAAGGGAAGGAGAGAGAGGAAGGGAGGGGGAATGAGAGAGAAAGACAGGAAGGAGGGAGGAGGAGAGAGAGGAGGGAGGGAGAGAGAGAGGGAGAGAGAGAGAGGGAGAGAGAGAGTCCTTTTTCATTATCTTTGGACTTTTGCATAGCCAGAAAGCAGCCCTGCCACAATGACCTCATTGGAATGGGCAGAGGCTGCCTGCCGTACATTCAGAATAGAACAGAAGAGACTCGAGCTGGGTAGAAGGACGGGCCCCAGAATTAGGACAGGTATTGGCCACAGCATCATGCCGTCACAAGACTCATGTGGTTTTCCAAATGGAATCATGTTAACTCCTTTGTTGCCAACCCTTTGAGAAATGCTACCCTCTCCATCAGGCAGTGCTGGAGCACCAGCGACTTCCCACCCACCCCCCTGTCACTGACATCCTGGGAACAGCTGAACATCATAGCAGAAAGAGCATTGGGTTTGAAAACAAAGCACCAGCCTGCCACTGACTACCAGTGTGACTCCAGGCAAGTCAGTGCATTCTATGGGCCTCAGTTTTCACACTGTAAAATGGGGATTGGGTAGTTATCTCCAAAGCCCCTTCCAGCTCCCAGGCCTATAAACCTGTGCTCTTGGGATTGAGTTAACAAGCTGTGGGTCTTCCAGCAAGTTTCACCCCTGTGAGCCTCAGTTTCCTCAACTGAACAGTGGGGTCAATCCCTCAGGGTCAGAAGGAAGGGCTGCATAGATGAGAGCATGTCCTGCCATCAGTAGGTGTTTCTCATGGTTGGAATCTCCCATAGCCTCCACGGATCCTCGCTCAGGACTTTTAACCCTCTAAGTGCTGACTCTGGTCCTGGTTGACAGAGTAAATGGAAAAAGAAAGTGGGAAGCCTGGCCAGGGAGGATCTAAAAACCTCATCCCAGAACCTTTATCGACCCCACACCCACAAGAGGCATTGACAGAAGAGGGTCTCTGGGGCCCAGCACACCTGGAGAGAGAAGGCTCTGGAGCCTGAAATAGCATTACCAGAAAAAGGAGTGGGGATGTCAGGAATGCCCAGGGACTGAGTGAGCCCTGACAAGGGAGAGTGACTGGACATCTTGACAGAAATGAGGAAGAAATCTGTGGATCCTCTTTGGTTGGGAGGAGTGGGGAGGGAGATCCCTTTCTTTGCTCAGTTCTTTCTTACAGGGAGAACAGAAGCAGACACAGACTGCAGGCCTAGAAGGACCCATCCTGACACTCCTTGGCCTTCAGTAGGGTTGTCCACCAGGGCATCTTCATTTCGCAAAAGGGGAAACTGAGGCCCTGAGGAGGGGAAGGGATTTACTTGCCAGGCAAGCAGGAAGCAACTGAGTCAGAGAGGATCAAGTCAACAATTTAATAAACACCTACTCTGTGCTGGGAACCATGCCTCTGAGCTTGGCTCTTTACACTATTCTGCCCTGTCTCTGGACACCAGCCAGGACAACCTTTCCCAATAGACGATCCAGTTTGTGAATTCAGACACCCTGGGTGTTTCCTTTTGGAATGAAATGCTGCCTCCATTAATCTCACACCACCATCCCTGCAATGCTCCCATTATCTGGGGAGAAAACCCAAAGTCTGGAAAGGCCTGCTTCTTTCTTTCTTTCTTTCTTTCTTTCTTTCTTTCTTTCTTTCTTTCTTTCTTTCCTTCCTTCTTTCCTTCCTCCTTTCTGTCTTCCTTCCTTTCTCTTTATCTTTTATTTCCTCTTCCTTCTTTCCTTCCTCCCTTCTTTCTTATTTTCCCTTTCTTTCTTTTTTCCTCCCTTCCTTTTTCTTTCTTTCATAGAGAGGAAGGAAGGTCCAAAGATATCATAACCATTTCACAGATTCACTGAACGACAGTCTGAGAAGTCTATTTTGACAAGCCTCCTCTCTCCTGACAGTAGTTGCCCAACTCCCTCCCTGAATACTTCTGGTGACAGGTATCTCACTATCTTACAAAACAGTCCATTCCATTTTCAAAATGTATCAAAATGGAATTTCTTCTTTATTCCCAACCTGCTATACTCTCCTGAACCATCTTTTCCACTGTACAGATTTCCCAGAGGAATACAGAGTAATGCACTGAGAGACCACTTTTGGATGAGTAAAAGGGGAAAATACAATAAATATTTTTTCATATGCTTTGTATACCTTCCCTAAATAAAGTTTACATGCCAGAGTGCTGTGGATAATGGCCATCAAACCCTTTGGTTTCAATAAATACCTAAAATATTTGGAAGACATTGTTTTAAAATGCCATCCTCATTTCCAGCCTCCAGTTAGGTAATAGACCTATGTGATGAGCAAGATGTGCAGGCAGCTGGGGGAGAATCTTGGAGAAATAGGACTGGTTCCTTCCTGTTTGGCCCCAGATGTCTGTCTTTTCTAAATATGCAGTCACCATCTCCTTTTGAAATACCGATCACCTCAATTCCACTGAACAGCTCCGAGTGATGGGAAGGGCCTGCCACTGAGTCAGACATCTTGGGATCAGTCCCTGAAGGTACCTTCAAGCAGATCTGTGGCCCAGTGCAAGACAGGTCCCCTCAATGGGCCTCAGTTTCCTTTTCTGTAAAATGAGGGAGTTGGACTATGCAAGTTTGAAAGCCACTTAAAATTTTACTTATTAGGAGCACCTATTAGGTGCAAGGTGCTGGGCTAGGCATTATATTGCTGCCTTTGGTAATATGTTTATAAGGTAAAGTTGTCCATGTTGCCATATTTATTGAGATGATGTCATTGGACAATTGATCAAAATGCTAAAAGGGACCTAATAAGGCAATGTTGCCCCACGCATGGAGAGTCAGAGGATCAGGGGTTGGAAGCCTTGCTCTGCTCCTGACTCCTTGTGTGGCCTTGGGAATGTGACTTGACCTGTCTGGGCCTCAGTTTCCTCAACTGCAAATTGGAGGTAGGACTAGATGGCCTTTTTTTGTATCTCCAGTTCTTAGCACCATGCTTGGCACAATCAATGTTGATTGATGGATTGAAGCTCTATGCACAGCTCATCCCCTTTAGTTTCATTCATTTTGTACATTCAAAAAGCATTTATTAAGAATCTTACTATCTACCAGTTGAGAAGGGGGGGGGGGTAGTGGGTAGAGAGCCTGCTTTGAAGCCCAGAATATTTGGGTTCAAATCTCACCTGGCTGTGTAACTCTGGGCAAGTCACCTAACTACTCAGGGCCCCAGACAGCTAAGTCTAAGCTGCAGGGGAGGTGCTGATCTGCATCGGAGGATGGATTCTCCTCCTGTGAAATTCCCCTAGCAATAAAATGTCCGGTCCAGTCGGTATCCCTATGTGCCAGGCAGTGTGCTAGGCTCTAAGGATGCTGACAGACTGGGAACGGCCACTGCCCTCGGAGCTGACTTTTATTTGGAGGAAAAACAACCCCAGATGTGTAAGCATCAAACCCAGTCACCACCAAGAAGTTGGACGGGCTGGCGGAGAGGATGAGACGAGGAAAGGCCTCCGGGGGCAGAGGGGTCTTGAAGGAGCCTGGAAAGTAGCTAAGGTTTCAACTGAGGCCCCTATCTCCCGTCAGTCGTGGTGTACTACACAACACACACACACACACACACACACACACACTTACACTTACTTCACTGGGGCAGTCTCCCAAGAGGGAGGGCGAGCAGCACCTGGGGGTGGCCGAGAGCAGACAGGCATCCATCCCCAGGCCCGGGATGCCCGAGCTCAAGCCTCTGGCCTCCCCGCCTCAGCTCCGTTGCTGCCGCTGCGGCTGCTCTCCGCCTGCCCGGGGCCGCCGCACGTGCCGGAATTAGCCCAGGCTCTTGGGTGAGTCTTTGCCATTGAGGCTGGAACAAAGGGCGCGACCTCGGGGTCAGAGTGGGACACGGCCGCGACCGCCGGCCCTTTGTTCCTGGCCGCTGTTTACTTTGCCTAAGTAAAGCTCACCCAGCTGGGCACTAAAGAGGATTAGAGGGGTCAGGACCCTCGGGAGGGAGGGAGGCATCCCCGGGCCGGGCACGGGGCAGGGGGAGGGAGGGAGGACCCGGCAGGGTCCCGAGCGGCCCCGTACCTCTGGCCCCAAATTCCTAGCTCTCCAGGCTGCGCCCGGCCGCCGTCCTCATCTCTGCTTCCTCGGTCCTCCTGCCTCTACCTCCCCATCGGTGACACAGTGGGAAGGGGCCCTGGCGCCTTCCTGATGTGAGACCCTGGCGATGTCACGCAGCCCGTCAGGGTGGCCGCGGAGAGGGCCGCGGAGTGCAGGAATCAGTCTAGCCTACGGCCAAGGCCTCCTTCCAACTCCAAAGGCCGGTGCGGCCGCCTCTGGCCTTCTGGAGCCTCCCCTGTCCTAGCGCCCAGGGGGAGGAAAGAGAGGCAGCCCCTGCGCTGGGGGTCGGGAGGGAGGATGGGCGGGGTCGGGGAGGGAGGAGGTTTTAGGCTGGTCGGTGCCAGTGAGCCCTTTGGAGGGCCGCCGTCTGGTGAAGCTACGAAAACCCAAAGCAAAGCGGCCGATTCCGTGGAAATTCTGTCATCAACCGAGTAAAACCGCAAGGTCGGGGAATCCAGGTTAAGATCCCCTGGACTAGCGGGATCCAGGGCCCTCTCTGAGGCCAAGGGCATTATTTCTATCCTGGGTATAGGCGGGAGGAAGCGGAGGGATGGAAGGAGAGGTGTGGGGGGGGGGGGGGGAACAGTATTTGGCCGGATGGTGCCATTCGAAACCTTCACAGGATCCTCGATCTATACCTGGGCCCTCAGAGGCCGGCGAATACAACAACCCCCTTGTTTTTCAGAAGAGGAAACTAAGGCTCGGAGCCTTACAGCTAGTAAGCGGCAGAACCGGGATCTCATATTGCATCCCCAGTCTCCAGATTCAGCCTTCTTTCCACTGCTTCATCTGACCCAATTCAAGACAACCATCTCGGAAACCCCTGCGCTCGGACAGAAGCTTTGTACCTGTCGCCTCCGTGTAAGGTCCATCTCGATCAATCAGGCAATCAAGAAGTTTATCCAGCATCTACCGTGTGCACTGCCCAAGCTGGGGACACAAAGACCTGGTTCTAAATATTAGAAACGTGGACCTTTTCAAAACCCTGCCTGCCCCTAGACAAAGAGTACCTTGGAAAGCTCCGCCTTTAGGAAGGAAGCCTCGCCGTTCAGGGTGGGCAGGGCAGTCCACAGCGAGGGTTCTGAACCTTGTACTTGACCCTTGTGGCAGCCAGCTGAAAGCTAAGACTTCTCAGAGCACGTTGCTAAATGATGCCAAAGGAAACATATTACACTGAAATGGAGTTATCAATAAAAAAGTTTAAAAAGCAAACTCACAAGCCCCAGGCTAACAACCCTGTGCTACCGTGATCCCGTGATCCCGGAGTGGTTGTCTCTCTGCCCCCATGTGAGGTGGTGGTGGGGGTCCTGACAAGTTGAAGTCGATACTAACTCCCAGCTGTCCAGGCTGGAGGTTACTGCTTCCCAGCTGTCCCCCAAGTCTAGTTTGTTGGGGTTAGCCTTACAAACTCTCTTCATCACTCCGTGTATCTGGGCCACAGGTCACATACAAGCATTGTCTGTGGGACAAGGGGAGGGGAGGAAAGGGTGTTTTCCTGCCCCTAATGCTCATTGACACCACACTAAGGTCTGCTCACTGCTCTTTTCCAGCCATAGCAAGACTTCCTTCCTCCTGGTCAGCCCCACTCCCCCAGCAAACAATCGGAGGGTGAGTGGGTGTTCTCTTTGGGTACCCTGAATGGACCACCACATGCTTCCCAAGGACTCTCTGAGTCAAGACTGCTGAGCATGGGCCTGCTTTGAAAAAGTTTGGGAATGGATTGTGGAACTTAGTCTGTGTTTGGGTCGCTGTAACCTGAGTTTTCCCAAATCATCCAGTTCTGTAACACCTGGGTCAGTCTCCTGAAGCCTCCTCTTGGGATGAAGACAAGCCTCTGGCCTGCAACCCTGGGCAGTGGTATTGAACCCATGAGAAGTGTGTTGAATGGAGACGCTCTTGAACTGACCACCAGGAGACCGACAGTTTGGAATTTGCTTACAGTAAAAGAAAGTCGTACATGTGTCTAACCAAAGTGTCTGATGGAAATAACTCAGCCTACGAGCTCAAAGCCTAATTCTCCAGAGAGTGCACCAGCAGAAAGATGGAGGCTGAGCCCAGACTCACTGCTCCCAGAGTCAGCAGGACTCTCAGCCCACACCCCCAACACTGGAAGGAGCTTTGAGGACTGGCTCAATTCCACCAGTGGCCATTATCACAAAACTGACCAAATGGGGGGGGGAGACGAGAAGGTGGCAGGAATTTCCAATTTCTTCTCTTACTGAATTGATAGGAAATGTTTGGGTGAGAAATCTGAAAGGCCTACAACCCAGAAATAATCAATAGTACTCCCACTTCAAAGAAAATAAAAATAAATTATAAAAATAAATTACAAATAAATAATACATAGTGAATGATAAAAATGAAAGATAAATAGAAAATTAATTATAAAAATAAATTACAAATAAATAATAGAAAATAATAAAAATGAAAGATAAGTAGAAAATAAACTATAAAAATAAATTACAAATTAATAAATAGTGAATTATAAAAATGAAAGATAAGTAGAAAACAAAATTATAAAAATAAATTACAAATAAATAATCAATGATAAAAATTAAAATAAATAGAAAATAAAATTATAACAATTACAAATAGTAAATGACAAAAAATTAAAAATAAATAAATAGAAAATTTTAAAAGAACAGAATATAAAGCAAAACATTTTTTCCCATCTCAGTTGACCAAATTGGACAAAGGAATCCTTCTGTGATCTTCCCAACACTGAAGGGAAGGAGACTTTCACTGCCCTGGCTATTGCCCAGGAACCCAACCCTTCCATCGGGCTCAGAGCATTTCACTTCTGTCCTGTTTAGAAAAGGCAAAATTGCTGATTACAGAAGAAGCAGCCTGATAACCATTGTTCTCTGAGTTCTAAGGCTCGTCATTGCCTTTAAAGCCTACTCTCAGCAAACACTCTGTGGATCCCAGGATATGTGTATATAAGCGAAGAAGGAGATACACCAGAGATCTGGTAGTACAGAAACAATTACCACAAGCCTGAATTTTTGCCCAATAAATTGGGAAGGTTGGCCGATGGGGGGAGAAGGGTGTTTGCAAACCCTGCCCTGTGACCGAAAGGCACTCTCCTTCTCCCTTCTATTCCCCAATAGCCGATAAAGCCCTTTAAGCCAGGAGCCAAACACCTTGCATTCTGAACTGGCTGGCTGAGATCACTCCTAATAAATTTTCTCATTGCTTCTTTAAAGATTAAAAAATCCATGAGTGTGTACATGAATTTAAGAATTATCCATCGACAGGAGCATTTGGATAGACAGAGGACAAGAAGAAAAATGACTACATACATGCAGACGCAGCAGAGAAACTATCATTGAGCTGTGGCACCTTCATGTTTACAAAGCATTTTATTTTCTCTACTTTCTCTTGACCTGAACTCCTTTTCTGGGGGTGATCTGCACCTCCCACCCCAACTGGCCAGAGCTCCTCAGAGGATGGGAGGGCCTCAGAGACCACCAACCAAACCAACCACCTCATTTCACTGAGGAAAAGAGAGGGCCAGGAAGATGAGTGGAAGAAGGCGCATACAAGCTGGCATTGGTTGATGTGGCTCTGCTGGCGACAGCCTGGGCCCTTCCCCCTGGGCCACAGTCTCCTGGGGATCGGAGCAGCTCCCACAGTCCTGTTGTAGAAAAGCCTCAGCGGGCTGACCAAAGGAGGAGGAGCGGGGATGAGGGTGGTCTCCCACTGCCATAAGGACACGAGAATCTTTGGTCCGATACCCCTAGCCCTTCACAACCTGCCTCCCAAATATCCACCTTTCCAGGTTCATCGTCCAGGTGTCCCAGACACCATCTATGATCTAGCACAGCCAAAATGGCCGACGGAGTGCCCACGCGTGATACCTCCCAACGTCCCCTGTCCCCTGGAAGAATTCCTTCTTCTCACGTGGACCCCTAGAATCCTTGGCTTTCTTCACCAGCTTGTACTAGGCTTTTCCCAATCCTCCCCCTCCCCACCCTGCTAGGGCCCCCTCTGCCCAGATTGCTTTGAAAAGATGTTGTACTGACACATTATTCCCCACTCTCCCAATAGAATGTAAGCTTCCAGAGCACAGCAATGGTTTCATCTGTGACTTTAAATCTACAGTGCCTAGAGTATAAGAGGTATTTAGTAAATGTTTGTCGAATGAATAAATGAATGAATGAATGCTCTGGGCTTTAGTTTCAAATCCTAGTTCTGCCAATTATGAGCTCTCTGCCCTTCCTCTCTCGGGGCCTTAGTTTCCCCTTCTGTCAATGAGGAGGTTGGCCTTCCAGGTGGAATCCTTCACCTGACCGCCATGGGCTGCCTGGCCCGGGACCTCTCCAAGGCCATCCCTCTCAGCCCAGGTCTTGTCCTTTCCCCGGGAAAAGATCGAACCCATTCTTGAGCCTGGGCCCTTTCCTCCTTCTTTCCCTCAAACACTGAGTCAGCAAATTACCTTTGGCCTTGGCGTCAGCGTTTGGAAACTTACAGGGCAAGTCCCAACATGGACTTGGATTTAGCTGGGCTTGACACACCCAGAGCCTCCATTGGGCGGAGGGCCCAGCTGGCGTTAAAGGAACCAACTCCTCATCTCTCTAAGTGATTCTCTAGCACTGGGAGTTTTCTAGGTGCCCTTGGCCTACAACCTCTACTCCCTCCCCAGTTCCACCAGGAGAAGGAAGACAAGCGTTAATATCTCCATTTTACAGATGAGTAAACTGAGGTTCAGAGAGAAATTGGGATGTTCCCGTGTCCCACAGGAAGCAAGAGCAGAGAACCCAGGCAGATGTCCTGGCACCTCCTTCCTTTGGGTCCCCCTGCCTCTCCCAGTGCCCAGGCCAATGTTCAGCATGGGGTGCTAATAGAGCACCACAGCTGACTTCTGAACAAACATCTCCAGCCCTGGTCCGCCTCTCTCCTACCTCCACCCAGGCGCTCTGCAGCACCTCAAGAGCACATCCAAAGCTGAGCCCCTCGTCTCTGCCTTTGGTTTCACTACTTTCCCCTTCAGCATCGCCCAGACGCCCTCCCAGCACCCACATCTGAAGCCCTGGGATTCTCTTGTTCCTCTATCCCTGACCCCTCACTGGCAGTCAGGTCCCAACTCCTGAACATTCTGGATCTACAGCATTTCTCACCTCCAAGTCCTCCTGCCTAGTCCCTCTACCACCACCGCCTCCTTGCCTGCCCTTGGGCTACGATGAAAGCTCCCCCGGAGGATTCTCACTTCTACTTTCCTCTTCCTTCAGTCCACCCTTCCATGAGGCAGGTAGGAACCGACTTATCCACAGATCTCTTCATTCCAGTCTGCTGCTCTAGAACTTTCAGCGGCTCCCCATTGCATGCTGCCTAGTGTTCACAGATCTTTGAGCAGAAGAGGACACCGGCTAGTCTGACAAGCTCATTTACCAGAGTGGGAGACCCCTGGGCAGGGAGACGATGTGACCGACTGGCTGAGGACATAGAAGCAAGATTCTCCCCCTGCTCTGAGTCCAGCCTGGGACTCTTCCTCCCACTCCAAGTCACTGCCTGCAGATTCAGAATCCTCTGTGTGGCATCCAAAGCCTTCCCCCCCGGGTAACCCCTAATACACATCAGGAAAAACAAATGGAAGTCGACAAAGGCAGATTTCATCATCTCAATGTAAGGGGCGGGGGTGGAGCGGGGAGAGAAAAACCAAACCCTTGCTGACAAAGAGAGCTGTTCTAAAGTGGAAGGAGCTGCTGCCTTGGGAATGGTGAGCTCGCCATCTCTGGAGACCTTGGGACAAAGGCCATATGAACACTCTGTGCCACAGTCTAGGCATCTTTGCACACAGACCTTGGACTTGTCAGAGGCCTCACTTAGAATCCTGCCTGCCACTCCTGTCTGTGTGACTTTTGTTAAGCCACGTCCCTTCTTGGAGCCTCAGTCTCCTCATCTATAAAATGGGTGGGATGGGTTATACATCCTCCCAGGTCCTTCCCAGGTTGACATCTAAGAGTCTGTGATCTGTGCTCTCATGCCCCACTAACGATGACATGTCCTCAACCCATTTTGTTTGACCTTCTGAAGCTCCCTTCAAAGTCATCCAAAAGAAGACGTCTCTGGGACTCTGCCCCTCACTTTCTACATATGGATTTTGTACAAAGATCAGGGATACCGCTGCAAAATCCAACATGAGCGGGAGGTGCCCCACATCCTCACCCCACCCCTGACCTTGATGCTAAACCCATCCCAGCAAGTTTCAAAGAAATCAGAGCCAAAGAACCATGGGGCTGAGCCCAGCCTGACAGCTGACGTTGCCAATCCTTGGGACACCATCAGATGTCCCCACTGGGTCTACCAAATCTTCATCCTCCCCAGATGAAAATTCTACCTCCTGGATGATTGAGCACCTAAAGTGTGCTGAGCACTGTGCTGGGCCCTGGCAGGTGGATTATGGAGGAGATAACAGGGCCAATGTGCTCTTTTCTTTCTTTTAACTAAACATGCTCCAAGTGCACACTAATGAAAGACCTTGGACCTCACTGTCTCGATCTAGTCCAGTACTGAATGTAAAATGCTTGGCAGGGTGCTGGAGGCTTTCAGTCCTGGCCCCATTTGTGGCTGACAAACCTTACGCCAGACCCGATATCCTTCACCTAGTGTCACACCATCCGAGCCTGCTGTCACCGAGAGGCTGGGGTCACAGAAAACACAGACCCTCCCTGAGAGGCTCCAGCTGCCCAGGCAGGGCCCAGGGCAGGCCCATGCTGGCTTCTGGCTTGGCATGTTCTTTCAATGCTGATAGTGACCCCTGCGCTTTGGGACACAACACAGGTCTATCCTCCCCCTCTGACCTCTCTCATTCCAAATAGGCACTTCTCCCGGCCTCTCTTTCCTTCAGTGGCTGTGCCCTGCACCAGGTGAGGCCGGCTCCCAGGGATTGTCAGCGCTACCCTTCCCAACATGGCAGAATCCTTCCATTCCAAACTTATGAGGGCACAAGATAATAAAGATGCCCAACGGGGGCCCCAAAGACAGCAGAGAAGGGGTTAATGACGGGTTGGGGAAAGAGGAGGAGGAGGAGGGAGCCTGGCCAGAAGAACAAAAGCCCAAATTGATGGGGATGCTATTGGGGCAGGGTGGGTGAGTCGCAGACACAGACCTCCCTGTCTGACTGATCATCTGGGTCACCCGGGAAGGGGTCAAGAGCCTTGAGTTACAAGCGCCCGGTCCCTCAGAGAGTCTCGCTCCCAGCGGCAGCCTGGTGGGGGAGGTTGGAAGCCTGGCACTCGAGGGCCCAAGCTCGTTTTCCAACAGACCAGGCCTGGGGAGGCGCAGGAGCAGATCCGCTCAGTGCCCCCCCCCCCGGGGGAGGTCGGTCTCCACAGCAGGTTCCCATCACCTCCCCCCCAACTCCTCACCCCCAGGAGGGACCCTCTGCCACTTTGGGCTGGGGGAGTTGTTTTCTTTGTCCAAAATGGATGGGGGGGAGAAGAGAATGTGGGGACAAATACAGAAAGACTGGCAACGCAGGAGCCCTCAGAGTGACCCACCTGGCTTCCTCGAACGGGAAATGGGGCCAGTGTACCCCTCCCAATAAAAACTGTCCAACAAAGGGTGGACAGGGTTGTTTGGCAGATATGGAGGAGGGGGCTGCATGTGTGTGATGGGGGAGGGGACTGCATGTATGTGATGGGGGCCTTCATGTGAGGTGGGAGAGGAGCCAGTGTGTGAGAGGGGAGGAGGCTGTGTGTGATGAGGAGGGGGCTGTGTGTGATGGGGGGGCTGTGTGTGAGGGGGGAGGCTATGTGTGTGGGGGGGTGGAATTCACAGCCTTGATCAGGCCCAAGCTGGGTGACTGGCTCCCAGATGTCAGGACAGGCCCAAGAACCTGCTCAGGTGACCCAGAGAGGCAAGCCTCATCTGCAGACAGGAATCAGAAGGAGGCCCTGCTGCTACCGCACCCCAACCTTCTCCCACTGAAGACCTGATTCCCCCCATTCCTCCCAGTGTGATTTCTCCAACCACCTCCCCATCCACTGAAATTGTGCTCACTACAAGACCTGAATGGAGTCTTTCACAAGTGATCCCCTGGCCTCCTGGAAGTCCTTAGTTCCCAGGGGGCTCTGCTCTGCATGCGCAGTCTCCAAATGTCCCTCCCTTTGGCATCTTGAAGACCTCTCCCAGGTAGATCCAAGAATCCTGCAGAAGCCATCCCTCCAGAGGAGCTCCACACCTGTCAGGGACCTGCTCAGCCCCCACCTGCTGGGGATTATAGTCCTAATCCTCGTTGGATCCATTCAGAGCTCACCTGGGGAAGACTTTTGCAAAGTGTGGATATCCAGAAAAGAAGGGCCTAAGGGCCTGAAGGACAAGGAATCTGGGCAGGCAGAAAGGTCTTGGGAACCCTGCTCCCCAGTCTGGCTTCCTTGCTCCATGGAGTCATGGCTCCATGACTCTCTATACATGTATCATATACACACACACTCATAGGCAGCCATGTGCAGATATGCCAGTGTGCATGTGTGCATAAACATACATGTGTACATATAGATAATGTGTGTATACAAATATATACATGATTGATGTGTATATAAACAGACACACATAATATGCATGCCTACATGTACGCACATATATATGCACATGTGTATAAATCTATAGCTACATTGGTAACTAGAACATCTCTTTTTCCCTTTCCTCTCTCCGTTCTTTCGTTCCAAGCCCCAGACTCCCAGCCCTACACACTAGCTGCCCAGGACAGGAAGCCCCCAACCAGCAGATGTCAGAAAATATTCTGAGTATTTGAATCATTTAAAGAGGTCAGTTCCACCCACCCCCCACATGCCTCCCCAGTGGGCTTTGTCTGCCAGCCTTGGGAGCTCTGCTGGGGTCATGGGCAGCTGAGGGGGTTGGGCAAAGGTGCCCTTTGAACCCTGGAAGGGAAGTGAGTTGGGGAGTTGGGGAACAGCCCCCTGAGGAGCCCCTGCCTGACCCGTGCTTGGTGCCTGGGAGCTCAGCACCCATCAAGATTTCCTGGCAGGCACCAAACATTGAGTGAAAATTCCACATCATTATGATGGCCTCCAAAGGAAGTGATGTGTGTGTGTTGGGGGTGGGGAGGATTGTGTGTGCTGAGCTCA
This sequence comes from Vombatus ursinus, assembly GCF_900497805.2. Taxonomy (NCBI): domain Eukaryota; kingdom Metazoa; phylum Chordata; class Mammalia; order Diprotodontia; family Vombatidae; genus Vombatus; species Vombatus ursinus. Next base: position 1,291,010 of record NW_020950172.1, read on the forward strand.
GCAATTTGCTGGCCCCTCTGCCTGAGTGTGCACGTGTGTGTGCATGTATGTGCACGTCCCTGGGGTGCAGAGGCTCCTTCCCCTGGGCCACCTCCGGACCTGCTGGGCTGTACTCTCCCTCCCTAGGCTGTGCCTCAGGACCCCCCTCCCACTCTCCCCTGCTTCTCTCTTTCTCCCTCACTCTTTTCTTCCTTCCTCTCCTTTTTCAATTTCCTTTCATTTCCTTCTTTTCTCCTTTTTCTCACTCCGTTTTTCATTTATTCACCTATTCCCTCATGCTTAGCCTCTTTCTTTCCCTTTTCTCCCTCTTCCTTTCCTTCTGTTTCTCATTCTCTCTTTTTCTTCCCATCTCTCTCCAGCTTGGCTTCCTTTGCTGGGCTCCCTTCCTCCTGCCTTTTGTCTCATCCCCTCGCTCTTTTTCTCAAGGCCTGAAAACATGTGTTCTTCCCTTCCTTGGTTCCCCCCCCATGGGGTAAGTGGGGGAGTCCCAGGCCACACCCTCCCTGCTGCTCCTCCCTACCCCACCCCCTTGTAACACAGCTGGGTGTAGCACGCACCCCCCCAAGTTAGGCCTTGGGCTCCAGCTCCCCTTCTCTGCACCCCACCCCCTTTTCTCTGTGAGAGTCTGGCCGTAGGCTAAGCTGGTGGCGGGGAGAGGGGGATCCTGGGGTAGAACAGTATGGAGGTGGGAAGCAGGGTCCGGGTAGGGGGCATGATGGGTGAGGAGAGGAAGGGCCTTCTCAGCTTCCCCTGCTCCTGTCCCCTCAATGAGGGGAGCTGCGTCCCCATAACCATGCCTTCGTCCGAGCTGGAAGCTACCTTTGCCTGCCCGAGGTGCACTTCCACAGTGTCAGACAGTGGGCAAGTCACTGTGGTCTGGAGGGAGGGAGGCAGCGCTCGCCTGGCTGAATCAGCCTATCCCTCAGGCCGCTGGCCCAAGGGGAAGAAAGACAGGGGCGGGGTGGGTCCACCCAGACGCCCAGCTCCGCCTAGCGCTGAATGCGGATCTTCTAGACAAGGCAGGCAGTCCACAAGCATTCCTTAAGCACCAGGCACTGCGCTAAGAACTGGGAATACACACAGAATCAGAGAGCCAGCTGAGTGGGGACTGCAGAGGGCCAGCCCCTCTCCCCAAGCTTCTTGCCGGGGCCTGCTGGCTCATTCAAACTAACTCCTCTGGGCTTACGTCCAGAGATGGACTGACAACACAGGCTGACTTTCCCATCAGCCTCCAAGGTGTACAAAGTACTTTACGAGGCAGGAATGTCAGCTATGGTCATCCCCATTTTACAGATGAGAAAACTGGGGCTCAGAAGTTCAGTGACTCCCCATTTCTGGAGCTGCTGACCATCGGGGCAGGATTGGAACCCAGGTCTCTTCTGATCCCAAACCCACTGCTCTCTGCACCAAGTCTGAGGCAGGCTGGATTCTCCATGCAGGGGGTGCAATTGCATGGAGCCGTCCCTCACCGGAGGCCCAGTGCCCTGATCCCTCTCCTCCTCTGGTGGCCCATGGGGACGCAGTCATGAGCCTGCTTCTCAGCCTGTGCTCCCAAAGCAGACGCGAGTCCAGCCAAACCAAGCCTCTTTTCCTCTGCTTCTCACAGGACCCTCCACCCCCAAGCCTGAGCCCCTCTCCCTCAGGCCCTCTGCTACCTTCTGGGGATGCGGGCTGGCTTCCCCTTCTCCTACAGCGAGAAGGGCCTCAGAGAGACTGGTCAGGTCCTACGGGGGCTTTGAAATAATAAAGAGGATGAAGATGCCTGCTCTTCCTTAACTCTGTGACCTTCAAGGCTCTTTCCTCAAAATGACCCTGCCAGATGGGTAGCCATGTTACAGATGAGAAAACTGAAGCCCAGAGAGAAAAGAATGGCGTGTGCTTATGTCCATGGATTGATAGACGCTGGACTTGACCCTTCCCAGCCTCAGTTTCCTCAGCTGTGAAATGGGGATAACCACAGTACATATCTCACAGAGAGACTGTGATAACAGGTGAGATAACGTCCATAAAATGCTTCACAACCTTAAAGTGCCTTTCACATGGCACCTCTCGTGCCATACTGAGTCACAGATGTCCCTCCACAGGTGTGCATGGCAAAAAGCCGCCCAACTGCACACCACACACACACATACACACAATTACACACATACACAATCACACACGTGCACATACACACACATGCACATACACATACAATATATGCACACCACACACATACCACACATGCACACACATATACATATGTACACAGTATACAGACGTACACACAAAATACACTCACATATGCATACTCCATACACATGCACACATATACACTCACACACATACACACATGTACACACCACACAACGCACACACACTCATGTACACACACACTTACACACATGCATACACTCATACATACATAGGCACACACTCAGATATGCACACACATACACATATGCTGCACACCACACACACATAATACTCTCACACATGTGCACATCCACACACATACACTCACACATATGTATGTACACACTCTCACACATGTGCACACATACATACACACACCACACACATATGCTCACACATACACGTTCACACACATATACTCACAACACACATGCATGTACACACTCATACACTGTACACTCACCCATGTGCACACATGCATACACTCACACATAGGTGCACACATATGCACATGCATGCATATATACACACTCACATGCACACACATACACACTCAGACACTCATACATGCATACACACTCACACACATACACATGAACATTCACACCCGCATGCACATGTGTGCGTGTACATATACTGTGCATGCTCACACGTGCACATGCATGCACATGTGCGCACACACGCTCACACACATACATACATGCACACACATATATACACTCACCCACACATTCACATACTCTTGCACACTCACATTCATGCACACTCACACAAGTATGTGCACAGTCATGCGTACACATACATATGCACACATACACTCATATACACATGCACATTCACACACATGCACATCCACGCACACATGCACATACACACACAGCCTGATTGGGGGCCAGCCATGTCATGTTCATTTTATATCTGAGGGGAAGAGACTGGCCCAGGGTCACCTGGCTGAAGGGAATCACAGGGCTATGACTGTCCCCTCCCTAGGCTGCCCTTACTTAGGACCCATCCTTTGGAGGAGACCAATGGAGTCATGGTGGGGCTATGCGGGACAAGCCGCAGCCCACAGGGACCCCAGGGCTCCACACACTGGGAGCTCAGGACCCTGACCTCTGGGAAGTCTCTGCCTCCCACCATGGCCTGGCTCCCCCAAGCAGGTGGGCACAGGCCCATCAAAGCCCTGGAAAAGTCGGTCAGTGCAGCCAGACGCACGGAGAGGAGCCTCTGAGAGCAGGCCAACGGATCAGCTCCAAGACGAAGGAACCCTCTAGCCTGGCTGGGCTAACCCTCTCATTTTGTAAAGGAGGCCACAGACCTGGGGCTCTCGAACCCCAGATCCACGGGGTTAGGGCAATGGGTGCCGTGCTCAGGAGGGCTGGATTTCCCATCCCAGCTTGACCACTCACTATGCCTACCAGGAAAATCTCCCTGAACTCAGGACTCCTCATCTAGGACATGGGGATCAATTACTCAATCAACAAACAGTTCTCAAGGGTGTACTCGACATCCATCACTAGACTAAGTGCTGGAAACCCAAAGAAGTGACTGAAGCAGTCCCTGTGGTCAAGGACATTCCCAGTCTTCCTCCCTGTGTTGGCGTGAGAAGCATTACTCCATCTGGAGAAGGGGCCGGCCCAGCCTCTAGACCCCCAAGGCCTGAGTTCAAGTGCCACCAGATGACTCTCCAAGACTAAAATTTAGAGCAGCTCTACAGCCCTGGAGCGAGTGATAGGGATGGGGAATTCCCTGCTAAGATGACATCACAGGAAAAAGCAGGCCCATGGGCTGCTGGTCTGCAGGTGTGGCCACACCCATCTTCCCCCAGACAGGGCCTCAGCCCCCAGCCTTGCCTGGGAGCCTGCCCAGGGCCCCAGAGGCCCTATCCCTGATGCCCCCACATCTGGAGCTCACAGGGGTGCCTCACCTGGCAGCGGGGCCACATGCAGGCACTCCAGAGCCCATGGATCAGCTGGCCCCAGGGCCGCTCTCGGGGGCCCATGATTCCCCAGATCCTTGGCTGCCCCTGAGCTCCCAAGAAGGTCCCTGGCCCCAGCTCGGAGGGTTTCCTGGAGCTCCTGCAGTCCCTCGACTTCCTAGCTGTGGCGTTATTATTAATGTAGGGCATTAGGATTGGCACAGTACTGTACAAATATGACCTCATTTATCATCATTATTATCATTATCATTATTGTCCTTATTTGGGGGGGGGGAGTGACCTGCCCAGGGTGCAGCTAGGATCGGTCTGAGGCGAGATCTGAACCCGCCTTTGACCCCGCTGTGGCGATCCCTAGGGCCCGCATGACTAGGGTCAGAGTCTCCTGTGACGCTGACCACACCCTTCTACCTTTCTCAACCAAACTCTGCAGCCACGGGATACTCATGACGCTCGCCCAGTATGAAACAGGGAGACCGGGACAGATTCGGCCAAAGCGCCGGGGTCAGGGTGCGCTGCCGCGGCCTCCAGACAGCAACGGGGAGGCCTGGTGGAGAACACGACGTCCACCCTATTAACGGAGCGGCCCTCCTGCTTCCTTTGTATCATTGCTGCTTAGCGCAGGCCTTGTTATTAATGATATTACTGAGATGAAATAAGCACATTAAAACACCGTCAGTGACCAAGCCCTTCACTGGTGACAGGCTGATGCTCTTAGCTCCCGCCCCAAGTTCAAGATCTTTCTAAGGACAGAAGACTTTGGACCCACGGCGTCCACTCGCCTGGCCAGCTTTGGGCCTCTGGGCACGTTGCCGGCATTGTTCTCCAAGCCGCTGACCGACGGATCCAACTGCTGCAGATTACACAGGAGGAAACTGAGGCCCTGCCCCAAAGTCAGAGCGGAGGCACCCTGGGGCATGGCTGCCCCGCCCGCCTTGGCTTCTTCTTCCCCTTGAACAGGGGACAGAAATGGAGCTTGGAGGCCCCGTCCAGCCCGTTTCCCTCTGGGGGAGGGGGAGGTCATTCACCAAAAACACCCTGCTCCCACCACGCTGCCCCCCTCCCATCCCGGCGGAGGCTGGGCCAAGGGGGGAGGGGGCACGCGGCTGGCCCCAGGAGCCACACCCCCTCCAAGGGCCTCAGACGTACTGAATTTCACTTCACACACAGCTTTAGCAGGCCTAGTTGCTAGGTAAGAACAAACCCAGTGCTCTGGAGATCATTTCACTGCAGCTGGGCGGCACCGCCGTGCCTAGAACATCGGCTCAGAGCCAGATTAGCCTCAGACATTTACTAGCGGTGGGACCTTGAGCAAGTCATTTCCTCTCTGTCTGTCTCAGTTTCCTCAAGTGTAAAGTGGGGATAATAAGGCTCACTTCCAGAGTGTTTGCGAGGATCCAACAAGACAATTTTGTAAAGTGTTTAGCAGGATACCTGGCACACAGTAGGCGCTACATAAATGCTTAGAGGCCATTGGTGCAATCCACTCACTTCACCCAGGAAGAAGCTGAGTGGGAGGCAGTGACTCCAAAGCCCCAGGGTTAGTCAGAGGCCACCTCCACCTCGGGGTCTCCTTCTCCTGCCTCTCCTGGACCTGCCACCAAGCCCCTCCTCCCAACCACACAAACCACTTCTCCCTGTCCTGTTAGGCGCAAGTGTAGACTGGCCTGGCTTGACCAGCAAAGCTAAGTAAGGCAGTTAGGGGCCAGGTTCCCTGACCCTGCCATCACTACAGACAACCACAGGATGTCAACTGAAAGGGAACTTAGAACCTAGAACATCAGCTTCAGGAAAAGGAGAAAAACAGAGGGCATCTAAAAACAGGGGACGTCCGAACTGAGAGGGCCTGGGAACAGAGGATGGCAGAGCTGGGAGGGCCTTAGAACACGGAACGTCAGAGCTGGAAAAGGAACTTAGAACAGGGGATGTCAGGACTAGGAAAGGAACTTAGAACAGGGGATGTCAGGACTAGGAAAGGAACTTAGAACAGTGGATGTCGGAGCTGGAAAAGAAACTTAGAACAGGGGATGTCAGGACTAGGAAAGGAGCTTAGAACAGGGGATGTCAGAGCTGGGAGGGCCTTGGAACAGAGGATGGCAGAGCAGGGAGGGCCTTAGAACAGGGAATGTCAGAACTGGGAGGGCATTAGAAATCCTCTGACCCAACCTTCTCTGCTTCTCAAAGAGCTAAGGCCAATGAGGGGAAATCAATCGCGCAGATTCCACGTCAGATCTTTTCCCTCCAGACCCTCGACTCTTCTCAGCAGGTTCCCCCCAAGTTCTCCAGGCAAGCTTGAGGCTTTGTGGGGGAGGGAAGGGGAACCAAGCACCATCCAGGCCCCCATCAAGTGGTGCCAGCTCTAGAATCCACATCTCCAGACTCCTGGTCAGGCGGGAGCTTTGCCGACAACCCTCTCTTATTGTCCTTATGCACCCTTGAAGTCCTCCATGGGGGAATAGCCCTTCTACACTTAGTAGGTATTTAATTAGTGGACTGAGGGCTGAGGAGGAAGTGAATGTCACTGAATCTGGTGTCAAAGGACCTGGGTTCAAATTCTGCTCCGCTGCTTAGGACCAGGGTGGCCTTCTACAAGTCACCTCCTGTCTCTGGGCCCTTTCTATAAAATGAGGGGCCCAGCCTCAATAGCCAAGGGCCCCTGTCCACCTGGAATCTCCAGGACTTCAAGCTTCAAGGGCCAGCAGAACGGCCAGATCTGTCCCCAGGACCATGGAAATGACTAACATGCCCTTCTCCCAAGGTCACACAAAGCAACGACTCCACTCTGGGCCCTGCGTCCCCCGACGGCCCAAATGGTAGGAGACAGGGGCCTGACTAGACCCTCCTCCTCGTCTTTAGAAGGGGCCAACTTGCACTTCCAGGAACGAACAAGCCCCCCAAGACCACCCCGCCCCAACTTCCCTCCATGTCTCCTGGTTTCCCAATCCCGTGGCTAGACCTGATCTAGTTTCCCCTTCACAGTATTTGCAAATGTCCCCTGATTGCTTGCTCTGAGGCCCTTGGTGGATGGTGGGGGAGGGGAGAGGGAGCTCCCCTGGAGGGCAGCTTGGGAGGGAGTGGGGTTGGTGCCCAGACGCCTGACTCTAGAGAGTGTTGGGCAGGACCCCTGGGTCCTAGAGCCAGAAGGGAGCTTAGAGACCTATTGTAGGGGGAAGCTGAGGCCCCAGAATGATAGTGGCCAGGCCAGGAGGGGAACCCAGGCCCTCTGATTCCAAATTCCCGCTCCCCAAACCAAAGCTGAGATGACAGTTAAAACAAAAGGCAACCTCAAGCTTTTTCCCCTTTAAGAGAAGCTGGTGGCAGCTGCCCAGCGTTTGGGACCCTCAGGCCCCTTGGCGAAGCAGCCTGCATGCCAGATGAAGGCAGAGCAGCCAAGAGGCAGAGGGGCCTGCAGCCTCCAGCTCCCCGGAAGCTGTTTTTCCTTTGTTTGCTCTGAGAGAGGCAGGATGCAGAAGAGGCTAGATTTGAGGCAGCCCCCCTCTCCTGCCCCCAGAGGGCAGCCCCTCCTCAGCCTGTCTGCTGTGGGGCTGAAGTCTGGGGTCTACACTGGCCTTGCTCCCAGGAGTCAGGGAGAGGAAGGGAGGAAACAAAAGCTCAGAGAGGGCATGAGATCTTCCCAAGGTCACACAGCGAGTAAGGAACCCCTGCCTCTGGCTGCATGAAAGCCCCTTGGACGTGGGGTCAGTTGAGTTAATGCTGCCTGCCTGTGCCTGGGGACTGACTCAGACTCTCTGGGTCACAGTAACATCCTCTGTAACCTGAGGGATGGCTGAGGGGGTCCCAAAAGTCACCGCCAGCTCTAAACGCTATTGGTTTTAGAACTCCAAATCCAGGGGACCCAGCTGCCGGACTTCACACAAGATCCTTCCCGCTTTGGACCTCGAATAGTAACTCTGTGTGAGGAGAGGGCTCTACTGTCTGGGCTCCCAGGCTCCTCCCAGCTCTGACATCCCAGGTTCTAAGGCCCTCCCAACTCCAACCTAATCACCCTCCTAGCTCTGACATTCTCTGCTCTAAATCCCCTCCCAGCTGACCTTCCCTGTTTTGAGGCCACTCCCAGCTCCTGTCCTAAGGCCTTTCCCAGCTCTGACCTTCCTTGTTCTCAGGCCCCTCTGAGCTCTGACATTCCCTGTTCTGAGGCCCTTCCCAACTCTGACCTTCCCTGTTCCAAGCTCCCTCCCAGCTCTGACATTCCAGGTTCTAAGCTCCTTCCCAGCCCTGACATTTGCTGATCTGCCTGACATACTTTTTGCTGTACCTTCTGAGCCACAACCTGAAGCCCTCTAGGAGGAACCCTTCACCCTCCAGCCATCACCGACAGACCCTTAAAAACACAGGGAATCATGAAAGGGAAAGAGGAACTCACCCAGGCCCCCAAACTCTGCCCCATGTTCTTTTCCCAAGATCCCAGTGTCCAGTCGAATCAGAATCTCCTTTGGCCTTACGTTCCCCCTTTGGAGTCCTGGGGTTGGGCTCAGTGACCTTCCCGGTGCACCATTGTCTCTTCGGAGCCTGGCCCACTGTCAGGCAGCTGGGCTGGGGGCCAGGGCCCATTGAATCACTTAGTTCTGGAGGTGCCGGCGTGTAAGTGGGAGAAGGAGGCTACCCCAGATCTGGGGCCTGGGCTTTGGGAGGCAGAGGTTGGTGTCTGGCCTCTGAGACCCCTCAGCCACAGCCCTGAAGAGATGATTTCAAGGGCCAGGGCCCCACCGTGAGACTCTGCTCACACAGGCGGCCTCAGAACTTTCCAGAGAATCCTCCTCCCAGGGTGGAAAGTTTCCACCCTGATCCCAAGCCAGCCAGGAAGCTTGGGCTTGGCAGCTGAGAATCACAAAGGCAGATCAAGCGAGCAGAGGAGGAGGGAGGGCAGGAGAGAGGAGGGGAAAGGAGGAGAGGCCCAGAGAAAGGGGGAGCCCCCGGAGGGAGGCCCGGCCCTCACCCACACCAAGTCCACACTGAGTGTTTGGACAAATTCACAAGTGATTCAGCCCTCAACCTAAAGCCTGTTCAATGTTCTCTGGCTTGGCTCAGCGAGCTGCCAGGGTCGGTCAGGGAGAGGACGCCATCTCAGCCCCTCAGAACCCAAACCCTCGCTGAACGGTTTCCTTCCTTCCTTCGTTCGACACTTAGGGATGAGTTTCTACCAAGATTTGATTCATTCATTCCACAGACAATCAATCATTCACTCATTCACTCAATATTTATCGATGATGTCTACTCGCTGTTCATTTGTTCATTCATGCACTCAGCAATCGCTTAGTAAGCCTTCCTACATACATTGAACTTACTCATTCACTCGACAAAAGGATATGAGTGGATTTACCCAAATTTCTTTGATTTTCTCAATCATTCATTCACTTGCTCCACAAACATTTATTAGTCTACTTGAAATAAATTCCCACAGCAGACAGTGATTAATGGCTTATGCCTAAAATTCATTCATCTAGTCATTCATAGGCATTGACTTATAGTTTCTGCCTAAATTTCATTCATTCATTCAGAACTTATGGATGATTGATTTTATGATTTCATTCATTCACCCATAAACATTAATTATTAATGTTTTCATTCATTCATAAAATATGGAGAAATCTCATTTATTAGTGATTCCTACCTAAATTTCATTCATTCATTCATTTGTTCACCCCCCCCAATAGCCTTTCATTAACGGATCCTCTCAAGAGGCGGCACTGCTGATGGCAGCAGACTTGGAGTCAGGAAAACCTGCATTCGAGTCCTGCCTCAGACACTGACTAGCTCTATTTCCTCATCTGTAAAATGTCCAGGCTGGACTTAGCAGATTGCCTCTACCATCTCTCCCAGCTCTGAGTTAATGAGCCTACAAAGTCTTCACTCTCTGACTCACTCAACAAACAGGGCTGAAGTGCTGACTCTATTGGGAGGGCTGTTCTTGACCTAAGGAAAGGGACAAAGATACTTAAAAGAGCCTGGCACCCCTTCCCCCCCAGCTCCAACCCTACCTCAGAACTTACAATCTAAAGAAAACCCTGCACAAATGAATGAATGAATGCATAAATGAATGAATGCATGAATGAATGAATGAATGAAACAGGAAGCATTTGTGTTCTTAGCACTAGGGCTACCAAAGGAAGAATTCTTGCCCTTAAGAAGTTTCAACCGGAATTGAAGGGCGGGCACTCAGTGGAGAAGAGATTCTGGGTTTCCTACCTGGTGGAGGTGAGCACAGGGGTTCAGCATCCAGCAGAGGAAAGGAGCCCTGGGAGCTCAGGGGCATGGCAGGCCCACTAGGCCTCCAGCTCAGGTCTGGGCCACTGGGCATGACAGAGGGGAGGGAGAACTTGGCGCCTGCTGAGAACCAGGTCTGCCTAGGCCCTTGTTTGGGTCTCTCTGTCTTTTTTTATGACAAATTTTTCTGGTCATCTATTTTTTACACCAAAATTTCTCTTAGCATCCTTCTCCCTCTGCCCCATTCCGGAGTCACCTCACATAACAAAAAAAAAAAAAAAAAAAGGAAGAAAAAGAAATCTACAAAACTGAAATACAGTGACAGAAGAGCCTCTCGTTTCTCCTCCCAGAGAGTGCGAGCGCCACCATCGAACCACAGTATTCTGAAGGAAAACAAGTGTCTTCCAAGCCAGCACCCTGCTTCAGTCCTGGGTCTTCTCTATCCGAAGCTGTAGAGTCGAGGCTCCAGAACAGAACCCCCTATTGTACTGAGCTCCTCAAGAGCTGAAAAGGGGACCAGGGCAAATGAGATACAGAAGGGCCCAGCTATGATTCAGAATACCCTGAGGGGCTCTCTTGAATGCACAGGTCACGTAATCTGTGCATGTGAATCGTCCAGCTTTGTGTTTTATTAGTCTAAGGACTCAGAGTAACCTGAGGGAGGGACTGGGTATGAACGGAATGATCTCCCCATCCTCCCTCGTACCTCAGTTCCGAGCACGGTCCCTGATGAATAATTATTGACTGAGTTAATTAGGGACTGAGTTCTCTGGTGCACTGTGTGACCCTGGGCAAGGCCCTTCCCCTCTCTGGGCCTCAGTTTCCTCCTTGGCTCCATCTCTTAACTTCCTTGGCTTCCTCCAGGTCCCAGCTCAAATCCCACTGTCCCAATCCCCCTTAATGCTAGTGCCTTTCTCCTGTTGATTATCTCTAATTTATCCCATTTACATGGGGTTTGTTTTCTTGTCGTCTCCCCGTTAGACTGTAAGCTCCTTGAGGGCAGAGGACATCTTTGGCTTTTTTTTGTACAGTGCCTGGCACACTATAGGTGTTTCATAAGGGCTTGTTAACTGATGCTAAGATAGTGACTGTGTGAGTGAAGAAAAGGAGAGATGGTGTAAAGGGAGAAATCCCAATGTTGTGAGTGAAGGACCGAAGAGTGGAGTATGGAGGAAGATGCAGTGCCAGGCCCCGGGAGAGAGGCAAACAAAGAAGGAAGAGCCCCACCCACCACTGGAGCCTCCACCTAGGGGAAAGCACTGGTCAAGGAGGGGAACTTTGCCTTGGAACTTCCAGGGAGAGAGAGAGGGTACAGCAGGGAGCAAATTGTGGCTATCCCTGGACCCCAAGCAGCCCAGCACCCAGAGAGACCAGAAGCTGACCAGGCAGGGCTGTATGCGGCAAGCACTGAGCCACCTTGAACTTCCGGATCTGCACGAAAGAGACCTGGGAGCAGCCTCCAGGGTGCTTGGCCTCAGTTGCAGGTCAAACTGAGAGGGACTGAGGGGAAAGCCTGATCTCAGTGGTCCCAGGACGGTTGATAACCGAGGGAAAAGAGGCTAATTAGAGCATTATCTGATGGCCAAAGTGTTAGCTGGGAGCTAGACTTTAGGGTCCACCGTCTTAGAAGATCCGCTGGCGTAGCTCGTGACTAAGGTAACCAAGGTGTTGGGTGATAACTATAGCGGACAAATAACCAGCTTAGTAGATTAGCCAGGTTTCAGATGACAACTGGGGTGTGGCTGATAACTAGGGCTGTTATCTGATATCTCAGTTATCAGGAAGATGAAGATGGGGGGGGGGACACACTGAGTTCAAGAACAAGGGAAGGATGATGAATTTAGAGCACCAGGGTCACTTTTAGGGCTAGCTGGGGACCTCAGGCCTTTGTTTCCCCATCTGTTAAAGATATTTGCGCCTACCTCCCAGTCTTGTTGTGAGAATTAAATGAAAACACACACACACACACACATGCGTGCACGTGTGCACACGCACATTTTTACACACATATACAGACCAGAGTGCTTTGCACATTTTTAAGAGACATACAAGTAAATGCCCACTGCTCTTATTGTTAGTTGTTAGCTAAAGACCAATGTTAATTCAGGCATTAACTGATAACTGAAGTGTTGGTCATTCAGACGCTGAGGGATATTGTATCTGAATCAAATGTCCCTTTCCAGCTCTAAATATTAGAATTCTAATGAGGAACACAGCTTTAGAGTTCAGGGGGACCTTAGCATGCCTCACTTTATAGGAGGGGAAACTGAGTCCCAGAGAGGAAAGCAGCTTGCCCCGTAGAGTCACCCAGATAACCTGTGGCAGAACTGAGAACCAAAGCCCTGTCACCTGTCCTTGGGCCCCCACAGAGTCTCCTTGGTGTTGTTGGCCTCACGGGTATTGTTGATTATATGTCTCAGAGTCCCCTTTCCCAGCCCTTTGGTATTTTCTAAGACCTCAGGCAGATCCCTAGCCTGGTACTTTGTTCAGGACTTTTTTACCAAGACACACACAATACAAGGAAAAATACACAGGCCAAGCTATCCAGGAAACCAGCAGACTTTTCAACATGTGCTGACCAAACCCTCTCAGAATGCATGAAATAAAATGCACAGCGTGGAAAGGGAACCATTTCTATTGAAACACAGCCGTCAACCAAGCCACCAACCCAAGACAACAGGTCTCAGGGGCGGTACCCCAGCCCTGGTGCTTTGTCCTAAGGAGGATTCCCCAACTCTTTCTCTGGACCAGCCTCGAACACCAACCTAGGGACTCTGACTCTCCTTGCATCTATCTGCTGCCCATCACTTCGTGCTGGGGCAGAGACTGTTACCCTTCCTGGAGCTACTCGTAACAAGTGCTATCCACCTGCCCCGTCATCTCTGCTGCCTCACTTCCCTGTTTGTGTTGATTTGAGGTGCATTTATGCCTGTGTCATCTAGGTAATAATGAAAATTAGCATATCCCCATTTCACAGCTGAAAAAATTGAGGCAAATAGAGGTTAAGTGACTTGCCTAGGGTCACATTTGAACTCAGATCTTCCTAATTCTAGGCCCTTTGCTCTGTGACACCATCTAGCTGCTGTTGCATGAGTGCAGGTACAGGTCTGGATTTTTATTTTAGAACTGTTATAGGAAATCTGCAAATTTTGGTACTAAGGAATCATAGGACCAATAATGGGTCAGAATCTCATGATGAAAGCATTTTTAAGTGCCTGCTTCATGCCAGGCACTATGCTAAGTGCCGGAGGCACAAAAAGAGGCAAAGGGCAGTCCCTGTCTTCAAGGAGCTCACAAATTAATGGGAGAACAACACAAAGAAAACTACATACAAACCAGCTCTACGCAAGATAAATAGGAAAAGGGAAGGCATTGGAATTAAGAGGGGTTGGGGAAAGTTCCCAGTTAAAGATGGGGCTTTATTTGGGACTTAAAGGAAGCCAGGGTGGTCAGAGCAGAAGAGGGAGAGCATTCCAGACGTGAAGATAGACAGAGAAAATGCCTGGAGCTGAGAGATGGACTGCCTCGTTCCTATTGTTTGTGAAATGGCTAGGAGGCCAGTGTCACTGCATAGAATGGTATGGAGAGGGGAGTGAGGTATAAGAAGACTGGAAAGGGATGAGGGAGCTAAGTTATAGAGGGCTTTGAACGCCAAAAAGAGTATTTCATATTTACTCTTGGAGGCAATAGGGAGCCACAGGAGTTTATTGAGGAGGGGGTGACATAGTCAGACCTGTGCTTTAGGAAAATCACTTCAGTAGCTGGATGGAGAATGGACTAGAGTAGGGAGACCCTCGAGGCAGGCGGACCCCCCAGAGGCTGTCGCCATAGTCCAGGCCTGAGGTGATGAGGGTCTGCCCCAGGGTGAGGGCAGTGCCCAAGGAGAGAAGGTGGTATATTAGGGAAATGCTGCTCAGGTGAAATTGACCAGAGATGCTCCAGTGGTGAAATAAACAAGAAATGCTGCAAAGGTGAAACTGACAAGAGATGCTGTGAAGGTGAAGTTGACCAGAGATGCCACAGAGGTAAGATTGACAGGCCTTGGCACCAGCTTGGATGGGAGGGGCATAGATTGAGAGATAGGGAGGAGTCCAGGATGATTCCTAGGATGCAAGCCTGGGGGACTCAGGATGGTGGTGGCCTCCTGTAGTCATAGGGAAGGTAGGAGGGAATAGGGAGGTTGTTTAGGATAGATAATGAAGTCTGTTTTGGTCACATTTAGTTTAAGATTTCCGTAGGACATTCAGTTCTAGATGTCCACTGTTTTGTAGGAGGGATTACTATAAATTGGAGTATGACTAGAGGAGGACAACCAGAATGGGAAGGGGTTAAGCCTGGACCATGAGATGCTAGAAACTAGGACAAATGAAAGGAGATTCTTTGGCCCTGAATAATATTTGTAAAGTGTTTAGCACAGTGCCTGGCACCCAGCAGGTACTTAATAAATGCTCATCGATTGCTTGACTAACTTACTCAAGGTCACATGGGTCATGTGTGCCAGAGCTGGGGGAGCCTCTGCATTCAAGCGGACAACTGTACAGCTAGCCAGGATATGAGAGACCATCTAACCACCCGTTAGAATGAACACAGAACGACAGAGCCCTGGCCTGGGGAACCGGGGGGAGACTCAGTCTTGAATGGGCTGCATGACCTTGGGCAAGTCTTTGACCTTCTCTGGGCCTCAGTTTCTCCTCTGGTAAATGAGGGGGCTGGGCTGGTTATCTCTCAGGTCTCTGCCAGCTAGGGATGCCAAGTCTGATGATCCAGGTTCCTCCACGCCAGGGGCTCCCTCGGCAGGCGGCTGCAGACGGAGCTCCAGGCATGCACTGAATTTCAATCTCTAACCCGGGAGCTGGTGCCAACCTGGCCCTGTGCCATGCATTCAAAAGTCAACGGCTCTGCCCAGCTGCTTCCCACGGAGGCGTTGTGGGGAGACCGGGCCCCGGCTCCCCGACAGGCAGATGTCCTGTCCCCAGGCTCGAAGCTGATGCTGAGATGCAGCCTGCCTGCCTGCCTGCCTGCCCCAGAGAGCTTCATTCCACCCATCCAGGAGAGGGTCACTGGGCGCATTTGAATGAGGCTGGCTGAAAAGCAGGTCTGCAGCCGTGTGAGGAGAAATCCCAGATGCCGCCAGCCTGCCTGCCCCACTCCCCCAGGCCCTGAACCTTAACAAGCAGGGCTTTGTGCCCTGGACCCCAGAGCCTGCTGATCTCCGGGCCACAGTCAAGCACTACCCCGTCTTATGCACATGCATGCACACACATATACGAGTACATACACGCACAATACACACACACACACACACACACACACCTGCAAATACACACCCACATATGCACATACACATACACATGCACACTCACAATACACACTCATATACAAATACACACATACTCATACACACACATGCACATACACATATATAATATATATGCAGTATATACATATCTATGCTGACACACATACATACAACACATGGCGAAATATACACAATACACATTCACACATGCATGCATGCACATACACACATAAACATATCCCATACACACACATGCAGACACTCATATACAAATACACACATACATACACATAGAGACACACAATACACACATACAAAGCACAAGCACACACACATACCTGCATACCCATGCATACAAATATGCAACACAACATACATGTGCACATAGACATGCAAGCTAAGCCGGGTGGGGGGGCCCCAGGTGTGCAGCTGAAAGTGAGTTCAGATACAATCTAATCCAACTGTTTCATTTTACAGAGGGGAAAATCAAGGCCCAGAGAGGCAAAGAAAAGTCAGAGGCTTTGTAGTCAGTGCCAAAAGATGGAACAGAGAGAACTCTGGTCCAGGTGTGGACTGCGCCAGATGGCTCTGAGGCGCTGAGTCAATGAAGTGGGGCTACCAACCCCTGCACTCCTGCCCCCCCAGTTTAACTGTGAGGAAACCCCAGATCTGTCCCTGGTTTACTTGCAGGCTGGCCTCTCCAGGCCTCAGTTTCCCTCCCCAGAAGATGAGGGCATTGGGCCCACTGAATCTGAAGGTCCCTGGTGGCCCAGACATGCTGTGGGTCTGTGACAGCATCTGGAAACAGGAGCCATTATGAGGCTGGGTGGAGTGATGGGGAGAGGCATTGGAGGGCACCCAGGCTTGAGATGCAGGAACCTCCCGCTCTACCCCCTAGAAGCCTCATGTGCAGAAACCCAGTCAGTTCCCTGGGGCCCTTCACTGCCAGTGGCTGCCATGCCAACCTCTCGTTCTTGGCACAGTGCCTGGTGCAGGGTTGGGGGAAGGGCCTGTGCCCATGGGCCCAAGGGGGGGCAGGGAGGGGGGAAGCAGAGTGGCAAGGAGGGGGTGTGCCGGCCTTCGGGGGCCTCCGCAGCACAGGGGCAATGGGGCAGGGGCCAGGGGCCCCCAAAGGCTGGACAGCCTCGCCTGGGCAGAGCCAGTGCCTCATTTGCAAGAACCCAGGGTTCTTTGCCTTTAGGGCTGGGCTGCTCCATTCTGAGTGGATGTGAAGAAACAGAAAGAAGGCTGTGTATACAGCTGAGCAGCTGCCCAGAGGGCCTAGCGGGCATCGGCTGGCTGGAGCAGTGGAAGGGGAAGGCCCTCCCACTGGCACCACCTCCACCTCCTCTTTCTTCTGCCGCTGTTGCCTGGCAGCTCCCAGGCCTGATGGTCACTGAGGGCAGAGCCCAGCAAAGGTTAGGGCATAGCAGTGGAGAGGCCAAAGGGAGAGGAAGAAAGGGAGAGCAGGGGGTAGGGGAGAGGGAGGGAGGGAGGAAGAGAGACAGGCAGACACAGAAAGAAGGGGGGGGGGGGCAGGGAGGGAGGAAGAGAGAGAGAGGGAGAGAAGGAGACAGGACAGAGAAAGGGAGGGAGACAGAGACAAAGACAAAGAGAGGCAGAGATTCTAAAAGAAAGTAGGAGAGAGGTACAGAGATACGGAGGGAGATCGAGAGGAGGGAGGAGAGACAGAGAAGACGCAGAGCAGGGGAGCTGGCTGGGCCTGGGGCGTGTGTTGGAGGGGTGAGGGAGGAGCGCCCAGACACGGGGGTGGGGCGGGCGGTGGCCCAGGCTGCACCCTTTCTGGGAGGCGCTCAGCGCCTCGGGAGGAGGGGGTGCCTCCCTGTCCCTGCTCCCCTCCCCGCCCTGTCGCGGAGTGGTGCCCTCCTGCGGGGCACCGCAGGCCCTTTGTGGCGGGAGCCCATGTGAATTGTACTGGCAGCTGGGGGTGGGGGACCAGGGCAGCACGGTGCTGAGGCTGGCTAGCCCATGAGCCCATGGGGGCTCCCTCTCTGCCCATCCCAAAGGCCTCACTTCCTGACGAGCGCTCCTGTCCCTGCACCTCCAGCGCAGCCCCCTTGGGCCCAGCCTCCCCGCCCCAGACTCTAGGTGCTGGCTACTCTTTGCCGCTTCGAGTCCCAAGCCCTAGTCCAGGTCCCAGCTTCCCTGCACTGCTCTTCTCCCACTCGATCCATTTAGCAGGAGCAGCTGGGTGGCTCAGCAGACAGAACACCAGACCTGGAGTCAGAGAGACTCATCTTCCTGAGTTCAAATCTGGCCTCAGTCACTAACTAGCTGTGTGACCCTGGGCAAGTCACTTCCCTCTGATTGCCTCAGTTTCCTCAGCTATAAAATGAGCTGGAGAAGAACATGGCAAACCCCTCCAGTATCATTGCCGAGAAAATCCCAAATGGGGTCACAAAGAGTCAGACGCAACTTAAAACAACTCAACAACCACTTCCCACCCCCTGAGAAGATGGGACCCACTGATTGAGAGCTGCAAGTGCCCAGGTCCTCCACCAGGGTGGCGAGGCCTGGGCTCTGAGATGATTCACATCACTGAGAGGCCCTCCTTGCCCCTTATTTCTTCCTCTTTTAAAAAAAAAATTAAAATAAAAATCCAGGTTAGAGGACATCAAAAATCGCAGTCGGATGGAAATGTAAAGGTCCTCCTTTATGCTGTTGAAAAGGAGCTCCCCTAAGGCAGCCACTGACATTTAGACCCAACTCTCAATCTAGGATAGCAAGTTTCTCTCAGTGTCTGAGGTGGGAAAGCCCTTAGAACAGGGAAGGTCAGAGCTGGGAGGGAACCTTAGAACAGGGGATGTCAGAGCTGAGAGGGAACCTTAGAATAGAGGATGGCAGAACTGGGAGAGTCCTTAGAATAGGGGATGGCAGAGCCTGGAGGGGCCTGAGAACAGCTGGGAGTGTGGTCCTGATGTACCCAGGTGCTTGTCCCCCATACTTTTGCATCCCTGTGCCTGACAGTGTAAATGCTTAATAAATGCTTATTGATTGACTAACTGATTGATATGTTGGGGGGGGTGGAGTCAAAAGACCTGGGGTCTTCCCAGCCATCTTTTAAAAAAACCTAGCACAAATGTCACCTCCTCCAGGAAGCCTTCCAGGATCCCCTACTCAGTAAGGACCTTCCCCTTAGGCCCTCAGAGGGTCCTTTGTCTGATGAAACTAGCATTCAAGCACATGTATTACATTTATCTGTGACGGTGTCTTCTCTTTCCACTAGTGAAGGGGCAGGGATCCTGCTTTATCTGAAATCTTTGCAACTCCTCTCCTTGCATACAGTTGGTACCTAACAAATGTTGGATGAGTAGGTAAATACTTCATTTTCCCAATGCACATAATCCCAGAAGCACAGACCTAGAGTTGAAAGAGACCTTGGAGGCCACTGAGTCTGATTTTGCAGAGGAGGAAACTGAGGCCAAGAAGATGATATGACTTGGCCAGGTCTCCCCAGTAATAAACAGCAGAGACACATTTGAACCCTGGTCCCCTGGCTGTACACCTTGCCACTGCCTCACACTGTCCCCATGTGGAAGGGGCTCTGCTCCGTGGTGGAAACACAAACATCTCGGGAATGTCCTTTTCTCACCCCCACCCTGGGAAGGAGGATGCTAGATATCATGGTCTTCTCTGTACAGCGATTTTCCCTAGAATCACCTCGAGGGTCAGGCCTGAGACAGGGTCAACGTTGCAATGACACAAGGCCTTGGAGATCCTCCGGACTTGGCCGCCCCCTCCTTTCCATGAGTAAATCTAGCAGGGCTTGGTGACCACAGCATCTTCAGAAACCACCACTGGGGTGGCCAAGAATTGGAAATTGAGAAGATGCCCATCAGTTGGGGAATGGCTGAATAAGCTGTGGTATACAGATGGAATGGAATACTATTGTGCTATAAGAAATGATGAGCAGGCTGACTTCAGAAAAACCTGGAAAGACTTGTGCGGTCTGATGCTGAGTGAAGTGAGCAGAACCAGGAGAACATTGAACACAGTAACAGCCACGTTGTGCGATGACTAACTTTGATAGACTTAGCCCTTCTCAGCAATGCAAGGATCTAAGACATCTCCAAAGGCCTCGTGATGGAAACTGCTATCCACATCCAGAGAAAGAACCATGGAGTCTGATTGCAGATCAAAGCATACAATTTGCTATTTTTTTCTCCTGTTGTGTTTTATTTCCTCTTTCTGGTGGTTCCTCCTATTGGTTCTAATTCTTATTTCCAATATCACTAATGTGACAATATGTTTAATAGGAATGTATATGTAGAGCCCATAGCAGATTGTGTGCTGTCTTGGGGAGGGAGGGGGAGAAAAATTTAAAACTCAAAAGCTTATGGAAGTGATTGTTGATAATTCAAAATAAATTAATTAAAAAAAAAGAAACCACCAC
The DNA here is from genome assembly GCF_900497805.2 of Vombatus ursinus. Taxonomy (NCBI): domain Eukaryota; kingdom Metazoa; phylum Chordata; class Mammalia; order Diprotodontia; family Vombatidae; genus Vombatus; species Vombatus ursinus. The sequence continues at coordinate 1,311,059 of NW_020950172.1, forward strand.
TGGAAGGGGCCTTTTTCTGCTTTCCTTTAGAGAGCCTGGGAGCCCCACTCAGGGGACTTGGAGACCACTCTGTGACCTTTTAGGGCAAACTAACCGTGGTTTAGCGGAAGCTGGTCCTCTCCTCACCCTCCCTTAGGGAGTGTCTGAGGTCCTTCGCTCCTCGTGCGTCTCCAGGCCCTGGAAGCTCGCTCCGGAGCTAGAATTCCTTCACTGATGTATGTGCCCTCTGCCCCAGGCCCCTCTCTCCGATTGGATGGCCCCTCCCAGAATCCCAAGGCTGGTAGGCCTGCAGTGTCTCATTCCTCTGCCCACACCCGCCTGGACTTTACTGCACCGGAAATGGAGGGCAACGTCTCCTTTCAGTTCCCTTTCCCAGCTTGTTGACCGTGTAGGATGTAAGCTTCCTGAGGACAGTGACCTTCTTTGTCTCTGTTGTATTTGTGTTTCCAGTTTAGCACAGTGCCCCCCCCCCCCCACAACCCCTCACTCCTGCTTGTCTTACCCCCTTTTTTTTTTTTTTTTTTGGAGCAAAGGTTCCTTTTTATTTCTAGAATAAAATACTTACTAGCCTGGTATTCAAGGCTCTCCACTTTGTGACTTTTTTTTTTCACTTTGTGACTTTTAAGCCCTTCCCAATGTTATTTCTTTTTTTTCTAATTAATTTATTTATTTTTATTTTTCAACATTCACGTCCATAGGCTTTTGAGTTTTAAATTTTCTCCCCTGCCTCCCCACCTCCTTCCCCAAGATGGTGCGCAACCTGATATAGGCCCTACATATACATTCCTATTAAACATATTTTCATATTAGGTTGACTGACTTTTGACTGGTGATTCAAACCCAGATCTCTGTACCCCAAGTTCACCATTGTGGAAATAAAATATTATGGTCTCAAATTTATAGATAAATGAAATTAAGTAATACATAATAAAGCTTAGCTGAAGTTGGCTCGCCTCCAGGTTACCCACCACACACCATGTGCCCTCTTTCAAACAGGATGCCATTCTGCCTCAGGGAGCTCAGAACCTTGTCAGTGCCTCAGTTTCCCAACATGCTTTAGTTCCAGCTTGGCCGCTGACTCCACGTATAATCTTGATCAGGTCCCTCATGACTCACTTTCTACAGCCTTTATCCAGAAATTCTGTTACTGAGTCAGGATAAAAGAGTGATAGCCAACATTTCTAGAATTCTTTAAGACTGGCAAATACAAACATTATCTCCTTTGAGGTAGGTGCTATTATTATCCCTATTTAATAGATGGGAAAACTGAGGCAGACAGAGGTAAAATTATTTGTCCAGGGTCACACAGCTAATACGTGTCTGAGGTTGAATTTGAACTCAGGTCTTCCTGATTCTGTGCTATCTAGGTGCACCTCCCCCACCCCCCAACATCCCTCACCTCTGGCTTCCAGTGGAATCAGGCCACGTCCTGACCGTCACGTTCAGGCAGGGGAGCCTCAGAAGGACCAGCAGCGGGGATGGGGCCATGAGTATGGGAATGAAATTGTGGGCCATCTACTTCCTCATTCTCCGTCCACACGTGTCCTTGAATCTGGAATTCTGGCAGCAAAGGTGAAGCCAAACCAGAGCTCTACTACCCTAAGAACTCAATTTCTTTTTTTTTTCCTGTTGGCAAGGCAACTGGGGTTAAGTGACTTGCCCAGGGTCACACACCTAGTAGCATCAAGTGTCTGGACAGAGACTGGATTTGAACTCAGGTCCATAACCTCCCATCATGCCATCTGTCCCTCCTAACCCTATTCTTCAGTCTCCCTGAGACCTCTGTTCTCCCCACCCCTCAGAGCTTTCTTAGATCATTCCCTCTGCTCTGACCCCACCTCCCTCCCTCCAACACCAACCAGTTAGCCATTTCACTCTAGACCATCTCTGCTCTGACATACCTGAACTCATCCTATCAGCTTTCTTTTCTTGCCAAACTTCAGCCCTGAATGATCCACATTCAGCCCTTCTGTTCCTATTCATGAGTCCCAGAATGCAGCTGGAGGAAGTTTCACAAAGGAAGTCAGGTCAAGTCAACGAGCATTTATTAAGCCCACAACCGGATTGAGTGCAACACAAATTATCCAGCATCAACTGGGCTCTCACTGAAGCAAGACAGTTCTTTTCTTTCTCCCTAATTGATTCACTATCTCAATTCCCACAGAAGCTAGGCCAGACTTTCTCATCTCTCTTCAAGCCCCCATACCTCCTTCTGTCCTCCCTCCCCCAAGACCTGACCTCTTACTCTACAGAGAAAATGGACACCATTCAATGGGAACTCCCTCTTCTCCCATCCACAACTCATTGTTCCCCACACTCTCCTGCTTTCTCCCAGTCTCTGACAATGAGGTGGCCAAGGGAAACTCCTCTCTATGTGCATTTGGTGCCCTCCTCTCCCAACTTCTTTGAAAATGGAATCCCCAATCATTAATTACCCCACTCTCACTCTTCAGCCCTCCCTCATCTATTAGCTTCTTCCATCTTACCTTCAGACAGCCCTAAGTTTCCCCCATCCTCAAACAAAACAAGAGAATCCTTCACCCCCACCATCCCCTCAAGCTATTGTCTTACCCCTTCCTTTCTCAGCCCCAAGGTTACAAAGAAGCTGCCTCCTCCTCCTGCCTCCACCTCCCCTCCTTTCTCTCTCTCTCTCTCACAGTCAGCCCTTTGGAATCTGGCTTCTGATCTCATCACTTGCCCGTCTCCAAAGTTACCAATCACTTCTTCTTCACCCGGTCGGGTCCTTTCCCGGTCCTAATCCTTCTTACCCTCTGGTGCCTTTGACACCGTCTGGGTTTTTACACGCCAACATCTCCTGGTTCTCCTTCCAGCTGTCTTACTGCTCCTTCAGAGGCTTCTTTGCCCGCTTCTCATCTATACCACGGGTCTCAGGGAGGGATGGAGTGTGGGTGCTCCCCAAGGTTCTGACCTAAGCCAGCTTCTCTTTCCGCCCTACTTTCTTTTCCCCACCCCCCAACCCCCGTAACCTTCGCCTAAGGGTTTCACTCTCTATACAGACAGATGTCTCTATTCATCTCCAATCTCTTCCCCGAGCTTCAGCTATGCATCACCATTTACCTATGGCTATTTCCATCTGAATATCCCATAGACGTCTCAGAGTCAATGGGTCGGAAACTGAACTCGTTATCTTTCTTTCCAACCCTCCCGGTTATCCTTCTGGTATCTCAGGTGTGTAACTTCAACATCATCCTGGACTCCTCATTCTTCCTTCTCCTACACATTTTATCAATTGCCTAATTTTGTCGTTGTTACCTTCACATCTTTCATCTTCAATCCCCTCTCACGGTTCAGACTCCTATCTTTATATTTATTCTGTCTATAATTCTATTCTCTTATTAGAATGTCAGCTTCTTGTAAGGAGGGATTTTGTTTTCATTCTTTCTATTTGTACGCCCAGTACCCAGTACACAGTAGGAGCTTAATAAATGTTGATTGATTGATAAAGTAAAGTCCTACACCTGGGTGAAAATGATTAGCCCCACTCAATGTCCATGCCCTTTGACCCAGCAACCCCACTGCCAGGGAGGTCAGTCACAGAAACAAACATCATGCAGAAACCCAAATATTCAGAATTGCGCTTTTGGGGGGAGCAAAGAACCAGAGACAAAGAGGTGGCCATCGAGTAGGAGATGGCCGAAATCAGGTGTGGTGCTGGAATCCAATGGGATGTTTCTGGGCTGTAAAGAGCAGTGTGTAGGATGAATGTTGGGAAGCACTGAGACTTACATGAACCAATGCAAAGTAAAGTGAGCTGACCCAAGAAAATCATGGTTCATAATAGCTAGTATTTCGTACAGCTTTTAGTGTTTGTAAAGCTCTTTACAAATATTATCTCACTTTATCCTCACAACAACCCCAGGAAGTAGGTGCTCTTATTATCTTAATTTTACAGATGAGGAAACTGGAGCAGACAGAAGTGACGTGCCCAGAGTCAAACAGTTATTAATGTCTGAGGCTGGATTTGAACTCACAGTCTCATCGATACAACAATATAAAAGGAAAAAAAGCCATCATTATAAAAGATTGCAAAACTACAAAGCTTGACCTCAAAGAAGAGATGAGGAGATACCCCTTCCTCCCTTCTGCAACAAGTATGGAGGAGGGGGGACATTGTAAATAATGATAGGTTTGGGGATGCAGTGACTGGGTTTGCTGATAGTTTTCTATTCTTTCTCTTTTTCTTTTTAAAAATCTCTTTGTGGGAAGACATGGCTCCCTGTGAGGGAGAGAAGCAGGGAGGAAAATCTAGATGATTTCAAAACCAAAGACATCAATAAAATCCATTTGAAAAAACAATTAGCCATCCATCCAAACAGAGCAAGGGTAGCTGACATCAGCTCATGGACAAAGACCTGAGAGAGGTAGTGAAGGGCAGGTTCCTTATTTTGACATGTCTTTGTGTCCTCAGTGCTCAGCACAATCCCTGGCACTGAGAGACACTCGAGATGCTTGCTGATTGACTGACTGATGGAATAGGAATCATCTAGGGGCTGCCAGTGTGATCACAGAGTGGCCAGTGAAAGGAAAGGGCACTCCCGCTGCCCTCTGTCCCAGCAGCCCACACTGGGGGCACCCAGTTCTAGGCACCTACATTAGGAAAGACATCCATAAGCTGGAGCACAGCCATTTCAAAGATGAAGGACTGCAGTTTATGCCAAGGTACCAGGGGGTAAACTGAGGCTCAGAAGAGTGGACTGACCTACCCAGGGTTGCCCAGCTGGTGTCAGTAGCAATGGGCTCATTGACTCGAGCATAGAGCAGAGAAGAAAGTTGTCATCATTCAACCCTCCCCACCAGCCTATGCCCCCAAGGGGTCTTTCCCACATGACCCCCATTATCATCACAATCCAGATGGGGCAAAGGTGTCTGTGAGGCTCAAGCGAAGCCCTAAGCTGTGGCAAGTGTGATGGCAGATGCAGAGGGGAGACGAGGTAGGGCAGCCGCTTCCAGGGGATGGAGGCGGGACCTTCCTTGTTGGTGCCCCGATGAGAACTGAGTCGGGACCTTAGGTCTGTAACTGCTGTTGGGTCACCTTAGACAAGTCACTGCCCCTTCTCTCCTCAGTTTCTCCATCTTAAAACGATTCGGTTTAACCAGATGGCTTCTGCGCACCACCACCTCAACTCTGACGTTCCCCGTTCTAAGGACTCTTCTAGGCTCTGGTGTTCTCTGTTCTATGGTTCCTTTCTGTGCTCATATTCTAGGATTCTCCAACTTTTTAATCTCATACCTAATTTTATTGTTCTAACAGACCTTGAAAAGCCATCAAGGCAGGACATTTTTCCTCCGCATTTTCTATATGGACAGGTAGGTGGCACAGTGAATGAAGTGCCAAGCCTGGAGTCAGTAAAACCTGAGTTTAAATCTGACCGCAGACACTTCCTAGCTGGGTAACCCTGGGCAAGTCACTTCACCCTGTTTGCCTCAGTTTCCTCATCTGTAAAATGGCAGTACTAGTAGCACCTCCCTCCCAGGGATCAAATGAGGTCATAATCGTAATGCTCTCAGCATGGCGCCTGGCACATAGTAAGGGCTACATGAATATAAGCTATTTAGTATTATTATTATTATTGACTTGTTCAAGGTCGCACACTGAGTGAGCCAGCTCTGCTGACTCATTATGACTTCGTAGAAGTCATCTCTGTGCCTCCTGCCTGACCTGAAGGCTCAGCTGGACAGACTCTGAGGATCCCCTGAGCATGGAGAGGGGGCAGGGAGAGGGGAGGGCATGGAATTCAGGACCCAGGTTCCAACAGAAGCTTTGCCTGCTGCTTACTGGCTGGATGAGGATGGGCTGGTTGCTTCCTTCTCTGGGGATAAGCATAGTAGACTTGCCTCCTGGACACGGTGGCCACAGAAATCGAACAACTGGACGGATATAGACCCCTCTGCTCATGCAGGAGCTAGCCCAAACTGGCTCAGCAAAGCTGATTGTTAAATTGTCAGCGTGAGCCTTGACACCTCAGAAATCAGCCAATGCCACAAATCGGGCCCTGATTTATTGTTTTGTTGATTTCTGGACTTCTGGAAGTGATGGATAAAGGCTAATAATGCAGAATAACAAGAAAGTGGGTTGGGGGAGCACATATGCTCAGTCCTTCCCCTCCCCCCATTTAACAGGTGGGGACCAGGAAGGGGCTTATCCTTGGCCATACAAGTGAGGATTCCCCTGTCTCTAGAGCCAGGGCTCCTAGACTTTCTTTATATCTGCCCACTGAGATCATCCCCATTCTACAGACCAGGAAACTGAGTCTCTGAGAGGGAAGTCAGTGGCATGAGGGCACACAATTTTTCAGCCAATCAACAGGCCTGGATGTGGCAGACACCTTCCTAATCATCCCTGGCCTCAGGGAGCTTCCATTCACTGAGCAAGAAAACCTGCCCACATACAAAGATGAATAAACTCCAGGTAAAGACAAGGGCTGGAAAGGAGGCCACTGGCAGGCAGGGGGGTGGCTCAGGGAAGGCTCCACTCCCAGAAAGAGCTAAGACTGGATTCAAGCCGTGATGGGTCTCCTGGCCTGGGCCATTGTGCTGCCCACTGCCCCACAATGCCTCCCACGTCTCCCATCTCTCACCAAGAGATGATGAAAGGCCAGCTGCCAGAGGACAGGGCCTGGCGGACCCCATAAATATGTGAGGGACCGGTACAGAAATAAGTGAAAAAGAACAAATAAATGGAAGATGACCAGTAGTCATTAGAAAGCAACAGTGATAGAAAGAGCTTGTTTTCCTGTTCTGACCTCAATTTTCCCATCTGTGAAATGAGGCCGTTGGACTAAAGGATCTGAGGCCCCTTCTGGCCAGAAAAGTCTCAGCTCTGCCACTCATTCCATCCAGGACCTTAAGGGAGGCACTTCTCCTCAGTGGGCCTCAGTTTCCCCTTCTGTGGCAGCTTATATTTCTAAAGTGCCTCATGGTCTGCAAGGCGATAGGGGCAGGATTGCTTGATGATCTTTGAAGCCCCTTCCAGCTTTCCAAATCTTCATTTTTGTAGAAGAGACCCCCAGCAGCCTGGGGGCTGGGCCACACACCTCCCCCCCAGTCATCCTTTCTCCCCTTTGCCCCTCCTCTTTCCCCCCGCCCCAGCTTTTTAGTCCTTTTTGTGAAAGCATAATGAAGAGCCAGACGGCCAGCAGACGGCCAGCCGGGATGGTGCGGGTGCCCAGCCCTGCAGCGGCGAGGACACTGGGCATGTACAGACAGTACAGCCGCTCTCCTTGGAAACGGCAGCCCCGGCATACAATCACAGCCCCTACTTTGCTCCCCCATTCAGAGCAGCCCCCTGCCTGCCAGTGCCACCCCCAGGACTGGGGCTTGCCAACCTGCCTGTCCCCCTTCTCCTTCTCCCACCCCTATCCCGTTCTTCACACAGGACCAGCCCTGGGAACCCAGGGGGAAGAGATGGAGGAGGGCGTGGACAGGGAGGCCTGCCCCACTCTCTCTACCTCTGAGTCTCTGTCTCTGTCTCTCTGTCTTTCTCTGTATCGGTTTCTTTGTGTTTCTCTGTCTCTGTATATCTGTCTCTGCCTCTGCCTCTGTCTGTCTGTATCTCTCTCTCTCCCTCTCTCTGTATCTCTCTCTCTGTGTCTGTCTCTCCCCCCTGTCTCTCTCTCTCCTCTCTCTCTCTGTCTCTCCTCTTCTTTCTCACTCTCCCTTTCTCCTCTCTCATTCTCTCTCTCCTCTTCTCTTCTCTCCTCTCCTCCTCTCTCTCTCTCTCTCTCTCTCTCTCTCTCTCTCTCTCTCTCTCTCTCTCTCTCTCTCACCACATTAGCTCAATTAACATGTCTACATAGATGACTTCCTGATTCTTTGAAGCAGCCCTCTGCTCCTGTAGGGCAGGTTTAATCACACTGTTAGGCTCCTTCCCTAGGTCTAGTTCTGTAAACTCAATTGCCTCTTGGCAAAATGGACATTCCTTGGACATCTTAGACTCACAAGAAAACTGAACTCCTGATTTCCTCCCCAAACTTCCCTATTACTGTGGAGGGCACCCCACCCCACCCCCCTACCTCATCTCACAACCGCAGGGTTATCTTCACCCTCTCTCACCACCACCCCCATCCCGTCTGGAGACAAGCTCTGTCCATTCTGCCTTCCCAGCATGTCCAGCCTCCATTCTCTTCTCTTCAATCACACACCCACTCCTTTATTTCAGGATTTCATCATCCTTGGACTCCCCTATGGAAAGAGCCTCCAAACTGCCCCCCCCTTTCCAGCACCTCTCCTCCCCAGTCAGACTGTACACTCCTTGGGCAGGGATTGGTTTGGGCCTTTCTCTGTTCCCTGAGCACTTAGCACCAGACTCCAGGCCACCTTCTGATGGCTGCCACACTTCTCTCCTTCAGACCTTCACAGTCTCACTGTGCTCCTTGCTTTTCTTCCTAGCATAAGGCACTGTTTCCTGTGCCTGGAATACTCTTGTTCTTCATCTGCTTCTTAGAATCCTTGCCTCCCTTAAAGCCCAGCTCAAATGCCACCTCCAACGGAAAGCCCCAGTCCCCTAGGGCCCCCTGAAAAAATTATTTAGTATTTTCCTTCTATTTTTTGCACTGCTGTTGCTCAGTCTTGTCTGACTTCTGTGATCCCATTTGGGGTTTTCTTGGCAAAGATACTGGAATGGTTTGTCATTTCCCTCTCCAGCTCATTTGCAGATGAGGAAACTGAGGCAAACAGGGTGAAGTGACTTGCCCAAGGTCACATAAGTAGTAAGTGTCTGAGGCCAGATTCGAACTCGGGAATATGAGTCTTCCAGACTTCAAGCCCGACACTCTCTCCTCTGCAGCCACCTTGCATGTTTACATGCTATTCCCCCTAATTGAGCATAAATTCCTTTGGGGCAAAGACTCGTTGTTGTCTTTCCCTTCAGATGTGCTGGATACCTAGTAGGTACTTAATATATGCTGATTATTGCTTGGGTAAGTGAGCTCCTAAGGGCAGAGCTAGGACCACACCCCCCCAGAATTTTAGAAGCACAAAGCTTCAGCAGTCATCTAGTCTAACCCAGGTTTGACCAAGAATCCCCTCCAGACTCTCGCAGAGGGGCATCGAGTCTCCAACATAGGTGTCTCCTCTACCTTAGGAGGGAGGCGGCCCTAGCCAACATGAGACATCTCTAATTACCAGGAAGCTTTTCCTGATATCTGGCCCAAATCGGCCTCTGCACAGCATCACCTCCCACACCTATGCTCCTAGATCTGGCCTCTGGGACCACGAGGAGTGAGGCTGACGCTTCTTTCACATACTGGCCCTCTGAATACTGGAGCACGGTTCTCTGGTCACTCCTGAGATCTTTTCTCCCAGGCCAAGCTGCCCGGTTCCTTCTACTGATCCTTGTGTGGCCTGGTCTCCAAAGTCTTCCCCCTGTCCTGACAAGTTCCCATGTTTTTAGTTTCTTCCTAAAATGCGGCATCTACAACTAAACACTGACGTGATGTGGCCTGGGGAAATGTCCTGTCCTTCAGTTCAAGCCAATCTACATGCACTGAGTCATCCAGGCACTGTCCCAGGTGCTGAGGATGCAGAAACAAGCAAATCCCTGCCCTCATGCAGCTTTTGTACTAGACTGGAGGCGGGACCACAACAGTCCTCATAGAGGCAAATGAAAAACAGAGACAAAGTAGCTTTAGCAGCAGTAAACCAACCACAGGGAGAAGGAAATGAGAAGGAAGCCACCACCTCCCCCATCTCCATCTCAAACTCTGTTATGAAGCACCGATCATTGACTCTATTTCTTTTTTTTCTTTTTTGTTTCTTTTGCAAGGCAATTGGGGTTAAGTGACTTGCCCAGGATCACACAGCTAGTAAGTGTCATGTGTCTGAGACTGGATTTGAACTCATGTCCTCCTCACTTCAAGGCCAGAGCTCTATCCACTGTGCCACCTAGCTGCCCCTATTGATTCTATTTCAAATGACTTCTATTTCTATTAACCCTAGCCCCTCCCCCCCGGCCAAAAAAAAAGGTAGAGACAGGGGGATGGAGAGAGAAGAAGAGAGACACAGAGAGACAGAGATGGGGGAGAGAAGGAAAGACAGAGACAGAGAGAAGGGAGGGGGAGAAAGGCAGAGAGAGGAAGGGGGGAGAGAGAGACAGAGAGACTAAGACAAAGAGGGAGATAGAGACAGAGGGACAGAGATTGAGCTTATTGGAACAGACTTTCTAAGTAAGGAAGATCAAAGAGCCAGTGTGAGCATAGCCCAGAGTTCAATCAATTCAGTAACACAAATTATTAAGAGAACTCACTATTTACTGCAAAACTGGAAAGCAGTTTGACCAAAAAAAGACATAGACAATTTAAAAAATGATTTGTTGACGATGAACAAAGCAAATTCCTGTATCATAGTAATAGCCCCTCAGATGCTTAATGATCACTCTCATGCCAGCCCCACCCCACCCCCCATCTTCTTTTCTTTGGGTTAAACACCCCCAGTGCCTTTTCCCATTCCTCATATGGCAGGAATTCAAGGCCCTAACTTAGATGGCAGCCATCTTACTAAGCCAAACAGTTGAACAGGACTGAAAACTTAAACAACAGCAATGCCAAAGAAAGGAGCTCACTGCTCTAGATGGGGTGGGAGAAGGGCAGCGGACAGTGGGGCAATGGCAGTCCTAGTCTTGGATACTCTGCCTCTCTTGGTTAAGCCTAAGGGCACCTTAACTTACCTGGCTGCTATGTCACATTGTTGGTTCCTATCAAGCTCATATCCTCCTGGGTCTTCATCAGACGAACTGCTGTCTCCTCCCATCTTGTACTTTTGAAGGTTGGGAGGGGGCACCCAAGTGTAAGACTTTATATTAAATGTCACCCTAGTTCTCTGTCAAGATCTTTGTCATCCAGCACCTGCTGCCCCTCCTAGCTTTGAGTCATCCACAAATTTGATGAGGGTATCATCTGTCCCTTTAACCAAGTCATTTATAGAAACAATAGGGATTCTGAGAGCCAGACACGAGGTACTGATTGGATGGCCTATGAGAAGGCCCTGAGGTGGGAGATGGGATACGGAGAACTAGTCCAATTTGGCTGACACAAAGAGGATGTGGAGGGGAACAACAGAACGGTGGGCTGCATGGGCTGTAATCCTAATTGAAAGAGAGATTCCTTTAGATTATTCCAGAGAAAACACTTCAGGGAATTTGTCTTCTTAGAGTTTTTTCAAGTTATCAATTTTAAGAAATTGGGGAGAACTAGAATTTCAGAGCTGGAGGGATCTGAGAGATTGTTTTCCCAAAACTCCTTCATTTTACGGAAAGGAAAATTGAAGCTCAGAGAGAGAAAGGGATTTTCCCAAGGTCACACAGCAAGTCAGTGGCCGAGCTCAGCCCAGACTGATACCAGGGTAAGTAGGACTTTACAAAGCCTGCCTGCTGTCACTCTCTAAGAGCTCCCCTGCCCCTCAAGGGTCTGCTTTGCTCCTCTGAGAGGACTGTCTAGTCATCCCAGGAGGTAAAGAGAATCCAAGACATCAGCAGAACACCTGGTGTGAGGAATGGGTTAAGACAATTCCTAGAGCATGCTGGGCATTGTGGTCCAGTGGCAGTCCGGGGCATGCTGGGAATTGTAGTGCTCCGTGGCTGCCGAGGAAAGGCAGGGACCTTCCTCCCCTCCCCTGCTGCTGCTGCGGCTGCTGCTGCTGCTGCTGCTGCTGCTGCTACTACAGATGCTCAGCTGTCCCCCGCCCTCCCCTGTCCCTAGCTCCTGGCCCTGGCCATGCTGGGCAATGGCAGCTGGCCCAGCCCAGCCCAGCCCAGCCCAGCCAGGAAGGCAGGAATTTCCGGGTGTTTTTCAAGAGCAGGGGGAGTTGAGGAGGATAGAGGCTCAGTGTGGGATCCACCCTGCCCCCTCCCTATCCTAGAAGGAACCACACATGGGCAGGGATGGGAGGGATATCTCCAACCCCCGTGTTTTCCAGAGAATGAATCAGGCCCAGAGAGGCGTGTCACTTTCTCCAAGGTCACACAGCCATAGAGTCATCAAATGTCAAAGCCGGAAGGAGCCTCAGAAAATGTGGAGCCCAACCCCCTCATTTCACAGGAGGAGAAAGCATTCAGGTCTGCAGAAAAATGCCCACACTTTCCAAGCCAAGATCACAGCGCTCTTCTCAGTGTGTGGGGATTTGTCTTTTTCCAAGGAGAGCCAGGAGAGGCCCTGAGGCCGGCTGGCCTGGCGGTCAGTCTCTTTGGTTTGTTCTATGCCACTGATTAAGCAATGCTGAGCATGTGCAGGGCTGGGCTGGGCCTGGCCTGACCATTCCTGGGCTCCAGCCTCACCGAGGAACTCAGGCAGGGAGGGGGACAAAGCTCCTGAGAAGCCTCTGAGCCCTGTCTTGTGGCCTGGATTCCCACAAACTTTCATCATCTTCCCCTGGGTATTGGTGCATTTGCTGGCTCTGAACCATCCCCCAGATGTGGCCAAAATGATGTTCCTCCACCACAGGGTGACCACATCACTCCCGTGCTCAATAAACTCCAGGAGATCCTTAGCACCTCTGGGATCAAGAAAAACTCTGTTTGGCATCTAAAGCCCACCACAACCTGGATCCCATCTGTCTTTCTAGCCATGTCATACATTACCTTTTTCACCCACTGTGCAGCACAGACAATTTGTTACACATAATGCTCCATATCTCACCTCCAGGCCTTTGCTTTGGCTGTGCCTCATGCCTGGAATGCCCTCCCTCCTCACCTCTCTGCCTCTTGGAATCCCTAGATTCCTTTCATCTTCTATGTAAGACTTTTCCTGATTCTCCCCATGCTCTTCCCCCCACCAAATTACCTTGTATTTATTTTTTAATATATTTTACATCCATTTATATGTGTGCATGTTCTCTCCCCTGATGGGATGCAGACTTTTCATGGAAAAGGGCTGATTCAGTTTTGCCTTCCTATCCCTAGTACCTATGACAGCGCCTGGCATACACTGGGCTCTAATAAATGCTTGTTCACTGGTTCCTAGGCCAGTAGGAGTAGAAAGATCTGCAGAAATCATTTCATTCACACTCCTTATTTTGTAGGGAAGGAAATGAGGCTCAGCCCAGTCACCTCCAGCCCCAGGCTCTGGAGACCCTGCTGGCTCAGAAGAAAGTGGCCCAAGGGAAATCACTGGCTTGGAAGTCTGTGGAGAGGAGGACAGAGCAGTGGGCCAGGAGGGTGGGGCCTGGGCCTTGAGAACTTAGCCCTTCTGACTGAGCTTCAGTCTCCTCATCTGTAAGCAGAATGAAGGACACGGCTTTTTTATTTTTCCGACCCTCCAAGTCTCTGATTTGCCCACTCAGAGATTCCACAAACCAACAACTTCAGATTCTACAATCACCCGCTCTCTCTTTGAGGCTGCACCTCATCTACCTCAGAGTCATTTTGATTTAAATTTCTCTAATCAACAGTGATTTAGAGCATTCTTTTATATGACTCTAGATGGCTTTAGTCTCTTCCTCTGAGAACTGCCTGTTCATATCCTTTGACCATGTATCAATAGGGGGGTGTCAGCTTCTCTATGAGCCATGGACCCCCACCTTGCAAACCTCGGCTGGAACAGAGTCAGCACCAGGTACTTTGCTACAGGAGAGGCACCAAATGGCATCCACGACCTCTTCTTCAGTTGGAAGTTCAGCTAGAGAGGAACTGCCATCAACCTGAGGTACGTGGTAAGGGGCTTGGGCATTGGTTGATGATGGTCTGTTGAGAAGACTACGGCAGTGGTCAGCCCATCTCCCCAGGATCACGTCCTTACCACTGGCCAGCGCTGAGTACTTGAGATGCACCATAGGCTTTGGTCTACAAATAGCCTTCAGGGCATCATCAAAGCACTTTGGATTGTTGCTACCGGCATAAAACCGAATTTCATCAGCCTTCTTACGGAGCCAAGAATTCTGCATCTGCCTAAGCTTCGATCACACTTTACTTCTGATGGAATTAAAGGCTGCTTTCTTAGTGACCGACAAACTTTCCTCTTGGTAAACTTGGTAAAAATATTTTGTACATGTTTTTCTGTTTTGACTTCAGGATGGGATCCCTGCCTGCCGAGGTGAGCAGGCCAGGGCTGGGCGAAGCAGACAATTTTTAGGGCACTTTTCCTAGCCCCTTCATCATGCCAGGAGGTGAGCAGTGCAGTCCTTAAAAAAAGACTACTCAGTGGCAATTATCAGAACAATTTGGTACTAACTAGGAAATAGAGTGGAGGATCAGTGGAATGGATTAGGTACACAGTACATTAAAATAAGTGACCAGAGTAATCTAGTGTTTGATAAGCCCAAAGACCCCAGCTTTGGGGACAAAAACTTATTATTTGACAAAAACTGCTGGGAAAACTAGAAAACAGTATGACAGAAGTTAGGTACAGACCAACATCTCACACTATACATGAAGATAAGGTCAGAATGGGTACATGATTTAGACATAAAGGGTGATACCATAAGCAAACTAGGAGAGCACAGCATAGTTTACCTGTCAGATCTATGGACAAGGGAAGGATTTAGGACCAAACAAGATATAGAGAGCATTACAAAATATAAAATGGATAATTTAGATTACATAAAATTAAAGTTTTTGCAGAAACAAAATCAATACAATGAGATTAGAAGGAAAATAGAAAACTGAGGTGAAATTTTTACAGCAAGTCTCTCTGATAAAGACCTCATTTCTCAAATATATAGAGAACTGGGTTTAATTTATAAGAACACAAGTCATTCCTCAGTTGACAAATGGTCAAAGGATATGAACAGGCAGTTTTCAAATGAAGAAATCAAAGCTATCTATAATCACATAAAAACTCTTTAAATCACTACTGAGTAGAGAAATGAAAATTAAAACAACTCTGAGGCACCACCTCACACCTATCAGATTGACTAATATGACAAAAAAGGAAAGTTATAAATGTTGGAGAGGATGTGGGAAAATTGGAACACTAATATGTTGCTGGTGGTGTTGTGAACTGATCCAACCATTCTGGAGAGCAATTTGGAACTATGCCCAAAGGGCACACCCTGTGATCCAGCAATACTACTACTAGGTCTGTATCACAAAGGGATTTTTTTAAAAGGGAAAAAAAAATATTTTGTTCAAAATATTTACAGCAACTCTTTTTGTGGTGGCTAAGAATTGGAAATGGAGGGAATGCCCATCAATTGGGGAATGGCTGAACAAATTGTAGTATATGATTGTGATGAAATATTATTGTGCTATAAGAAACAATGAGCAGGATGCTCTCAGAAAAATCTGGAAAGACTTACACGAACTGATGCAGAGTGAAGTGAGCAGAACCAGGAGAACTCTGTACACAGTAACAGCAATATCATATGATAAAGAACTGTGAAGGACTCAGCTATTCTCAACAATACATGATTCAACAAGACATATTCTCAACAACAATACATATTTTCAAACAGTGATCCAAGACAGTCCCAAAAGACTCATGATGAAAA
This sequence comes from Vombatus ursinus, assembly GCF_900497805.2. Classification (NCBI taxonomy): domain Eukaryota; kingdom Metazoa; phylum Chordata; class Mammalia; order Diprotodontia; family Vombatidae; genus Vombatus; species Vombatus ursinus. The sequence continues at coordinate 1,326,497 of NW_020950172.1, forward strand.
ATGCTATCTGCTTCTAGAGAAAGAACGAATATTGTCTGAACAAAGACTGGAGCACATTTCTCTCTCTCCCTCCCTTTCTTTCTTTCTTTGTTTTCTTGCACAAAATGACTAATATGGAAATGTTTTACCTGATTGCACATGTATAATCTATCAGCTTGCTTGCCATTACAGGGAGGGGGAAGGGGAGAAAGGGAGAGATAGAATTTGGACCTCAACACAAGAAAAAAAAACAATGAATGGTAAAAGTAGTTTTAACATATAATTGGGGGAAAATAAAATATTATTTTTTAAAAAGCCTACTTAAAAAGGCTTCCAAATCCCACTGTTGTTTCTGTCTGATAAGAAGACAACCCTATGGCCCAGGCTGCCTGTGTGCAGGGTTGTAACTAGAGCTCCCAGTGTATCTGCACCTGCTGCTTGGTCACTCGCCCATCAACACAGGGCTTCAAGGTGGTTAAATAGTAAAACAATAAGATAGCAAAATAAAAAATCATAAAATAGTGGATGATGGCTGATATCTTGACTTGTGCGTGGATTGGATTTAAGTGAGAGAACTGCGAAAAGTCATCGGCCTCATTCTCTCTTCCTGAGTCATCAAAGTCCAGCGGCAAGACAAAAGTCAGGATGACTGTCCATGGCTCAGAATTCAGTGGACACCCTCAACATCTTCAATGTCCAACCAAACTCTAAGCACTTCACAACGCCTGCTTCAACTGCCTCCATGGCCATTGGACAAGCTGTTCTCATCCTCCCAATTCATTGGTGGGACGTCTTCACATGCTTGTGAGGTAGTGCAAGGACACCCCAAGATCTCTCTGGAGAACTCTGGAATCGATTGTGAGGTGTGGGAGACACTGGCACAGGACCACCTAGCATGGCATGCCTGCACCAAAGAAGGAGCTGTGCTCTATGAGCAAGGCAGAATGGCAGTGGCTCAGAAGAAATGTGAGATGCACAAATTTAGAGATATCTTCACTCCAAATGTTCATCCAAACCATTTTTGTCCAACCCATGGCAGATCAGTCCATCCTCCAAGCACAACAACTTGACATGTAAATATCAATAGGCCCCAGACCCTGCTCTCAAGGAGTTCCTGTGATTTTGTTATTCAGTCATTTTTCAGTTGCATCCAACCCTCTATGACCCCATTTGGAGTTTTCTTGGCACAGATACTGCAGTGGTTTGCCATTTCCTTCTCCAGCTCATTTTACAGATGAGAAAACTGTGGCAAACAGGATGAAATGACTTGCCCAGGGTCACCCAGCTAGGAAGTGTCTGCGGTCAGATTTAAACTCAGGTTTTCCTGACTCCAGGCCAGGCACTCTAACCATTGTACCACCTAGCTGCCAAAGCCAGAACTCAAAGCAGGGCCTCCTGACTCCCAGTCCAAAGGTCCTTCCACTATACCACAGTGCTCTGGATGTCTTCCTAAACCAGCAGAGCCCCCCAGCAATAGGACCCTAGTCTTCCAGAGATTCATGCTTCTTCACAGCTATGTCAAATGCAAGATCCTTAAGAGAAGAAGGAGAGGATTTCCCTGTGGATTTAGACCTGATGGATGCCTCCTGCACAAATCAAGCCCAGAGGAAGGAACAGTAGGATTCTAAGTGCTCCAAAGAGATGCCTGGCCCTGGGGCAGTGATGGCCAGCAATGGTTGGGAGCCATCTGCTGGTACATGGGACTGCCTGCTTCAAGGTAAAAGGGCAGACTCCTCGGCTTGCCTCTCCCAGGTAGTAACCTCATTACCAGTCCTAGTTATTGGGGGGTCCACATCCCAGGGCCAACAAGTGCTCTAGGAATCTGGGAGAGCAGGAACAGCCCAATCAAGACAACCAAGCATTTGAGTCAGACCTGGGCGTATAAGTTGACTGTAGGCTCCCTATGAGTCCAGAAGGACATGGTAGGCAATTCAATGCAATTCAATTCAACATTCATTTTTACATGACTGATACATGTTAGGCCCTGAAGATGCTGTGGATAGAGTGTGATTAGATTTGAGGGCTTGTGCTAAAATGTCTGATACTGTTCTAGGTAAGCTCATGGGAGATGCCCAGGGTGAGATGTGGGCTCATAATAATGTGGTTGAATGGCCAGACCAGACTCGAGGGTAGACGCCACTGGGTCAATACCAACATGGCATGAGGTCTGGTGGAAGTAGGAGCCTGGGTGAGGCTGAGGCTGGGCGAGGCTGGGCTGGGCTGGGCTGAGCTGGGAGGTGAGAAACGAGGAGGAACAGGGCAAAAACTTTGACGTCATCATTTTTCTGGGAACTAGCCCTGAGCCTTGGAAATCTCCAGGCTGATGTATCAGACTGTTCATGCAAATTGAGCTTGACATTTCCAACAACCCCAGATCTTTTTATCATATAAACAGCTATCTCTCCCATCTCATGTGTGAAATTGATTATTTGAGCCCAAGTACAGGAATTTACATTTGTTTTTGTTTGACATCATGTTATTAGCTTCACTCCCATCATTCTAGCTTTTTTGGTTCCTAAGTACTATCTAACCTTCATCTATCCCTCCCAATTCAGTGTCAGCTTCAAATTTTGGAAACTTCTTTTTCCTGAGTCTTCATCCAAGTATAGATTAAAATGATGAACAGTACAGACTCCAGGACAGATCCCAAGGGCACTCCACTGTAGACTTTCCTAGAGGTTGATATCAGGCCATGAAGTCCAACCAGTCAACCAGGTTTGAAACTACCTAAACCTACAGTGTCATCAAGAACATCTAGAAGGTAGAGCTTAGAACGCAGAAGACAGAAAACGAAGACAAACCTTGAGACCGTCTGGTCCGGATGTCAGTCAGGAGCTGCTTCCCCTGCCTCCCTTCCTCCGCAGGCTGCCCATTCCACTTTGGAGTCGCTCTCCTTATTTGTTATTGCATTGATCTGTAATATGCCACAGTGGAACTCCACTTTCCCCCTTCCCCTCCACCACTGGTTCTGAGGGCGGGGCAGGAAGAACATGCCTAGTTGGAAAGGGAGGGACGGAGACCTGTGTGCGGTCCCACAGCTGCTGCGGGCTCTGACTCCTTCCTCCGGGGCTTTGGTGGAGGTGTCATGACTCAGCATTACGGGATCTGCGGCGCTCCAGGGGGTCACCAAACCAGGCTGTGACTTGCCAGGGCTTGGGCCAGCTCCTGTCTGATTGCCAGATGAAAGCCGACTGGTTCTGAGTGAGAGATTTCTGCTGACCCAGGCTCCTCTAGCCCTGAGCGCTAGAGCTCTGAACGGAGGGCAGGTGGGTGAGCAGCTCCCTCAGAAATCACGAGGTTCCGGAGTCCGAAGGGATGATGCGTGATTATATTCGGATGAATGTCTCATCCTAGTGACGAGGGCCGAGGAGCTCTCGAGGTGTCGCATTTGAACCTTAGGGCAACCCCACAGTGGAGGTGTTCGGAGTGTGACTGCCCCACTTTCCGATGAGGATTCAGAAGTCAACGGAAGCCCCCTTGACCCATGTCCCAGCACCCCATTCACAGTTCCAGACCACCTTTCCATCGAGTTCAACCACCCTCGAGTACAAATGGCTTCTGCCCCGCCCCCAAGTCTTCCCTTGAAGACCTCCCATAGTGAAGAACTTACCGGGGGATTGAGGCCGCCCCTTCCTTCTTCGGAGGCTCTCATTGCCAGGAAGTTATTCCTTATGGGGTGGGGAATCTTCCTCTCTGCGAATCCCAGCCCTCCCCTCCTCTTCCCCAGGACGGCCTCTCAAAGACTTGAAGACAGTTCTTATATCGGAGGCCAGCAGAACCTGGCTAATGCCCTGCCCTGTGACAGAGCTCCAGAGACTCTTCACAGACGACTACCAGCTACCCCTCCTTGGTCAGCTCTTCTGGAGCCAAACTTCCTTTAAGCCTCCAGCTTGGCCAACGGGATCGCTTATCCACTTTCTCTCATAGGCCCATTTTTCCTTCTGGCTCCTAAACAACGGAGACATTCATTAGCCTTTCAGGGCATCCTCTGGAGTCCAGACCAGCCAGCACAACAGCTGGGACCACAGCCCTAGAAAGCAGTTGTGTGATATAGGTAGTTTCATCCCATTTTACATATGTGGGGGAATGACTCAGCCGAGCTGGAGTGGATCACGAACAGGAGGGTCCTCACTCCAAGTCTGAGCTCTTTGTCATCACAGGGGGAGCAGATGACAAGGCTGGAGCCGGAAGGGGACTTAGAGGTCATCTGCTCTGTCAGAAAAAGTGCCAGGAGGTCTGCATTCAAATTCCCCCTCCCCATACTTCCTGGCTGTGTGACTCTGGGCAGATGCTAGGCCTATCTGAGCCTTCTCCATGAATGGTCAATGCTCTGAGCTCTCCCTCCACTGGTGCCAATCCCAAACCCTCCCTCCCCAGCTTGGCAACTGTGTGAGTCTTGTCTGTGACTCTCTCTGGCCCCTCCCCAGCGGATCCCCCCAGACGTGGCTGCTCACCGGGGCCCCTCACTCTTGCTGCCGAAGAGAGGCTCCTGCTCTGACTGATGTGGAAAGAGTGGTCAGGATCCTCGTCCCCAGCTTCTCCCAGGGTGAGCCCCAGGCCCCGGAGCAGGGGCCGCTGCCCTGAAGCCCTCTGGGGAAGGCCACGAATCAGGAGCAGGAGCCAGAAGCCATCCAGGAAGGGGGGAGCCTGAGGAGATCGAGCGTAGGGATTACATCACCCAGGGCCTCGTGGAACTCAGTCCAAATGAGGTCATCCACCACTTCCCTCCAGCAGGGCCTGAGTGTGGAGGGGTGCTGTCCTTCCCTCACTTTGAGGAGGGGGCTGCAAACCCAGTACATCTGGTTCTCTGCCGGGCCCCAGGAGGATCCGCTCATCGGGAAGGAGGGGACACAGGAAGGGCTCAGCCCTGAGCCCCAGGCATCCAGGTGACGACCCTCCCAACCAGGCTCTGGGGCTTTACAACTCCTAGCCCATTCTGATGAGGTCATGCGACTCCGGGGGGCCAGCCAAGAGGTGGGCTAGAATGGCTGACTGCTGGACCCTCTCTAGGACTGGATTTCACAGCTGGCTGGTGGGACAGCTGCCCTTCCACTCCACGCTGGGCCTGATGTACACCAGCTATGGAGGAGCCCTGCACATTCACCCTGAGGAAGGCTCTTCAGAGGGGCCAGATGGGGCCTGAGGCTGCGACTGGCCCGGGGGTCCACGAGGGGAGCCCCTTCAGCTCTGTGGGGAGCCTTATTCTTGTCCCTTGCAAAGAAATGTCAGTTCCAAGCCCAACCTAGAAAAAGGGCCAAGACTTTTTGTCTTTGTACCTGAGACAGGCTCAGACATGATCAGGACAAAGAATCAGGGCTGGGAGGGGACCTAGAACACAGAACGTGAAATGTTAACCCTGGAAAGAGTCCTAGCATGTACAAGGTGAAATGTCAGAGCCCAGAGGAACTTTAGAACAAAGAATGTTAGAAATTAAGGGTACCTTAGAACAGAGGTGGGAGGGCCATTAGAACAGGGAATGTCAAAGCCAGGAGGGAGCTTAGAACAGAGAATGTCAGGGCTGGGAGGGACCTTAGAATGGGGGAATTGTGCTGGGGATTGGGGTTGGCTTTGCTGACCTTACACATCCTTCTAGCCAAGATTCTGGAATTCTGTTTAGAGTCCAGAACACAGGAGCTAGAAGGACTCCTAGATATATAGTAGCCCAACCGTTTTGCTTGACAGATGAGGACACCAAAGCCTGGAGAGGGGAAGAGCCTCATCCATGGTCATGAAGTGGGCCTCATTTCTAAGCTGCCAAGTCAGCCCTCTGCGACAGAGCAGGGGGTCAAGTACAGGGAGCCCTTTGCGGAATGTGACTGGTCTATGCCCAGCTGCGCTCGTGTCACCGTGTCAAGAAGCCTTGATGATTCACCTCCTGCCTCCTTGAGCATCTTGGGGGGGGTAGGTGCTGCTTTTACCTCCATTTTACAGATGAGGAAACTGAGGCAAATGGATGGTAAGTGACTCGCCCAGGGTCACACAGCTGGTAATTGTCTGCGGCCAGATTTGAACTGAGGTCTTCCTGACCAAGCCCAGCTCTCTATCCAGTGAGCTATGTGGTGGGGTGGTGGTAGGATCAAGAAGGGGGAGCTTTTGGGAATGATAGTGATTTAAAAACAAAAGTTTCAATAAATCTCATTTTAAAATAATAATAATATAAGTGAGCAGAGAATATGGGGGACTAGCCCCTATTTCTTCAGCACATGTCAGTTGAGAAAGTGCAAGTAGGACCACATTCATTTTACAGATGGGGAAACTGAGTCCCAGATAAAGGATTGAGCCAGATTACACAAGTAGGAAGTAGCTGAGCTGAGACCAGAAATTAATTCTCTCCCCAGATGGGTCAAGATTCCTTCCATGCCCCCTCCCTCCTGCAGCCTCTTACATCCCAATAGCAGATCCCAATCCAGTGGCTAAAGCACTCAGCATACCTGTCTCCTCCCAAGCAAACCTACTGAGAAGACTAACTCAGTCAATAACAATAATAATAATAATAAACAACTACTTAAAATATTAATATAATGATATATTAATATAAATATATTAAATAACATAAATATAATATAAATTGTTGTTTGTCCTTCATTCTCAAAGAGGATTGTGACATCAGGAAGGTGATGCATTGACTTGCAAGTGAATTGGATGTAAGTTAGACAGGGCTGTGCCTCACCAACCTCTCTCTCTCCTCCAGAGCCATCTGGGACATAGGTCAGAACAATTGGAGATGGACCAAAACACAGTGAGGGACCTTGGCCTTTTTAAGCTAAGGTCCTTCCCAGGTCTCAGTTTGTCTGAGGCAACACCCATTCACTGATTTAAGGCTAGGTAAGAACTGAGGCAAAGAATGGCCTAGTAATCAACCAGCAGTAATTAACCATTTTTGGTTAATCCATTCTATTAATCCTTCCTTCTGTAACTTAACTCTATTAAGAAAGATATGATTATGCTCCTTCTCTCCTGGCAGCAACCTACTTACACCCAGTTTTGGGGTGGCCACAAGACCACAACAAAAGCCTCTGATGTCATGAGACTGGGGGTAGCATATCACTCGCCAGCGTGCCCCAAACAAGATTTCACAGTGCCGGAGTCACATATGAAAATTCTCAGCTTGAGAGCACTGTTCTCAACATATAACAAAGCCTAATTACAGATGAAAGGACAACCAGGCACTAACAAAAAATGAACAGTGTTGTGTTGCGAAAAGAGAAACTGCAAATATTACTATGGCAATCCTTAACCCAGACTCCACTTGAAACATGTGTGGCCTGCTTAACCCTCCCGAACCCTTGAACTGGGCATGTGGTAGGAAGCTGAAGTCAGTGAACTAGAGTCAATATTTTTGGTTTTAGTTTGTGGGTTTTTTTGTTGTGGTGGTGGTGGTGGTGTTTGTTTTCTGGGCAATGGGGTTAAGTGACTTGCCCAGGGTCACACAGGTAGTACGTATGGATTTGAACTCAGGTTCTCCTCACTCCAGAGCCAGTACTTTATCGACTGCGCCACATAGCTGCCCCTTATTTTAGGTTTTAGTAAAGTAAAGCCACATCTATACTTTTTATACAAGGCAATGCTTATACATTAAGTGAAAATGCAACTTCCGCTCTCATGACACCTTGCCAGGAACTACAATAATAACCAGTAAAAAGAATGGTTAGTGTTTAGATGGAGCTTTAAGGGTTGTTTGCAAGTTTACAAACTTAGTCTCATTTGCTCCTCACAATAACCCAGGGAGGTAAGTGCCATTATTATCCCCATTTTACAGATGAAGAAACTGAGGCAGACAGCACTTAAGTGGCTTGCCCAAGGTCACGCAACTAAGTTAAGTGGCTGAGGCTTGATTTGATCTCAAGCCTTACAGACTCCAGGTCCTCTATGCACGTCCCCGTGCTCCAGACCATCCTTCACTCTGTTGTCAGAGATTTTCCTAAAGAGGAAGTCCAACCCTGTCATCTCCCCTCCTCAGTAGAAATAGAAATATTCTCTGTTTGACATTCAAAGTCCTATATAACATGCGTGGCGCGTGCGCGCACGCACACACACACACACACACACACACACACACACACACACACACACCCGTTTCCAGGCTCCTTACACTTGACACCCCTCCCCACCTCCTTATAAGAGGCTTTTCTCTGGCTGGCCTCCCCCATCCCCAGAATCCTCTTCCTCCTCATCTTGTCCCTGGCTTGTCTGGCTGCTTTTGAGTCCCCGCTAAAGTCTCCGCTTCTACAAGAAGAACCCCCCTTTCCAGATTCCCCCCAACACTGCTGCCTTCTGCCTGTCACCTCCAATTTGTCTTGCCCAGAGCTTGCTTGTACAGATTTGCAAACTAGGCACAGAGTCTGGTTCACGGTGGTTTGTCTCCCCAATTAGACTGGGAGCTCCTTGAGGGCAGCCCGGCTCTCACCTTTCTCCGTATCCCCAGAACTTAGCACAGTGCCTGGCACACGGGAGGTGCTTAATAGTTGTTGACAATTGTGGTCCGGCCCCTTGTTCTCTAAGTGTCTCACACATAAACATTTGGGAGGAATGGGATGATAACACTCACCCCATCCCCCTCACAGTCTGTGGTGGGGAAAGTCTTTCTTGACCATCAAAGGGCTAGAAAAACAGCAGATTTCACTGTTTCTCTTTGGTTTATGAGCTTCTGGGTCACTTCCTGCCTCTGGGCCTCAGTTTCTTCCCTTCTAAAATGGGAATGAGAATATTTTCAGGGAACCTATTTTGTAAGCCTTAAAGTACTGGGGAATTGGGGATAAATCATTGAATTTACTCAGAGGAGGTGAGCATCCTAGTGACAGGGAAAAGAGGGTCTGTGTTCAAGTGTGGACAGGTGTGCAGGGAGTTCACTGCAGACATGCTTTGCCTCCTGAGCGACCCTCCCTGGAAAGCTCCTGGTACCACAAGCAGGAGGGTCTGGGACCCTCGAGAGGAGCAGAGACCTTCAGCTCCGCCCCCCACACCCACCTTGGTACTCCCAATTATTCCATTCTGCTGCCACCTGCTGACGGTCTCTGGGCTCTGCAGCTGGGCCTGACCCTGGCCCTCCCCCCAACTGCTGGCACCTTCCCTCCCTTCCTTTCTCCCTCCCTTCCACCCTGCCTTGGTCCCTCCCTCCCTCCTTCCTTCCTCCCTCAGTCCTTCCATTCCTCCCTCGGTCGCCCCCTCCTTCCCTCCCTCTTCCCTTCTCAACACTAACCTTGTATTCATTTGAGGTATACTAATGATCTATTTGCCAACAGGTGAGCCCCTGGAGGGCAGGGGCTACTTCATTTACACCTCCCTTAGTTTCCAGGTATAAAGAAAATGCTTAACCAATTCTTATTGAGTGCTTGAGTCTTGGGGCCAGACAAGCATCCTCAGTTGTCACAGGGAAAGACTGACCTACCAGCCACTGCGAAAGCGGCCCCAGGGCCACCTGGCATAGTCAGGAGGCCTGCCCCAGAGTCTAGGGATTAATCACCGATGTCCCCCAGGAGGCTGTGTTACAGAATGGGCCAGACAAGGGCCAGTCCCCAACATTGTCTGCCCTTCTCTCATAATCAGGAAAATAAGGTGTGGGGGCAGGGAGAAGATACCAGCCCACCCTTCAATACCCCCACCCCACTGCAGGTAGTGGTACCTTGGGATGCTGCAAAAAGCAGAAGTCTGAAGACCTGGCTCCCACATGTACCAAGGTGAAGGGGCACCAGTCAGTCTTTCCCCACAAAATCGTAGAAGCAAAAGAAGGCATCCAGCCCAAAGCTACCTCAGCAAAAATGCCCTATATAGCAGCATCTCCATTCCCCTTGTCATCCTCCCAGCATGGTTTCCTACCTCTATGCCTTTGCTATGATGTTCCTGATGCCTGGAGCACCAAGCACCAACCTATCTTCAAACATCTAAAGAGATGTTATATGGAAGAGGGATTAGCCCTAAGGAATAAAACTAGGTACAATCTGTGAATTAGAGAGCATTTATGAACTGCCTACTATGTGCTGGGCTCTGTACTGAGCACTGGGGACACAAGGGACACACACTCCATCCTTCCTCGAGGTCACCAGCCTTCTAGTCTGATGGCATTCTCCTCTGGCCTCTGTGCAAATTTTACTCTGCCTCACCCCCTCCCCAGAGTAGGATGTAAGCTCCTCAAGGGCAGAGACTCTGTGTATTTTGCCTTTGCACCCTCAGTGCCTGGCACACAGTAGGCACTTAAGAAACGTCTTTTGAATTTAACAGAATTCTTTTCTTCCTCATTCAGACCTTCAGTTTGGCTCTGTGCAGCATCCCCCCTCCAACACACACTCACACACACCCATACATACACACTCACACACACCTACACACCCACACACACACATCCTCCTGCCTTGTCACTCCGAGCTCTCTGTCCTGAGGCTTGGTGAGCCCTGGGCTGGGAGGCCAGGCAGAGGGGCTGGGGCCAGGCTTCCTGGCTAATGCTCACCACCTGTTCCCCAAGGTCTGTGTGCTCCCGTCACCATGGCAGCAGACAGGTAAAGTCTGGGCTCCAGCAGGTCCTCCTGTCTCCCGGGGTGGGGGGCCTCTGCCTGTCCAATCTCTGTGCACCCAGGAGGTCATGAAGGGGGAGGGAGTAAGGGTGCAGCAGGACAGCTGTGTCCACACTCAGGCTCTGGGGCCAAGACCTGCACTGAATGCATTCCATGTCCCTTCAGGGATCTATCCTGATCCGCTTTGTGGGTAATCAAGTGTCCCCCAGAGCCACCGTGGCTGCTGGGAACAGCCCGCCTCAGCTCTCTCAGAGTCACAAAATGTCTGAGTTGCATGGGATCTCAGCGACCATCCAGTTCATCCCTGCGCACGAGGCCTCCCTGAGTTGTCTCCCACACATGTTCTTCCAGCCCCGGCATGAAGACCTCCAGCAGTGGAGAGGCATCCCCAGCCCCTCGGGGACAGCTTCTCCAGAACTCAAGAAATCCCCTCCCTCCACACGCGGGCAGCCGTTGGCAGTGCTCTAGCTTGGGGTGTGAGCAAGCAGCGCTCCCTCCCCCACCAAGCCTCCTTCCCTTCCTCCTCAGCCCTCCTCGGTGCTGAGCTCCTCAGGAGATGCCGCATCCCCATGTGCCAATCCACAAACGGATATTTGACTTCAGAAAGCCTGAGCCGGGGCGGGGGTCATTGCCCTGACTTCTTGAAAATCTGCTCCCTTCTCAGGGTCCAAATGAACCCTGCCGCCCCACCTTCTCCTTCTCTGAAATAAAGTCCAGATATGTGAAATGTGGCCGCCGTCAGGATAAACAACCGTGCTCACGGGCCCTGAAAGCCGGAACTCTGGGCTCAGGCTCAGCTGGGTTAGAACGTGGACGCCGCCTTCAAGCGGACCTGCCCAAGCCATCCTCGTTTGTGGCTGCTTGTCATTGCTGGGTCCCCTCTGGCCTCTCTTCTCGGTCATCCCGCTGAATTTCGTTGCAGGAATCAGCTGGATGTTCCACAGTCAAGGTCGATGTCTCTCTCCCCTCACTCTTCGAGGCAGAGCATGGAAGGGAAAAGAGAGTGATCGCTGGACTCCAGACTGGCCAAGGTCTGGTGCTGCCTTCTCTGCCCAACCGAGTAACCTCGGATGGGTTTCTTTGCCACGAAGAGCCTCAGTTTACTCCTCTGCCAAGTGGGGCCAGGAATTTTCAAACTCTCTGCCTCCCAGAGCTGCTAAAAGGAAGGTTTCGTCAGCCTTAGAGCCAGGTGAGAGATGGGAGCCCAGCTTGACCTTCCCTTGGCTCTACCTCAGAGAAATCTGTCATCTTCTTCCCTTTTCATAAGGGCCCATGGCTCACGATGACTCTAGGGGATGGTGGGGGCAAAGACATGACGATGGGAGACCTGGTGTCCCGTGTGAGGCACAACAAGGAGGTCAGTATGACTAGAAAGCAGAGTGTGTGAGGAATGCCGGCACAGAGAGCCTGGGGCCGCACTGGGCAAGTTGTACTTTATCCTGGAGACAGACAGTCAGTCAGCTTTTAAAGGGCTTCCTATGTGCCAGGACCGTGCTAAATGCCAGGACCACAGAGGAAGGCCCCTAATGCAGTCTCTGCCCTGAAGGTGTTTACATTCAAATGGGAAGCCAATGTACAAGGAATTAAGTCTACACGAGGTTGGTACTAAGTAGAAGGAAGACAGCCTCAGTCGGGAAGCTGCAGGTAGCATGGTGTATAATCGTATGGCTGAAAAAGGTCAGGAGTGAAGCAAGGATGCCCACATCACCACAATTATTCGATACTGTACTAGAAATGCTAGCTTTAGCAATAAGAGAAGAAAAAGAAACTGAAGGAATTTGAATAGGCAATGAGGAAACAAAACTACCACTCTTTGCAGATGATATGATGGCATATTTAGAGAATCAACTCAAAAATTAGTTGAAATAATTAACAACTTTAGCAAAGTCACAGGATATAAAATAAACCCGCATAAATCATCAGCATTTCCACATATTTCCAACAAATTCCAACAGCAAGAGATAGAAAGAGAAATTCCATTTAAATAACTGCAGACAATATAAAATACTTAGGACTCTATTTGTCAAGACGAACCCAGGAAAATGATATGAACACAATTGCAAAATAATTTTCACACTAATAAAGTCAGATCTAAACAATCTGGACAAAAAATATTAATTGTTCATGGGTAGATGAAACCAATATAACAAAAATGACAATTCTACCTAAATTAATTTATCTTATTCAGTGACATACCAATCTAACTACAAAAAAATTATTTTATAGTGCTAGAAAAATAGTAACAAAATTCTTCTGGAGAGAAGAATTTATGGCCAAAAGAGAGATAGAGAGCATTATATAATGTAAAATGGATAATTTTGATGACCTTAAATTTAAAAGGTTATGCACAAGCAAAACCAATGCAGCCAGGATTAGAAGGAAAACAGAAAGCTAAGGGAAATGTTACAGCAAGTTTCTCTGATAAAGGCCTCATTTCTCAAATATATAGAGAACTGAGTCAAATTTATAAGAATACAAGTCATTTTCCAGTTGATAAATGGCCAAAGTATATGAACAAGCAGTTTTCAGAGGAAATCAAAGCTATCTATAGTCATCTGAAAAAAAATGCTCTAAATCACTTTTGCTTAGAGAAATGCAAATTAAAACAACTTTGAAGTGCTACCTCACATTTATCAGATTGGCTAATGTGACAGAAAAGGAAAATGACCAATGTTGTAGGGGATGTGAGAAAATTGAGAGCTAATGCATTGTTGGTGGAGTTGTGAAATGATCCAACCACTCTGGAGAGCAATTTGGAAGTATGCCCAAAAGGCTATAATATTTTGTCTACCCTCTGACCCAGCAGTACCACTAGTAGGTCTGTATCCCAAAGAGATATAAAAAAGGGAAAAGGACCTATTTGTATAAAAATATTTATAGCATCACTTTTAGTGGTGGCAAAGAATTGGAAATTGAGGGAATGCCCATCAGTTGGGGAATGGCTGAACAAGTTATGGTATATGATTGTGATAGAATACTATTGTGCTATAAGAAATGGCAAGCAGGATGATTTCAAAAAACCTGGAAGAACTTACATGAACTGAGGCTAAGTGAAGTGAGCAGAACCAGGAGAACATTGTACACAGTAACAACAATATTGTATAATGATCAACTATGAATGACTTAGCTATTCTCAGCAATATAATCGCCTCAAAAAATTCCAAAGGATGAAAGGTTCTGTCCATGGCCAGAGAAAGAACTGATGGAGTCTGAATGCAGATTGAAGTATACTAATTTTTACTTTATTTTTTCATTTTTTGTCTGTGTTTTCTTTCACATCATGATTAATATAGAAATATATTTTGCATGACTCCACATGTATAACCTTTACAAATTGCTTGCCTTTTCATTGAGGGGGGAGGGGAGGGAGGGAGAAATTTTGGAATTCAAAATTTAAAAAAAGTTAAAAATTGTTTTTATATGTAATTGGGGGAAAAACAAAATGTGAAACAAAAAGAACTATCAGGAAGATGGGTGTCCATTGATGAGAGGAATGGCTGGATGAATTGTAGCATATGACTATCATTGAACAGAAGCGTGTCTTAAGAAATCAATCAACAAGTATGCATAAAGTGTCAGGTACCATGCTAGACTTTGGGTCTACAAAGACAAAAATTAAAAGTCCCTGCCCTCAAGGAGCTTACACTCTACTGAAGCAGTAAACATGCACATATATCTAAGAGCCTGGTCCTTTAGTACACACTAAATATTCCTTGCCTGATTACAATCCAAATGGAGTTTTGGTGAGCCTGTTTTGGGGCTTGTCAAATGAAGGGGACTCTTCCATTCTTCCATTTCAGAGCAAGCTCAACCATCCTTTCTTTCTCCTGCTGGCTTACTGTGTGCTGACCTAAAAAACCCTCACCCATCAGCTATGCCACTGGAGTGAACAGGGGAGGGAGTCTGCAAAGGGAGATAAGTACTCCGGGCCAGGAAGTACTTCCCTGAGCTTGGGGAAAGGGTGGCTGATATTTTGTAGCCAATACCTTAAGCTGAAATTCACTCTTCCCAGGGACTGAGTGGGTATGTAGACAGGGGAGTGTACTTTCCTATGGGAAGGGGAGCATTGTTGCGCACTGGTCCTTTTATATACCTTCTCATTTAATATCCCTTTGTAGAAAGTAACTTGTGTTAATTTGTTGATTGATATTGGGACGCTGTTACCTGGCTAAAGAATGCTGAGGAACACACTGGTGGGGGCCCATGAGAGATAGTATCGAATCCTGAAGCCCTTAGAGTTATCCCTAGAACCCTGAGGGGAGAAGCAGTCAGCCTTCCTGTAGGAAGGTAGCCAGTCAGTATGAATAGGGGTTGGAAGAGTGGGTTCAGAGAAAGCGCTACATATTTTTTAAAATATATACCAAATAAATGTGACATCTAACATGGAGGCAGTACTTGGCTAAGGAGGGGGGAAAGAGCCCCATTACTAAGGGGAGTGACGGAGAGAGAAGGAGGGAGACAGAGACAGAGACACACAGAGTCAGAAGCAGAGAGAGACAGACAGACAGACCGAGACAGAGAGAGAGAGCTGGAGGGATCCAGGGAAACTTCATGTAGCATGGTACTGTTGGAGCTGAGCTTTGAAGCAAGCCAAGGGGTCTCAGAGGTGGAGATGAGGAGATTAGAGCATTCCAGGCAGGGGGCCCTGCCCCACAGAAATGGGGAAAGAAATATTGGGTGTCAGGAACTGCCTGAGTCTGGCTGGACCCTAGAATGAGTGGAAGGGAATAATGGATGGTGAGCTGGAAAGGAAGGGGAGACAGCCAGGGCTCCAAGAAGGACTTTAAATAGAAAACGCCAGAGTTGTATTTGATCCTGGAGGTACGAGCAAGCTACGGGAAGTTAATGAAATGATGAGTATCAATAAGTCAGTAAACACAGCATTTATTGGGCACCTACTCTGTGCCAGGCACAATGCTGCGTGCTGAGGATAAGAGACCAAAACATGAACGGCTCCTGCTCCCGACGAACTGACAGCCCATGAAGCTTTCAGAGAAACTTGGGCAGACTTTCGAGATTTGACTCTGAGTGGTGGACGCCCCTCATCCGGAGCGGAAAGAGGCCGCCATGGTCAGTCACGTGGACAGCCATGTGTTGATGGTTACAGGAGACAACTGGGGATGGGGTGAGAATAGGAAGTGGGGAATGGGGCAGGGAAATTTTTTAAAAAGAAGAAGAAAGAAACCATTTGGTTTTCTTTTTTAAAGCAACAGAATTATGCTTAGGGACCAACTGCTTCAGCTTGAAAGCCAGCAGTGTGACCCAGGAGGGGCAAATGATTTCCCCTCTTGGTCACTCAGTGCCCTCCTTTCCAAAATGGGGGTGATCGTGGCCACGCTGCAAGTGGCAGCCAAGTGGTGGGGAGGGAAGCCCCAGAGCTAGGAGTCTGGGTGGTCCTCGGAGGCTGAGAGGAGGGTGGGCACGGAGTCTCTGGGCCCATGTCGGCATTATCCGCTGTCTGGCCTCCTGGAGTCCAAAGAGCAGAGAAAGGAACTTCAGAGTTATGAAGGCTCCTTCGCTGCATTCCCAGGATGGGCTGATTCCAAAGCAGGGTTTGAGTTTCGGTATCCTTAAAGGACCCAGCATTCTCCCCGCCCTGCACCCTCCCCCCCACCCCCTTCTTGGCAGGGAATGTGGCGGGAACTGCAAGTTCAGCCAAGATAGACAATATAAGAGAAGTGAGGCCCCATGCCAGACTTGGAGAGAGCAGGCCCTGGCCCCCTCCCCCACCAGGACTTATACAGGAAGGCATTAAACACACACACACTCACACATACACACACACACACACACACACACACACACACACAGAGTTTAAAAAAAACCCCTCTTTGTCCTGGGATGAACTTGTCAGGGTTTTTTCTTTTCTCTCCAAAGGAAGAGAGACCCACTGGTCTCAGCTTTCAGACAGTCGATGGCTCCACCAGGGCCTGGCACTTGAAACCCTTGGAAGCTGCCATTCACGGCAGAGCCTCAAGCCAGGAGAGTTGGGTTCGAGGCCAGGTGTTAGCACACATGCACCAGCCCAGTTACTTCCCCTCCTGGTTTTTCCTCCATGAAATAGCAGGACATCCCGGCCTCTGTCCTGCTAAGCCCAGGGATGCTGGAGTCAGGGCATGGAGGGCCTGCCTGCCTGCCCTCTCTGCCCAGCACTGCCAGCCCCTCATGCCCTCCTGTGTGGTGGCCGTCAGGGTCCTGGGGAGGACCTTGGTCTCCAAACTCAGCCATGCTGGACCTCAGACCCCCCCCAGTCACACTCGGCCCCTCTGGATTCCTGCTTCCAGTCCTGGGTCCCACAGGGTGTGTGTCTGCAAACTGTTCAGTTCAACAGGCATTTATACCACCTATATGCATGGCACATAGTAGGTGTTCAATACTATTACTGACTATGGATCATGTTCCACAGTTAAATATTTGAGCAAAGAGATACTGAAGGAAGAAAAACTTGACTCCTAGCCATTTGTATTCCATAGAACCCAAAGGTAACAGAGCTGGGGGAGCCCTTAGAACAGGGGATGTCAGAGCTGGGAGGAGCCTGAGCACAGGGGATGTCAGAGCTGAAAGGGAACCTAGAACAGGGGATGGCAGAGCTGGGAGGGGCCTCAGAACACAAATGCCAGGGCTAGGAGAGCCCTTAGAATAAGGGATGTCGGAGCTAGAAGGGAACCTAGAACAAGGGATGTTAAGCTAGGAGGGGCCTGAGAACAGGGGATGGCAGAGCTGGGAGGGGCTTAGGCAGCAGCACAAAAAACCTCAGAGCTCACAGGAGCCTGGACATCTTCTAGCTCAGAGGTTTCAGTCCAACCGTAGCCCTCCCTGCTGTGAGCGGGGCCTGAAGTAGAGTCAGATGAACACAAGCACAGTGCAGGCCACGCCCCTCTGGGGGTCTCTCAGCCAGCAAGCGGTCCACAGAGATACTGTGAATGGTTCACTGACATCACTGAGTGAGTCCAAGCTGTCGCTTTAAAGATGAAAAAACCTTGAGGTCTAGGGGCAGCGAGGTGGCGCAGCGAATAGAGCACCAGCCCTGGAGTCAGGAGGACCTGAGTTCAAATCCGGCCTCAGACACATAATACTAGCTGTGTGACCCTGGGCAAGTCACTTAACCCCAATTGCCAAAAAAAAAAAAAAAAAAAGGAAAAGAAACTGAGGTCTAGCGAGGGCTATTGATGACTTGCCCAAGACACACAGCAGACTGACCCCAGCTGCCTGCCTTGGGGTCCGTGTCTTACAAACAGGAATTTAGAACCCTGTTTACCCAGACATCGGCATGTTGGAACCATCAGACTTCCCCAGGGCCCAGGACCAAAATAACCCATGAGAACCGCCTCCATCCCCACCGGAAGCCTCGATGCTGTGCAAGGCGCTGGGCTGGCCCCAGCCCCCTGGGGAAAGACAGCATCTGATTGGAATCAGGATTTCCCACCCCCTCAAGAGTCTGGCTCTGCTTTGGATTATGAATCCTGGTCTCCTCCCACTCTTGCCTGAGTGAAGCGACACGGCCTCTGGTCCAGCAGGAGCCTGCTCTGCACCAAGGTCAGAAGGCTGGGAGCCCCCACTGCAGGTCACCAGCTTCTTGGGACAAAGTCAGTCTAAAAATGCAACTGTACCTCCTGTGGGATCAGAGCACCAAACCACAGAAAACCACCCGATGGAAGACAAAAGGAGCTTCCATGGGCTCAGCCAGGGTGAGGGGTCAAGAGCTCAGCCTCTGGGCAGCCTCATCCACAGACAGAAATAGAAATAGACGTGGCGTGGCCTCCCTGCCTTTCTCTTCCTCCTTTGAAGTCCAGACAGAATGCCGCCTCCTCCTCCAGGAAGTCTTCCCTGATCCCCTCAGTCAGCAAGGTTGCCCCTTTCTAATTTACAAAGGCTATATGATTTCAGACTATACTGTTGGTGAGTTATCCCCCTCCCAGGTGATGAGCTCAGAGAGGACACACCACATCTGATCTGGCTACCTCCCTTATCTCCCCCATCAGCTAGCTCAAGTTTCTGCACATATTAGGCACTTAATAAGTACTTCCTGAGTGAATGAACCCACGAATGAACAAGATCAGATAAAAGCATATTTGCCTGGGGTATCCTGAGTCTGAGCAGGGCAGGGAGAAGGCGATCAGGGATATGCAGCCACCAGGGGGCGCTGCGGGGGTAGGCCCCGTTGCCTGTCTCTCTCAATCGGGACTCCAAGGGCAGCTGGCTGTCCCTCACTTTGCTGGGCCGGCTTGAGGTTCTGCTCCCCCGCCTAGAGGGCTGTGCACTCCCACCAATCAAATCTCTCAGCTCAGACCTCCCATCGGCGAGCCCCTCCCCTTCCTGTCACTTGTGGGGCCTTCATCATCTCACCTCCATCAAGGTCATCTCCTAAAGACGTGTTCAATTAGAGGAGGAACAGAGCTTGGACATGCATCGACATCAAAGCCTTGTGAGGCGTGTCGCTTAGTCTCTGTTTCGCCCCCAAAGCCGCAGGAAAGGGAAGAAGCCCCACATTCCGTTTCCCATGGCTCTCCCCATCAGAGCAGGTGCTGCTGAGGCTCAGCTGGAGCCACAGGGAGCCACGGCGCCTCCCAGGGACACAGCATCAGCAGGGACAAGCAGCGAGGGAGCCAGCATCAGCACCACCTCCGCTGCTCCATCTCCCCAGCTCTTCGTAGGATCAGGTGGGAGCATCAGGTCAGCTGCCCCTTCAGCACTGGAAGAGGCTGACCCACTTCCCCAAAGGGAAATGGGGCCACCAGGCTATGAACATCTCAACGTGAAAGGGAAGAATCTGGAAGCCACTAGGGAGGGCGAACCAGACAGAGGCTTTACACGCTCACCCTGTCTCTCCCAGTGTCCTCTCATCCATCAACCGCCCTCCCTGCCTCTCTCGTCATCTACACAGAATGCTTGGACCCTGAGGCGGCTCACCATTGAGCTGGGGAATGATACCCCTGCTACACACGCATGTGTGTAACTGACCCCTGTGTATCCGCACAGCTTGACACATAGGAAGTGTGCACCACCATATAGGAAGAGGAATTTAGAATTTAGGGTTTGTGTCCTTCACAGACAACCTGCTCTTGTGCCCACTATAGTGAGGAGGTGATGCTGATTCTCAAGCATTCTGCCAGTGGAGCACAAAGTCTTGTATGTCCAACAAGCTGGGAAGGCTTGGTGATGAGGCCAGAGATGGATTCTGTGTCTGCTGCCTAAGGATCAGCCTGGGCAGGGCAGCAGCCAGAGGCTCACCTACAGAGGACTGTGCATGAGGGGAGGGGGGCTGCTGGCCACAGAAGTATGCCACGACTTCTTCTGAGGGACCTGAGGTCAGCATGGGAAGTACTGACCAGCACAAAGCATGGACCAACTTGGGATCTGTGGAGCCAGCCTTTGTTTATTGCGTGTTCTTGTGCAACTGCGGTCTCGCTAACAGGTTTGGGGGCGGTCTTTTTGGTCCAGACCAAATGGTGATTCCACTCATGTAAGAAATTCTTGTCCAGAAATGTCCTCTGCCCACACAGATTGGCCCCTGCTCTGCAGCCTCTGCTCTTAGAGAAGTGCCTCTGGGGGTCCTGAGAGATTCGAGGATTTGTCCAGGGTCACGCAGCCAGGGTGGGTTGATAGCGGGACCTGAACCCAGGACTTTTTTACTCTAAGGCTAGCCATAATGGTTATGGAATTTAAATTTTTTAAAGAAAATTACATTTTAAAAAAAATAGAGAAATAAAAATAATACTGGGCGTGGGACTGGATAGATAACGTCAGGTTTTACCCATACTGATTAATTTTGGTCCACTTCTCTCTGCTTTGTTAAGAGCTGGCTCTCTGAGGGAGCACAAGGGGACAATGAAGGAGACGTAAAAACAAATCTGTTTAACAATAAAGAAAATGAAGGATTTGGCCTCAATGATGGCTAAGCTGCTTTCTCTTCTCTGTCAAATGATCGCCTCCCGACCGCCACCTTCTGGCTCCTCAGAAGACTGCAGCTGTCTGCCTCTGTTTTCCCATATTCACATTGCGGGCTGAGTCCAAAGCGTCCAGGACCTGTGCTTTCTTCACCTGGACAGGAGCTGTTTCCTGGGGGCTGACCCCACCTTCTTCCTCCACATCTCGGGAGACCAGCTGCACGATTCAGCAGGACTAGAACAGAGAAACACAAGGAATCCGGCTGAGCTCCGTCCAGTGAGCTGGACACCCACCAGGGCCATACTTGAAGCCTGTTCAGCTTGGTAGGCCCTGGCAGAGCTTTCCAGAGCCAGTTTTACGTCTGCACCAGGAAAATACAGGGACCTGTGATGGGAGTCACAACAATTGATCACATTTCAAAAATGCTTTCTGCAAAGCACTTTTCATCATCTGAGTCAGTGCCCATGGCAGCCCCATGGCAGAGGCAGAACATGTCTGTCCCCCATTTTATACATGAAGAAACTGAGGCCTGGACCTATAGGACCACAGAGCCAGCATTTATAAATGGTGGGGCTGGAACCCCAGACTATGTGACTTGAAGACTGGATCTGTACCAACAAAAGAATCATGGACGCAGAAGGTATATCAGAGTTCATTTAGCTAGATGCCCCATCTGAAGTGTGGCCTCCCCACAATATATCTGACACATGGTCGCGTAGTTTTTTTTTTTTTGAAGATCTGCAGTGACAAAGAATTCACTACAGCGAAGAGGCTCATTCCACTAGGAGCACCTCGGATTGTGACCGCTTCCTGTCCACCTCCTCTCCAAGAGGTCTGTTCTGCCCACACACTGGCCAGCATCCTCATTTCCCCTCGGCCCACCCCAGACTTGGACTCCCCCACCCCCACAATTGACTGTGATGGGTGTGAACTTGCCCCTCCCCAGCCATATTCACACCCATCTCCCTGCTCCAACCCACCCCCTCTGCCCCGCTCCCCTTCACATGTAGTCTTCTCCCACAGACAACTGGAAGAATGCGGACTCCTTGAACAATTTATGCGATAGCAACAACACTGTCAAGACAAACCTTTCTGGAAGACCTGGGGACTCCAGCCAACATAATGAGCACCCACAATTCCAAAGGACTCATGATGGGGACAGGTAGGTGGCACAGTGGATAGAGCACTGGCCCTGAAGTCAGGATGGACCAATCACTTCCATAAGCTTTTGAGTTTTAAATTTTTCTCCCCTTCCCTGCCTGCCTCCCTCCCCAAGACAGCGCGCAATCTGATATAGGCTCTACACATACATTCCTATTAAACATATTTTCACATTAGTGATGTTATAAGGAAGAATTAGAACCAATAGGAGGAACCACCAGAAAGAAAAAACAAGAAAGAAAAGAAAAGAAAAAAATAGCAAACAGTATGCTTCAATCTGCGTTCAAATTCCATAGATCCTTCTTTGGATGTGGATAGCATTTTCCATCATGAGGCCTTTGGAGATGTCTTAGATCCTTGCATTGATGAGAAGGGCTAAGTCTATCAACGTCAGTCATCACACAACATGACTGTTACTGTATACAATGTTCTCCTGGTTCTGCTTGCTTCACTTGGCATCAGACCATACAAGTCTTCCAGGTTTTTCCGAAGTCAGCCTGTTCATCATTTCTTATAGCACAATAGTACTCCATTACATTTATATACCACAACTTGTTCAGCCATTCCCCAATTGATCAATTTACAATTCTTTGCCACCACAAAAAGAGCTGCTATAAATATTTTTGTACATGTGGATTTTTTCCCATTTTCCCCATCATCCCATGTATGATCTCTTTGGGATATAGCCCTAGAAGTACTGTTGCTGGGTCAAAGGGTGTGCACATTTTTATAGCCCTTTGGGTATAGTTCCAAATTGCTCTCCAGAATAGTTGAATAAGTTCACAACTCCACCAACAATGCATTAGTGTTCCAATTTTCCCACATCTTCTCCAACATTTATCATTTTCCTGTTTTGTCATGTTGGCCAATCTGATAGGTGTAATGTGGTATCTCAGAGTTGTTTTAATTTGTATTTCTCTAATCAATAGTGATTTAGAGCATTTTTTCATATGACTATAGATGGCTTTCATTTCTTCATCTAAGAACTGCCTGTTCATATCCTTTGACCATTTATCAATTGGGGAATGACTTGTATTCTTATAAATTTGACTTAAT
The DNA here is from genome assembly GCF_900497805.2 of Vombatus ursinus. NCBI lineage: Eukaryota > Metazoa > Chordata > Mammalia > Diprotodontia > Vombatidae > Vombatus > Vombatus ursinus. Next base: position 1,349,089 of record NW_020950172.1, read on the forward strand.
TCTCTATATATTTTAGAAATGAGGCCCTTATCAGAGAGACTGGTTGTAAGAATTCTTTCCCAATTTTCTACTTTCCTTCTAATCTTGGTTGCATTGGCTTTGTTTGTGCAAAAACTTTTCAATTTAATGTAATCAAAGTTATCCATTTTGCATTTTGTAATGTTCTCTATCTCCTGTTTGGTCATGAATTCTTCTGTTCTCCATAAATCTGATACATGAACTATTTCTTGCTCTCCCAGTTTGCTTATAGTATCAGCCTTTATATCTAAATCATGAACCCATTTTGACTTTATTTTGTAATATGGTGTGAGATTTTGGTCTATGCCTAGTTTCTGCCATACTCTTTTCCAGTTTTCCCAGCAGTTTTTGTCAAATAGTGAGTTCTTATCTCAGAAGCTGGGGTCTTGGGTTTATCAAATAGTAGATTGCTACAGTCATTGACTACTGTTTCTTGCATACCTAACCTATTCCACTGATCCACCACTCTATTTCTTGGTCAGTACCAAGCAATTTTGATGATTACTGCTTTACAATACAGCAAACCTGAAGTCTTAGCTAGCTAGGATTTATATAGGTGGTAGTAGTAGTAGTAGATAGTGGTGATGGTGATGGTGGTAGTAATAGTAGTATTTATGTCCCTAGAGCTTAGTACAGTGTCTGGCATATAGTAAGTATTCAACAAATCTCTCTCTCTCTCTCTCTTTCCCCTCTTTCTCTGTCTCTCTGTCTCTGTCTCTCCCCTCTTTCTCTGTCTCTCTGTCTCTCCTCTGTCTCTCTGTCTCTCTCCCCCTCTCTCCTCTTCTCTCTCCCCCCCCTCTCTCTCTCTCTCTCTCTCTCTCCCCCCCTCCCTCTCTCCTTATCTATCTGCCTGCCTATCTATCATCTCTCTATCTTTCTATTATCCACTTGATGTCTGTCTATTAGCCTTTGTCTCTATCCTCTTGTATGTTAGCTCTCCCTCTCAGCTTTATGTCATTAGCAAATTTGATGAGCAGGGTATGAGCTCCTTCACCCAAGGCATTGATGGAAATGACTAAACAGTCCAGAGCCCAGCCCAGCCACCAGGTTGGAGGGATAGGGGGAGGGGAGGGTGCTCCGTTAGAGCCCCACTTTTCCAGTGCCATGAAGTCATCAATAGCTAACCACGCTTTCGGACTCATCATCCAACCAGATACAACTGGGCTTCACTGCATCTTCTCATTTTCTTCATCTGCGAAGTGAAGGGGGTGAGGGCTGGTCTCTGAGCCCTCTCCCAGCTCTAGAGTGAAGATCCTGGGATGCTCTGAGACTCCATTGTGCCCTCTTGTCCACAACAGACTTGATCAGATGCTTTACTGAAATCTATGTAACTCCACTGACTGTCTTCCTCCAACTTCGCCATCAAAGATCCCTGGGTCTGGAGTGACTTGTTCTTGCTGGAGCCAGCCTAGTCACTGCTTCCCTTCACAAGCAATCTGAATGCATCCATTTCAAAAGACTTTCGAAAAATTGCCAAGAATCCAAGTCAACTTCACTGATGTAGACTTCATCCATTCTGATCTTTCTTTTTGTGAAAATCAGGAGACCAGCCCTTCTCTGGGCCTGGGGTCCTTCTCCACTCTCCTAAATCTTTTAAAGAGAACTCTCACAAGCAAATGCTCCCCACCCCAGATGAATTGTAGGCACAAAAAAGCAAAATCTCAAGTTATGAGGAAGCTAGCAGCCAGATCCTTGGCTGGATACCCATGATGCCCAGGGCCCTCTGCTGAGTTCTTTGTGCTGTGGATTTGATCCCTCTGTTTTGAGAGAAGAGTGCCAGGTCCCATTATCCTGTATTCCATATGCACTAGCCTTGAAGGAAATTAGACTGGGGAAGGTGATAGAGTGAGGGAGGGACCCCTTCAGACTCCGGTGCTTTGAGAACCTGCCTGTTCCCTGATGACTCTGGGCTCACCAAGCAGGTGAACCTCACCCAGTGTGAGCTCTGTCTCTTTCCTGTCTGTCTGTCTGTCTCTTTTCTCCCTTCCTCCCTCCTCCTTGGCCTTTCTCTGCTCATCTGTTAATCTAATTATCTTAATTCTGTTTGTCTGCCTGTTTCTTTCCGTGTGTCTGTCACTGTCTCTGTCTCTATCTGTCTCTTTTTTTATTTTTGTAATGAGAAAGTAGTTCACATTCACATAGTGCATTAAGGTTTGCAAAGCACTTTACATATATGACCTTGTTTGATCCTCACAAAAGCCCTGTCAGAGGGAGGGGCTGTTGTATCCCCCTCTTACAGATGAGGAAACCATGACAGAGCGGTGTGCAAGTGATGGAGGGAGGCAAGATTTGCACTCAGGTCTTCCTGACTCCAGGCCCAGTGTGATGCTGCCTGGCAACCTCCTTCAGTTTGCCTCTCTGTTCCTTTCTCTCTCTGTGTCTTTCTGCCTGCTCCGTCTGTCTGTCGAGTTTAATGTTTCTTTGCTGTTTGCCCTCCGTCTCAGTTTTTCCATCCATCTCTGGTAATCCCTGAATCTGCTTTTATTTGGGTCACTTTCTGTGTGTGTGTATCTGTCTCTGTGCCTGCCTCTGTCTCTTCCTGTCTATGCCTGTGACTTAATATCTATGTTTCTATTTACTTCTCTCTCTCTCTCTCTCTTTCTCTCACTGTTCTCTCTGTCTGTGACTGTCTCTGTCTATCTCTGCCTCGTCCTGCCTCTGTGTGTCTTTTCTCTGTGTCTGCCCCTCAAAATTGCCAAGACTCGTCTGGATCCTCTTATCTTGGTCATATCAGATGCACTAATTGCTCAGATGTGCAGCAGATCTGGAATCACATAGAAAACATGTCAATTGAGATAAGACACCCCACCTTCAATCTCTCCATGGTACTACCTCAGGACTAGAAGACAACCCATGGGGACATTGCTGCTTAGGACTAAATTCTAGCTGCAGTTTAAAGCGAGGAAAAACAATGAGAAATTGCATTCACTCCATTTCTATTTACATTTCTGTACCTAAAGCTAATTAAGTGAGGCCTTCTTTGCACCCTAAGGTGCAATTACCAAATTACCAAGAGTTTCTGCTTTGTCTGTCTGTCCTGAGTGTTGGAGAGGGGACTTATGCTCAGGTCCAGGGTGAACCTGGTGTCCTTCAAGCATCCTTCCAGCATGGGCCATGGCAGAAGGCCTTAATTAAATGTGCTACCCTTCACTTGCAGAGCAGAAGTGAAAAGGGCGGTCCAGGGGGCAGCCTTGCCAGAGAGAGAAGGCCTCTCTACCTTGACTGCCTGATGTGACTGAGGATAGGCAAGTTGGGCCAGTGGAATAGGCCTGGCCTGGGAGTTGGAAGAACCAGGTGGCTCATTTCCCTCTTCGAGACTCAGTTTCCTCATCAGTGAAATGGGGGCATAAGGGCTGAGGTGAACAAATAAGCTACTAGAACACCATAAACTCAAGCCAAACCCACCCAAGAGGCAGAGATTATCCTTACTTTGCTTTGTGACCCATCTAAACCTCCAGCTTATGGACCATCTACTCCTGACCCCTCATTTTACAGTAGGGGAGAGTCGGGTGCAGAGAAGGGCTAACAAGGAACAGAGGCTGGGAAGGAAGGACTGAGTCTCACCTTCTCCAGCCCTTCAAGGTCTCTCATTCCCTTTGCTCACAACTTCTCTGGCAAGGGGGGCAGCTGAGTTCAAATCCAGCCTCAGACACTTACTTGCTGGGTGACCTTGGGCAAGTCACTGTTTGCTTCTGTTTCCTCATGTGTAAAATGAGCTGGAGGAGCAAACGGCAAACCAGGCCAGTGTCTCCGCCAAGAAAACCTCAAACAGGGTCATGGAGAATCAGACATGACTGAACAGCAAATAACCTCGGGTGAGTAGCTGCTGCCCCTATTTTTCAGGTGAGGAAACTGAGGCCTTGCTTGGAGTCACTCAGCAAGCAGATGACAGACCCGGGGCTCTTGCTGTTCTCCCATCCCCTGGGACCTTGCCCAGACCCATGCCGGGCAGGAGAAGGATGAGTTTGCCAGGCTGGCCCCTAAGGAGGTCATCAGTGGGGGACCCTTATGCCCCCATGGTTCCAGTCACATCATCTTCAAAACGGAAGCTTCGATGACACAGTGAATGGAGCACTGGCCCTGAAGTCAGGAGGACCTGAACTCAAATCTGGCCTTAGACCAAACACTTGACACTCACTAGCTGTATGACCCTGGGCAAGTCACTTAACCCCAAATGCCTAAAAAATAAAAAATAAAAAAATGGAAACTTCAATAGAATCCCATTAAATCCCGACGCCAGCATCACATACAAATGTCCCAAACCTCCTTCCTTTCCCGACCTCCTTTCTCCCTCGGGATGGGTTCGATATCTTTCCTAGACCACAGGCAGCCTGTTGACCCTTTAGCTGGCCAGCGAAAGGGCAGGGGATTAATCCCTTTTCTAGACTAATTCCTTTACCTCATGCAAGATGCGTTTGCTGACCCCAAATCACACTTTCTTGATGCCTGGGGCTCCCATGGGAGACTCCACCTTAAAAACCCAGGACTGGGAACCAAGAGTTCTAGGTCAAGCCCCAATTCTGTGACTCATAAGAATGATCATGCCCACGGAAGGTAGGAAGGCCTGGTGGAAAGACACCAGGATTAGGAGTAAGGGATCTGGGTTCAAGTGCTCACATGGGTACTTCAAGTCACTTCATTTCCCTAGATCAGGGTCCTCATGTGTAAAATGAGGGGAGGGTGGACCAGATGGCCCCTTCTGACTCTTCTTCTCTTGTCTGGCCCTGTGGGCTAACTCAATGTGAAGGAATGGGTAGAACACGTGAAGTGACTTGTCCAAAGTCCCAGATCCCGAGTGTGGCCAACTTCCCGGTCTCCGCCCAGAGTCACCAGCCCCGGTGGGACTGAACTAGTCCTGCTGGCCCGGATCTCTGGACTTCAGGATCAGGGTTCTCTCCCCCAGGCCGTGACCTTGGAGGTGAAAGCCTGGCCCTTATGGGCAGCTGGACGTGGGTGAGCGATTAAGCCTTTGTGAGCTTTGTTTTCCTGGTCTGTGAAATGGGGGCAACATGAGTCCAGCATCGTGGTCTTCCTAAAGCCCAGCACTGGCCAGATCAGTAAAGTCCCGGGGCTGCCTAATGTCCTTAGGACCAAATGCAAACTCCTGTCTGGCCTGGAGAGCCCTACACAATCCGGCTGGGGTCCTCTTACTGAGATCATTACAAGGTCATCCTACTTTCCTCCTCTTCACACACTGGCCATCTCCCACCTCCAGGCCTTTGCACTACAGCTGTCCTCCATGCCTGCAAAGCTCTCTCTCCTCACCTCCTCCTCCTAGACTATCCAGCTTCTTCTGAGGCACCTCCTCAGTCACCCCAGTCGCCAGGGCCCTCTCCCCCCAATTATTGGCATTTTCCCGTATTCTCCTTTTGTTTTCTCCCAATTTTATGTGAGCTCTCTGAGTGAAAACATTTCTCTGTCTTCTCAGTCCCTAGCATGAGGCACAGTGCCAGGCACGCAGTAGGCTCTTAATAAATGCATGCATGGATGAATGGGAGTACTTTGGAAATCTTTGGGTGCCAGAAAACTGAGAGTTAATGTTATTGTTATTCGTAGTATTATCTGCGTCCTAGAGGGAGGAGGAATGGGGGGAGGGGCTTCCCGCTCCAAGCTCGGCGGTATCAGGGATTCCCACTCCCCTGATGCCCCTGCCTCGGGCTCAGAGGTCCGGGGCGCAGGGAATGCTTTCTCCACCCATAGCACCCTCGGGCCCTGGGGTCTCAGCTGGGCCCTGGATTTACCTAAATCAAGTTCAGCACATTAGAAGAATCCCAACGCATTAACATCCGACTAGCGGTCTGTCTCGGCTCACTTTCTCTTGCTTAATGGGGTCAGGTAATTCCCACTGGCTCCTCCGGCCTGGCCTGGGGGCGGAGGAGACTCAGCCGTGTGAAAACGCAGAGCGCGGAGGGAGCTGGAGCCCATTCCGTGCCTACTGTGCCTCCAATCAATGCTGATTAATCATAACCGCAGGTTTGCCGAGCCCTTTACGGAGGCAATCTCGTTCGGACCTCCCAAGGCAGCGACCACAGGTATTAGGGGCACTGTTTTTCAGATGAGGAAACTGAGGCTGGGAGAGCTGAGGTAAAGTGGCTGTCCTAAGGCCTTCATTTGGGGACTCTCTGGACTTGGGGCTTCGGTGTCCTGTCCCCCAGTGCCCGTAGGTGCCTCACTCTTTTCTGTGTTGTCTTCCCGCATTAGAATGGAAGTCCCTGGAGGGCAGGGGCAGCCTTTCTTGGGAGTTGTAAGTGTATACCCAGGATTTAGCACACAGTAAGTGCTTAATAAATGCTTGTTGGCTCCCAATCCAGGGTCACTGGGTAGGGGCCGAGGCAGGCAGGGTTCAGACTTCCCGCTTAGCCTTGACACCCCTGCACCAGGAAGCCGGGATTGGCCCAGGGTGGACACTAACCACTGCCTCTCCTATCGCCGGAGGCCGTGCTGGGACACACTCGGTGGGACTCGTGATCTCTAAGGGATGCTCCTGGGCGTTTTCTTGGTGGAAAACGTGATCTTCACCAACTGGAAACGTCCTTCTGGGGGAGAATTAGGCAGGTGCATCCAAGAAGCATTCAGTGAGTCAAACACTGTGCTGGGGCTGGGGCTGGTTCCTGCCCGCGGTGGGCTTACATTCAGGGCGGGGTGGGAGGAACAACTTATCCACAGGTAAGTATAGACAAACCGTCATTTCAGGGGAGGTAACCCCCGCCCGCTGACCCTAACCTGCTACCTGGAGGAGACGCCCCTAGGGCGGAGCTTTGAAGGGAGTGACGGGCTTGGGAGGGGGAGGGAAAGAGGGGGAACCTCCAGGCATGGGCTGGCCTGGGGGACTGATGCTAAAGGCTTGGAGGTGGGAGAGGCATCTTCTTTATAGGGGAAGCCTGTGAAATCAGTCTGGAGAGGTCAAAAGGAGCCAGATTGTAAAGAGTTTTAAAGGTCAAACAAGAATTTCTGTTTTATTTAGAGGCAGTCGTGGTGCAGTGGATAGAGAGCCAAACCTGGAGTCAGGAAGACCTGAGTTCAAATCCAGCCTCAGCTACTTATTAGCTGCAGGGCCCTGAGCAAGTCGCCTAGCCACTCTGCCTCAGTTTCCTCTTCTGCATAAAAGCACCTATCTTACAGAATTGCAAGGACCAAATGAGATAGTATTTTGAAATTGCTCGGCAAACCTGAATGTGCTATATAAGGGGTCTGGAGGCGCCAACTTCAGGAGGTGAGGTATGTAGCTGGCCCACAATCAGCTGCGTGGAGGATGGGTGGAGTTGCCACGGCAACAGTCGGGCTGGAGGGGATGGAGTGGGCCCAGGGTGCTGACCACAAGGAGGAGAGGGCAGGAAGGGGGTGTGTGTGAGATGTTATGAGGGACTCTAGAGGGAGAAGGGACAAGGCTGGCCACTGCCCCGATGGGACCCTGGCCAAGGGTCAAGGTGACCCCAAGGATGCTGACCAACCTAGGGAATGGAAGGAGTTGCGGGGGAGGCCTGGGCTTCCAGAGAAAGGTCATGAGTTCGAGTTGGAGATGCCTCTGGGATAGCAGGGACCATAGAGGCCACTGAGCGGAGCTGGGGCCCCCAGAATCCAGTTAATCTTCCCATGGCTACACCCTAGATAGGTAGGTAGTTTGCTGAATTGAGAGAGTGCTCATCTGTGGCCAAATCTAGCCCCATTTCTGCCCCAACATTCTATCTCTTTATAGGAGAGCATCTGTTCTGAGGGGTAGTGAGCCTCCCATCCCTGAAGGTCTTCAAAGAATCCAAACCCACACCCTCTAACTCTAAATCTAAGCTTTTCTCACTAGATCATGGTGGAGGGCATCCAAACCTTAAAGATGCGTAGAAACACAAATTGGTAAAATGATTAAGACTCTCCACTGCAGGCAGGCCACACCCAAGCTAATGGCTTTCCTGAGTTGCTGTAGCCCAGTGGCCCAGCCCTGGTGGCCCTCTCCGGACCCTGAGCCAGGCTGGCCTCTGAGAACAACCCAGCTGTCCCAGAGCTGTGTTTGAAGCCTTCCTGAATCAGCAGGAGCCAATGCTCCACCCCCTTCCTGGGTATCCTGGACAGAGGCTTCCGAAGCCAGGGTCCCCTCCCCAACCCAGCTCTACCAGGGGGAAGTGGGGGGAACAGGGGGATACAAGCAGGAAAGGTGAGGACCCGTGGGGAAGAAAGACGCTGAAATACTGAAATTTATTTTTAGAACTTCAGGAAGGTAATGTACTTGTATCAGATCCCCAGTGCTCTCGAATCTTCTTGGGGGCTGAGCTCAGCCAAGCAGGCATTGGGGCTGGGAGCTGGGAAGGCCTGATGGCAGCTCTGGACCAAGTCAGAGAGACCTGGGTGCTGGCCCCAGTTCTAGGACACTCTAAGCCTCAGTTTCCCCATGTGTAAAGTGAGGAGGTTGGACCCAGTTCAACTCTACATTTGATAAACCCTTTCTAGGCCTCGGTTTCCTCATGTGCCACTGGGGCTCTGAACCCTTGGCCTGCCTCCTTCTCAGAGCTGGAGTGAGGGCCTGAGGACTCATAAGTGTAACAGAGGCCTGGGAAATGAGGGGAAGGGAAGAAAAGCAGGAAAGGGATGTGGGAGAACAAACAATTTGGAGAGCTCAGAGCCTGAAACACCACCCCAAGAAAAGAAAAGGAAAGAAAGATTCCACTTTAAAGATGAACAGAGACTTACTCAAATTGGAGGGATGGCAGAGCTGAGAGGGGCCTGAGAACAGGGAATGACAGGGCTGGGAGGGGCCTGAGGACAGGGGATGTCAGAGCTGGGAGGGGCCTGAGGACAGGGGATGTCAGAGCTGGGAGGGGCCTGAGGACAGGGGATGGCAGAGCTGGGAGGGGCCTTAGAACAGGGGATGACAGAGCTGGGAGGGGCCTGAGGACAGGGGATGGCAGAGCTGGGAGGGGCCTTAGAAGATAATCAGAATTCATACAGACTCCTCCTTCTACAGGGCTTTATACAAAGCCATACCAGAGCCTCAGCCCTTCCCCCCCCAACACTGTGACTGTGAGGTCATCTAACCACTAAGAAAAGGCGCATAACAAAGTGCTTTTGTAACCCTCAAACTGCCCGCTGTCTATGTGCCAGTTTGTTCCTATGGGTACTTGCTCCCCATTGTCAGTAAGAGAAGGCTCAGGCTAAAGGAGGCCATGGGACTCCCCCAAGCTGTCCCAGCGAGGTTAGGTCAGAACTGAGCCGGGCCGGCCTTCTAATGGGGGGGGACTGTCCATGCCTCTGCCCAGGCCCCCCCAGCTGCCTCTCCAGCCCCAGGGAGTACAGGTGTTGGAGCTGGGGAGGGCTGCATGTCTTGGGGCTGTGGGTTGGGGGTGGGGCTGGAGAAGGAGGCATCACTTGGGCTTAGTGTCCTGGGCTGGGGACAGAGGCTGCATTCATCTACACCTGTGTGTACACACAGAAATACGTCTGGACAGATGCCCACTTACAATCACGGGGAACGTGCAGATTTTCCCCCAAGCATGTTTGCAGCCCGTCTGGCCCTAGTTCAGGGAAGCCCCTTCCCTAAGGCCAGGTCTGAGCTCCCTCCTGCATCAGGCTCACAGAGCAGCCTTGGGCCCATCTAAGGATCATCTCCCAGAGAGCTCAGAACCAAGCCCAGAGCCCCAAGCCCACAGCCCAGCCCTGCCCGGAGTTTCAAGGCCCGAGGCCAGGCTCCCTCACAGTCCAGCCTGTCCTACCCTGCTTAGGCTTCCATCAGCATTCTCAATGAACCAATGGCTCCCGTAGCAGCCGGCTTGGGGAGGGGAGAGCCAGGCCCAGGGGTTCCCACGGTTCCCGAGCCTCACACAAACGGCCTTTCTTTGCCCCCGGCTGCACAGATGGTCCCAGGCGGGCTGGAGCAGAGTTCAGTGCATCTGGGCCCCCTCCCCACCTAATGCTGGCAGCCAGACAAAGGGGGGCCTGACAGCCCCCAGACGAGGCTCGTCTCGCCTGGCAGCCTGGGCTCAGCATTCTCTCAGAGCCAGGAAAATCGTGCCAGGAGTCAGCAAACAGGTGGGTGAGGGAGAGGCCGCCTCCCCACCCCCCTGCTCACCCCAGGGCCAGCTGCCTCCCCACGCCCCCCAGCCCTGGCCCCCAAGTCCCAGTTTAGCCCCGGGAAGGATGGAGGGGACCCTGCCAGGCCCCAACCTGTGCCAACTTCCTGAGCTGGTACAGTAGATGCTGTACCCATCCACCCTCAGGCCCGAGATGCTCAGGTCGGCAGGGTCGGCACCCCCATCCTCACGCTGACAGTGCTAAGGGTTTCTCTATCACCTCCCAGCAGTGAGGAGGCAGGAGGGTTCTAAGGAAAGAGCTCAGGAAATGGAGTCACAGGTCCTGAGTTCAAATCCTGACTCCCCGATACTAGTCGCATGTGCTCCAACAGCACCAAAGCGAACACAGAAAGCTCCTCAGGTCACAGACTTAGGCCCAGAGTCAACCAGTCAGCAAACTTTTCTGAAGCATCTACTCTAACCACTGGACTTACACAGAAAACCCAGGCCTGCTCTCCGGGACCCCTCAGTCTGAGGAAACCTGAGTCCTGTGGCCCATGCCCTCCCTTTACAGAGAAGGAAACTGAATCCGGGCCTGAGTCACATGAGCTAACCCATCAGAGCTGAGATTCGAACCCCAGTCCAGCTCTCTCCCCACCTTGGTGCAGGGAAGTCTCTGAGAGAAATAGAAATCGAGTCCCCACACCTCAGAAAGATCTCCCTCACAAGGGAAGCAGCCTGAGCACAGAATGGCTGCCTCGTGAGGGAGTGAGCTCTCCGTCGGGCCGCCAGTCGGGGCTGCAATCAAGGACTCCTCATGAGGAAGGATCCCACTCAGTTCTCATAACTGAGCCCTGGAAAAGGAAGACATGACAAAGGAATGAATCACTAACGTTAGCCCTTGGACACTTCTAGGAGAGGTTGGGAAGGCTTGAGGAGAACAGAGCCCTGCTCAGCCTCTCTGAAGGACCCCCAGGGGAGCCTGGGCCCCCTGAGCCACTCGAGGAGGAGAGGAAACTTGTTTTCTGCCAGAAGACTTTGGATGATGGGGAACCACCCTCCCAGGACAGCCCATTCCACTTGGCGAGAGTGCTCCCTGTTAGGAAAACTGACGTCGCTGCAATATCTTCCCCAGAATCCTCTTCCACATGGCTGCAGTGGGACAGCCCAGCACCCATCTGAGGAGGGTTCAGGTGTCCCTCCTCTTCTCTGGGTTAGATATCCCCAGCCCCTCCCACTAGACCTCTCCTCTGCTCATGCCCCACCTGCCAAGCCCCCACGTCAGTCAGGAGGTGAAAGAAAGAGAAAGAAAAAGAGTGGAAGGAATGGAGAGAGAGAGAGAGGAGAGAGGGAGAGGGAGAGGGAGGGAGAGGGAGGGAGAGAGAGGGAGGGAGGGAGAGAGACAGAGAGAGGCAGGGAAAGAAAGAAAGAAAGAAAGAAAGAAAGAAAGAAAGAAAGAAAGAAAGAAAGAAAGAAAGAAAGAAAGAAAGAAAGAAAGAGAAAGAAAGAAATTCTCCCAAAGCATGTCACTCTGGGAGCTATTCCTCAGAAGCTTCCAAACAGAGACCCTTATACAATTTCATAGAGTTGATTGGGAGAACTCACCCACAGGTTCAGAGAAACCTCCATGAGTGAATGAAAATGGATAGAGCCACATGTGCCAGTCTTGCGATGGGCCGGCACTGGTCTGGTCCTCAGAGGCCATCTAGCCCAAACCCTTTCTTTTACAGATGCAGGGGCCCATGGAGGTAAAGGGACTAGCCCCGAGTCACACTGTCTCCCATCTCCTCCATCTGTCCCTCATTCACTCCAGAATCACCTTACTAATGTCCACACAGAGCAGTCAATGAAGAGGGCATGGATCTGGGGTCAGAATCTCTCGCTTACTCCTCACCGGACCTCAAGCAGGCCAGTCCCTTTCCATCTCTAACCTCTGTCCAATGAGGATGGTGGACAAGATGAGGGCTAAAGTCCCTCCAGCTCTCGCCTGTGAGCCTAGGACAAGTCTGGCCTCCGTCTCTGAGTAAAAAAGCATCAGGTTCTTTGCTTGGCCTTCAAGGCCTTCCACAATGTGGGGCCAACCTGGTTGCCCCATGGTTTCCAGCCAGCTGGATGACTCCTAGGTCCCTCCCAACCCACCCTGAGTTTTCCCCGTTTGTGCCCTCACCTCTTCATCTCCTCCACTCCTTTGTTGTTCTGGGATCAGATTTGTGCTTCCCTCCATGCAGAGAACTCCCAGTCCAGAACTTCCCTTTACCAATGACCGTCTTCCTGTTGTGCAGTTCGTGGTCTGGGAAAGCTGCCTTGGGCCACAAGAGGCCAGGATTTGCCCAGGTCCCAAAGCCTGGTCTCTACTGACATAAGCCTGCCTCAAACCAAAGTTCACCTCCTCCAGGAAGTCTTCTTTGACCTCATCTAGCCGGTTGCTTGCACTTCTGTAATGCCCTTGACCTGGAAGGTTGTGCCCTATTAAAGAGTCAAGAATGGTGGGCTCCAAGGCTACCTGGCACTTAGCAGCTGTGCAAACAGAGACAAGTGCCCACTGTGCCTCAGGCTTCTCGTCTGTGAAATGGGGACAATAATGTTTGTCTTCCCAACTCGCAAGGAGAATCTCAAAGTTCCCATGAGAAGTGCTTTGTAACCTCTAAGCCCATATAAAGGCAGCTGAGTGGTGCAGTTGATAGAGTCCTAGGCCTGGAGGCAGGAAGATGAATTCATATCCTGTCTCAGACACTCACTAAGTGTTTGTTGAATGAATGTAGAACCCTGGGCAAGTCACTAAATCTCTGTGTGCCTCAGTTTCCTCAACTCTAAAATGTTTTTTAACAGCCCCTACCTCCCTGGATTGTTGTGAGGATCAGATGCAACAATATTTGTAAAGTTCTTAGCATAGAGTCTGGTACATCGTAGGTGCTTAATAAATGCTTATTCCCTCCTCCATCCCAATAAAACCATCTGTGCTGATTCCAGACACTCACGTTAGTTGAATGAAAGCAAAGGAGCCTGCAGGAGAAATCAGAAGACCCCCCCCATTCCAAAACCACTTCCTCCATCTGGGGGAGACAGGCAAGAGCCAGCCCCACCATCTAACACCAGGGGAACTACAGTGGATGCCCTGCCTGGAGGATGGGAGCCATAGCTTGGCTTCAGTGGCTGACAATAGAAGGAGAGGAGCTCCACCTGGTGGAATGTATGGGAACGGCAGTGACAGTGTACAGAGCCTCAGACTCTGGAAAAGAGAAGAGGGGCAGGGTGAAACAGAGCCCCAGCCCGCCTCCAGTTGCCTTGGCCAGCTAGTCCTCAACCCCTTGGGCAGTACAGGGAGCCAAGAGGCCTGGGCACAGGCCCTGCCTCTGCCAGGCACTCCCTGTGTGCCCTCAAGCCCCATGCCTCTCTTCCTCTCCGTTCTACCCTCTTCTCAGTATTAAGAGGATCCAGGGGTGGGCACTGGACCTGTGACATCGCTGGCATGAAAGGCTCCCTCCCCTGAGGCAGGCGAGCACTGTCTCTAAGACTCAGAGTGGCCTGGGGCACCGGACGAGGGCCACTCACCCAGGATGGATCAGAGATGGGGCTGAAGCCACGTGCGCCTGGCTTTGAGGTCAGCTCTCTTCCCTCCGCTCCAGGTCACTATATTCAAATATGTGAAGAGCTATGGGGGGAGGAGAGGATTGAATTTGTTCTACTTGGCCCCAGAAGGAAGAGTGACCAAGCAGCACAAGCAAGTTGTACAGGAGGAGATTTTAGCCCAATATAAAGAAATATAGATAAATAAAGAATATTCAATAAAGAAATATAAAGAAAGCTTCTCTAGAAGCTTTCCAGAAAATAGAATAGGCCACCTTTTGAGGTAGTGAGTTCCCCATCATCAGATGTGTTCTAGTGGCAGCTAGATGATCAACCATCAGAAATGCTACAGGAGGGATTCCTCAGTCCAGTGGAAGGCTAAGTGAGGAGTGACCCAGGCAGGTGTGTTATAATGGAAAAAACTTAAGATTTAGAGGCAGAAAGTAACTTCCAGATCATCAAATGCAACCCCCTCCTTCCCCATTGAGGAGTCAGTCCTCTGGGGTGATGGTGCTTCCCTTTGCTCACTTGCAGCATGAGCGACATGGGCAAGAAGACCCCTGGGGACTCCTCCAGCCCCAGAGCCAAGCCTGGGAGCTGAAGGACCAAAGTGACCTTGGTCCAGTCTCTCTCAGTCTCAGTTCCCTCCTATGTGAGAGGAAAGAGTTGGGCAAGATGGCAGCCCATGTCCCTTCCAGCTCTAAATCTATGACTCTTATAGCCAGTGTGCTCTGGGCTCCCTCTCCCTACAGTTCTAAGGGTATGCTGAGGAGTTGGGTGTCTCTTCCCTGATGCTGTCAGGTAAAGTCCCCATTTCCCATTGTATTTCCCATCTTGGTTGGGTAACCGGCATTACAGTTCCAGGTAACTTCAATCATCTTTTACAATGGCATGGTTACTTCAGTGATGGAGGAAGAACAAAAGTACGAATATTCTCCCCTCACCACACACTCACCTGCCTCAGCAGCACACGCTACCCCATACCACTTCAGGCCCTGGGCAGAGCTTGCTTAAACTCATCTTGGTGTCTCCATAGCATTGGTCCCACCAAGTTCAAGTCTGAATCACTATCCGATGAGTTTTTGTCTGTTACTCAAGGTTGTGGCCGTGGGGGATCAGTGCTCCTTTGGCTGAAAAAACAGGACTTGAGCTCCTGGAATTGTAGACTCCGCCTGCGTGACCTCTCTTGGCCAAATAACAGGCTTGGTCTAGAAAACCATCCTCTGTGGGCTGTGAACCTGCGAGACATTCAGTCTTGGAGAAACTGGCTAGCAGGGCCCATGATACAGATTCCTGAGACAACCCCAGTGGGGCTCCTGGAGCTTGAAGCCTGGCAGCCTCTGGGAGTGAGCAGGTCGGCTGGGTGTTTTAGAGTGGGGGCCAGGCAAGGGATTGGGGGAGTTTCAGTCAGGGTGGAAATGGCCTGACCTCATTCCCTAGATGTTCAGGAGATGAAATGCCTCCTGCTGCCCTCCCCCCCGTAATAGCTCAGAGGCCCTCTTTGCCCACACACATTGCATTTCACACCTCCCCCTGGCCAGCAAGAAGGGAAGAGCACAGGCTTCCTAGTCTGGAGACCTGGGCTCAGTTCCCAGCTGTTCTATTAACTGAGTGTCCCTGGGCAAGTACCGTCCTCGGTCTGAGCCTCTGTGGAATAGCTAGATTAAATTAGAATCTGTTTCCTTTGTAATTCTTGTTATTTTGTTTTATACATTTAAAAATATTGTTCTGAGAAAGGGCCCATGGGTTTCTCCAGCCAACGTGCCGAAGGGAATTCATGGCACAAGAAAGAATTAGACGGTTTCCGGGTTCCTTTCCAGTTGAAAATCCTTTAGCCTTATCATAAATATGACATCACTGTGCAAAGTGTAGGATGTGAGATCACAGTTCAGACAGGCTTCACAGATAGAAGGGACCTTAGAGGTCAACCAGTCCCTACCACTTCATCTTACAGAGGAGGAAACTGAGGCACAGAAAGGAAAGGGACTTACCCAGAGCCACACAAGTAGTTACTAACATTGGGATTTTTATAAAAGAGAGGCTCATTGGAGTTTGTGATGCGAGGTAGGATGGTGGGATGGGCAGAGAACTGACCTGGAGTCAGGAAGACCTGGGTTCAGACCCGGCATTGTACAAGCCGTGTGCCACCACGGTAGAATGAGAATGTTTATTAGTGCCACAAAAGTTAACCCAGGTTCAAGGCACTCTGTGGAGCGGCATCCACTCAGAACCGCAGCTTCCGAACCCTGAGCAAGGCCAATGTACTTGCTGTTAACTGGGTCAACCAGAGGAAGCATCAGTCCAAAGGGAAAAGGAAATATGGGACATAGCAGCAAAGAGACAAGAAAGACTTCCCCCAGACAAACCCCGGGGGGCACACTCTGCCACTGGTTGGCACACCCTGCCACTGGTTGGCACACCGTCAGGGTGGGAAGAGACGAATGCAGGGAACGAGGGCAACCAGAGAACAGGCATGGAGGAGCACACGCATCAAGAACACGTGCAGCCACTGCATGGGGAGCTAGGCTTAGATAGAGAGGGTCCGAACAGTCAGGAAACGTGGGAGGGTGCAACTCGGGCCTAGAACGCTAGAGGGCGATCGCGAATAGCTTCGGAGGCAGTGTGGGGCTGCCTGCTCTCTGCCGCCATCTGCTGGAGGCTAGCTGCAGAGCGGCCTCTTCAGGGCTGCTCCGCCGTCACAACCTGGTCAATGTGCCATGAGAGGTCAACGTACGGGGGAACCATATGTTTTCATAAGGATAGGAAACTTATCTATCAAAAGCCTCCCAGTGCTCCTCGTAGGACCCTGCACACATCTGGTGCTTAATAAATGCTGGTTTTATTTTTGTTTTATGTTTTATTTTTAAATGTATATGTAGTCTCTTTTCCTTTGTGGAGAAATACTAGAAACCACACTCCTGAGGTCTAGAAAATATAGAGAAAAGGGCTAAAAGGGAGAGGGAATTCTGTCAAATTCAACCAATATTGATTGAGCCCTGTGTGCAAGGCTTTGTCCATGGCCCTAGGATGGCCAAAAATGAAAGCCAAGGAAATCCCTGCCCCCCAGAAGCTGACGGCCTCGTTTGGTGGGGGGAGGTGGGGAAGAGGCTGCCACACGAATACCCATGAAGGTAGCACCCAGGAGGGTGTAATGGGGCAAAGGGAAGCCAGTGATGGCTGAGAAACGTTTGAGAAGAAAAAGATCAGCTTCCCGGCTCCAGGTCAAGGCTTCCGGTGATTGATAGGACCTCTAGGAGGTGGGAAAAAGGTCATTCTGATTCAGGTCTGGCAGGTCCCAGGAGCCAAACAGGCTCGATAACCGGGAAGGCAGCAAAGCCTGGGGGCCTGATTGGAGTTCAGGGATTGGGGAAGGCTTAGAAAGTAGTGAAAGGTGAAAGCCCTGGGGCCACAGGCAAAGTTCCCACTGATTAGTCCAAGGAGTATAGGCATTGCCTAAGCTCAAGCAATTCAGTCAGCCCCAGGGCCCAAGGCTGTTCCCAAGGTGCACATAGCACCCCGTTTTTGGTAGGGGAGAGGCGTCAGCACCTCTCACCTGGACTACCGCACCGGCCTCCTTTGTCTCCATAATTTCAGTGTCTCCGCTCTCCAAACTATCCTTCCTACAACCACCAAAATCATCTTCCTAAGATGGAAATCTGACCACAAAAATGTTCACGGGCTTCTTGGGGCACTGAAGATAAAATATCACCTCCTAAGTCTTGCATAGACAGTCCTCCATAGCCCAGCTTTGGGCTTCCTGTTTTTGCGGATCTATACATTCCCTACTCCTCATTCCAACCAACCTGAACGACCAGCCATTCCCCAAGTTCAGATTTCTTTCTCCCTCCTCCATGCCTTTGCCTAGGCTGATCCCAATGCATGGCATACGTGGCCCTGCTCGCTTCTGCTTCTTAGAACCCTCAGCATCCGTCAAGGCTCAGTTCAGAAGCTTTTCCTGTACTTCTAGCTCAGGGAGTTTTAACTTTTTGGTGTCAACCTCTGGGGAAGAGTGATCATGCCTTTAAATAAATGCAGGAAAGGCTAAATTTCAGTCTGAGATGAGTGAATATCAAGCTACCATTTTTCCTCCAATACAAATTCACAGCTCTCAAAGATACCTCCACACGGGCATCCATGGACTTCCATTAAGAACCCTGTTCTAGTGGGTAATGGCTCTCTCCCTCACCACATTACCTGGTAATTATTTGTTGAGTCCCTGCCTGGAGATGATTCCATGACTTTTTTTGTTTGGAAAAGACATTCCCATGTTTTGCATGACTACACATGTGTAATCTATCTTGAATTGCTTGTCTTCTCAGTGAGGGAGGGTGGGGAGGTAGGAAGAGAGAGTTTGGAACTCAAAGTTTTAAAAATAAATGTTAAAAATTATTTTACATGTAACTGGGGAAAAATAAAATGCTTTTTATAAAAGGGAAGATATTCCCCACAATGCTTTTGGACAAGGAGAGACTCATCCCTTGTGAGAGATTCTAAAGGAAAAGGCCCAGAACATATGGGGCTTGCATACCGTGGAGACAGTACCTCTTGAAGAACACACCGGAGATGCTAGGAGTGACAGCAGGCATAGGAAGGGGGAATGGCCGCAGTATCCCGAGCCAGGGAACCTGTCCAGATGTGGGGATGAGGACGAGAGCGTGACCTCAGGTTCCATGACTGTCTAGTTCCCACGCTAAAATCCCAGCTCACTCTGAACAGTTGGCTGTGTACCCTGTTCCCTCAGGGGCATGATGAGAGATCTGCAGTTGGAATGGCAGAGACAAGAGGCTTAGCACCCACCACCCTGACAGACTGGGGAGAGGTGATCCGGGGAGCCATCTGCAGATGCTGACCTCTTGGACAGATCAAGGCAGGAGTGAAACAGATGGGTGCCTTCCC
Organism: Vombatus ursinus; assembly: GCF_900497805.2. NCBI lineage: Eukaryota > Metazoa > Chordata > Mammalia > Diprotodontia > Vombatidae > Vombatus > Vombatus ursinus. The sequence goes on from NW_020950172.1 coordinate 1,367,565, forward strand.
CGCCCACTGCATGAAGGAGACAGAGGCTTGCTCTGGGGTCCACCGACACTCCTGGGATACACACGGAAGGGGGCAGCCCCTTCCCGATAGATGCAGGGAATGCTGGCTTCATGTTTTCTACTTTGTGTAACTTCCCCCCTGTGATTAATACTGGCTGGTTTTGGGGAAAGGATTCTGAGGGGGAGTAGGAAGTGGGGGCTCAGAACAATAATTGGAGTAGATGTGAACTCAAACATTTGAAAGAACCTAAGCATAGTTGGGGGCTACTACAAAGCAGGGGCTGATTCAGGATCTAGTCACCAAAAGAATAGGGAACAATAGTGACAGCTAACATACTTAGTATGTGCCAGGGACTGTGCTAAGCACTTTACAAGCCTTATCTCATTAATCCTCACAATAACCCTGGGAGGTAGGTGCTATTATCACCCCCATTTTACAAAGGAGGAAACTGAAGCAAACAAGTTAAGTGACTTGTCCAGGGTCATATAGCTAGTAAATATCTGAAGCTGCATTTGAACTCAGGTCTTCCTGACTGCTGGCCCAGTGTTCTATCTACTACAATACCTAACTGATTGTTCCTGGGCAGGAACTTGGTGCTACTCTTATATCTTTCCCCCATCCCCCCAAGTAAAAAGTTTGCAGTCCCTGTAAATGACATAAGGTAAACTGGAACATCTGTAAAAATACATCATCAATATTCATAATTTATTGTACAACACAGTCACAGCTAGTTATCCCAAAGACATAGCAAGTAATCTGGTCTCTATAATATGCTATTCACATGAGTGGTGTAAATGGTAAGCGGTGTGTGTGTGTGTGTGTGTGTGTGTGTGTGTGTGTGTGTGGCATGCAGCAACATAACATAACCCAAGTGAGCATCGGACCGAGCACTTAGGTCTGGGTAGTGTAAGCCCATCACAAGCAGCTCACATCAGGCTCGTCTGCAGTACCCAGGCAGAGACGTAATAGTATAGGAGCAAAGACAGATAATGCAACTGAATGATAAGTAGTGAACCAGGCCCACAGTTGATAGAGAATGTCTAACACCATCTACTGTGGCTGCATATGTTACCTGCACTCCCTCAGCACAGCCCTTCCTTGGTACTCCCAGGTTCTTCAAACCTGATGGAACCCATCCCCACTCTATCTCAAGAGGATGTTAGAGCTAGGGGGGACCTGAGAAAACAGGATGTCAGATCTGGGGAGGACATAGACTGTCAGCACTGGGAGATGCCTTGGAACAAGGAGGGATGTTAGAAGACTCAATGTCAGGTTAGGACAAACCTTAGAACAAAGAACGTCAGCCCTGGAAAGGGCTTCAGGATCCAGGATACAGAATGACAGGATAGGAAACAGAAAACGTGGAATGTCAGAGCTAGGAGGAGTCTTGGGACCCTGAACCATAGACAAGGCAATGTGGTACAATGGAAAGCACCCCGGTTTGGGAATGATGAGAGCTAGGTTCAAATCTTGTCTCTGATGTGACAGTGGACACATCAACTTTGCTGAAACCTAGATTATTAATTGGGTGACCCTGGGCAAGTCACTTCACTCTGTTTGCCTCAGTTTCCTCATCTGTAAAAAAATTCGAGAGAAAGAAATGGCAAACCACTCCAGAATCTTTGCCAAAAACAAAACAAAACAAAACAAACAAAAAAAAACAAATGGGGTCATAAAGAGTTGGATATGACTGAACAAATAGAAATAAATATAAATAAATAATATCTGGAATACCTACTTCAGAGTTATGGTAGGGAATCTTATTTGTAAATTTTATTAAGGTGCACTAAGAATTGTTGTTGTTGTTATTGTTGATAAAGTAAGAACTGGGAAAGACCTTAAAGACAATTGAGTCTAACGGCCTGATTTTACAGATGAGGAACCAGAGACGTAGAGGGCAGAAATGACTTGCCCAAGGTGATGCAGCTAGCCAAGATGAGGCCCAGATCATTGGACCCCTTGTGCACAAAGATTGCAACTGGTTGTGAGGAGCCTGGACAAATGCCCACATCCCTGAAAGGTCGCTCAGGACGCTTGTGGCCAAAGCCCCTTTAGGGACCAGCCTGTAGTGTTTCCAGAGCAAGGAAGAAATGGCCATTCTTTGTAGGCATTAGGCCTGTGCTGTTACCTCGACAGAACTCTCTTTCTCATGTCCTTCTTCCCTTCTTCCTTTCTTATGTAAAGGAGGCGTGTCTGGCTACATTTCCCATAGCATAGAGCGTCAATGATGGTATGGAAGGACATTAAACGAACTTCCATTTTTGTGAGACTATTTCAGCTTCCAGTAATTTAATCAAGTCAACAGATAAACAGCTCCATACAACAAGACGTCTGGTATTAAGGGGGTTGGGAAAGACTTCTTGTAGAAGGTGGAACTTCAGCTGGAACCTGAAGGAAGCCAGGGGGTGAGGGAGGGATGAGGAGGGAAAAGATTCTGGGAATGTTGGAGAGTCCATGAAAATTCCCAGAATCAGAGGACAGAGAGGAGCCCAGCGCCCCTGGATTACAAGCATTGAGGGGAAGGGGAGCAGGGTGTAAGAGGACTGGAAAGGGAGGAGGGGGGGCAGATGATGAAGGGCTCTCAATGCCAAACACTGCCCTCTCTCACTTTCTTTCTTTCTCCCCTCCCATTCTCTGTCGATCTATCTGTCTGTCTCCTTTCTCATTCTCTCTCTCTCCATCCTCTCTCTCATTCTCTCCTCTGTGTCACTGTGTGTGTTTCTCTCTCTGTCTCTTCCTCTCCTCTGTCTCTCTTGTCTCTGTCTTTCTGTCTGCCTGTCTCTGTCTCTGTCTGTTTCTGTCTCTCCTCTTCTCTCTGTCTCAATGTTCTCTCTTCTCTCTCTCTCTCTGTCTCTGTGTGAGTCTCTTTCTGTCTCTCTGTCTCTGTCTCTCTGTCTTTCTTCTCTCTGTCTGTCTCTGTGTGAGTCTCTCTCTGTCTCTCTGTCTCTGTCTCTCTGTCTCTCTGTCTTTCTCTCTTCTCTCTCTCTCTCTCTGTGTGAGTCTCTCTCTGTCTCTCTGTCTCTGTCTCTCTCTCAGTGTCTCTCTGTCTCTCTCTCTGTCTCTCTGTCTCTCTCTTTCACCTCTTAGATATTTACTGAGGGCCTCGTGCATGCCTGAGCAGGTGCTTGGTGCTATGGGGGTATAAGAGGAGGCATCCCAGCCTTCAAAGAATGGACCATCATTCAACTGGAGCAAGACAGCACACTGACCCCAGCTGGCCCGTGGCTGCTCTAAGCTCAGAACCAAGCTCCATGATACTGTGGATATGCAGAGAGGTGGGAGCTCAGGACACCTTGGAAGGCCTGCTAACTGGGCCCATTGGCTCTCAGGTCACTGGGTTCGCTCCAGCTTCCCCTCAGAAGGTAGCCAAGGCAGAGTAGTGGCTGCTGGCCCACAGTCTTGCCCTGCCTGACCACATGGGCTTCCCCTTCCTAGAGCCGAGTCTCCCCACTGAAGGGACCCAGCCCCAGGCTGGAATGGACTGAGCTAGGAGCTTCTGCTGGAGAACACCCAACACACACAGAACTACAGCCAGATTGAGGGGCCACAGTGGGGCCGAGCCCAGTGCCACCAGCTCTTTCCCCAACATGGACCCACTCTGATTTCCCAGCCTGGGCGCCAGGGCCATCACACGTAAGCCTTGCACCCCAGTAACCTCCAGGCCTCAGTGTTACATAAGAAAGGCAGACAACAAGGCCCATCTCACTGGGTCTGTGAGTTCCGAGCTGGGCCTCTGAGCAGGATACCCCCACCTAGGGCTGGTCCAGACCTGTCTGAACAGGCTTGGCACACAGCTGTTCCAAGGGCACATCAGCCTTGCCAGAGCCCCACCTGATGCTCCCAGAGCCAGAAGAGGCCTGGGAACAGCCCCAGCCTATGGAGGCAGGGCAGGAGGCTGGGGGGGCTGGGGAGACCAGGAGGCAGCATGGCTTCACCCTGGGCTGGGGGAGGGGTGGGTTCCAGAGAAATGGACTGAGGTGGGGGGGGGGGGGTGGGGGGGGAGGCCAGGCCCTACCATTGTATTTTCTCAATCAATGAGCACCACAAACTGGGCAGCTGCCTTTGAGTGGCATCCAGGACCTTTGTTCTCAGTATGCTGAGGGAGCCATGGGACTTGGGCCTTTAAAAGTCTAATTCTTGGGATACACTGAGTTCCCTGGGCTTGACAAGGAGGGTCCTCAGAAATCTGCCATATTCACATGTGGTTTTAGGGCCAAGGAGCCATATTACCTTGGAGCCTAGTTTGGACTCTACGTTTATTATACTTAGGAACCAGAGGGTTCAACCCTTGGGAACGTGCCCTTGTGAGGATGGAGAGTGCCAAAGCTGAAATGACCACTGGGAAGGAGAGGGGGCAGGGGGAAAGAGAGAGAGGAGGGGAAAAGAGAGAAGAGAGAGGGGAGAGGAGGAAAGAGAGATGAGGGGGAAAGAAAGAGAGATTGAAAAAGAGAGAAAAGGAGGAAAGAAAGGAAGGGGAGAGAAGAGAGGGAGAGAGGAGGGGGAAGAGAGAAGAGGGGGGAATAGAGGGAGAGACAGAGAGAGAGGAGGGTGAAAAAGAGAGGAGAGAGAAAAAGGAAAGAGATAAAGGAAAGGGAGATAGAGGAAGGGGAAAGGAGAGACAGAAAGAGAGAGAAGGGGGAAAGAGAGAAGGGAGAGAAGATAAGAGAGAGGAAGAGCAGAGAGAGGAGGGAGACAGACACAAAGAGAGATTCAGAGAAGAAAGAGAAAGGGAAGAGGAGATGACGAGGAGGAGGAGCAGTTGGGACTGCTTGCTGCAGATGTATTTCCTTGCTGTGATCATGTTTTCACTATTTCAGCTGTTTTCGCTTTTGATTACAATTGAGTTCCAAGTGATTGAAACATTTTAAGGAACATGCTACCTGGGCCTTAGAACATGAAATGTCAGAGCTGGGAGGGGCGTCACAGACCATCTAGCCTGGCCCCATCATTTTATAGACAATGCAGGGTAGTGGGCAGGAGACCCAGAAGACCATGTCCCAGCTCTGACAACTTGCTTGGGCACCTTGGACAAGTCTCTTCCCCTCTCTAGGCATTAGTTTCTTCTTCTGAGAAATGAGACTGATAACCTCTGCCTATCCTCCCTTTCTGAGCTAATGCAGTGAGCAGATAGAAGAATGGGGCAAGACTGTTTGGTTATGGGTGTTTTATAAACTGCAGATTGCCTAAACACCCATATTACAGATGAAGAAATGGGCAAAGAGAATTTCCCCAGGGAAAGGGCCCTAGCATCTTCCCAGAATCTCTTGTCTCCATCTCCATTGCCCTTTTCAATACTGTCTCCCTGTTGTCACCACCCATCACCTCCTGAGTGTGGCCGACCAAGTCTTGAGGAGAAGCATCTTCTGAGCATCCCCACAGACCGGAGGCACCCAGAACCAGATGTGTGAGGGAGGCCAGCAGGCTGGCAGCCCCATGGGTGACTCAGCCGCCCAATGCCTTGGGGCAGCCAGATCTCAAGACATCACTCCAGATTCAGGCTGATGCCAATGACACAGCCAGCTCTGACCCCTGTCCTACTGGGCAGCAGCTCAGAAGCGGCTGGTGACAGCCTCTGTCTATTTGCCTCCTCATGTTGTAATGGAAACAGCGCAGCAGTGATGGAATAGGGCTGAGTCTGCTGCTCACAGGGTCAGCTGGACTGCAGCTATCAGCAAGGGACTTCACATCATTCTTTCCACTCTCTTCCTTCCCATTAGCCTGTCCCCTTCTGAACTCATTCCACTCTCAATGGTACAGTGGAAAGAAATCTGCCGCTGGAGTCAGATAGCCTGGGTTTGACTTTGGCTCAACCACTCAGAGCTCATGTGACCTTAGGAGAATCCATTCACCTCTCTGGGATTCAGTTTCCCCATATGTAAAATGAAAGAGTTGACCAATCACTGCTCCAGAGGAAGTATAATCAATCTGCCTTTGCCAATCAATCACAGGTTTTAGACTAAGTGTGAAAAGACTCAAGTCATTTTGGAGTCTTTGGAAGTCATTGGATGAAGAGAAATAATGACCAGGAAAGGTACTTGGATCAGTTGGGAAGTGGCTATGCCCTTTGGGGCTCATATAAAGCCTGTGAGCCAGTGTGGAAGCTTAGGGAGCTGTGGCAGCTCTCCAGCCAAGCCTCTAAGAAGGAAAGCCTTGACCCTGACCTTAGTCTTGGCCTCTGCCTTATTCTCACTCTCCTTCCCTGCCCTGGACCAGAGGAGGACCTTCGGGAGCTCAGAGGAGAGCTGGAGCACTTTGGACCACTCATCAATGTCTGAGTCCTAGCAATGTACCCAGAACAGCTGAGCAATGGATGCCTTGGCAGCTGAGGGCCAGAGCTAGACAGCCTGAAGACACTGTGAGGAGCCCTGCAAACTGGCTCCACCATACTTAAGGGTGAGTCTCATGAGGACCCCATGGAGGGGAGAAAATACTCCTAGCCTTAAGCATTGCTTAAGCACTTACTGTGTCCTAAGCCCTGAGGAGATAAATAGCCCCTGCCCCCACACTCTAATTGGGGGAACACCTAAAACAGAGGCTCCCAAACTTATTTGGCCTACTGCCCCCTTTAAAAAAAAATTACTCAGTGCTCTCCAGAAATCTACTTTATTTAAACCTTTAATGGTTTAAAAAAAATGTGTCATTTCAAAATATATATAAATATTTTAAATGATTCATCTTAAATTTGATAATTTTTTGTAAATTTGTTGGTTTTTCCTGAATTGAAATTTTGATGACACAATATTGGCTCTCATAAACACACATATTCCTACAGATGCATGCTGGACTGCCTGACAATACGCGGCACATTCATCTGCCAACACTTGCTTGTTAAGACTTGTCATCAGACTTAACCACGAATCAGTTATAACTTGCATTTTGTGTGTTTATTTGGGAAACAATGTAATCACTACAACTTTAACTGGGTTACACAACAGATGAAACATGTTCAAATGGTTCTCCAAAATTTTATCTTCTCTTCTTTCCTTGTGCTTCCACCACCCCCTTATTTTTATTCAACGCCCCCTAATTGCACCCAAGGGTACTACCATCACCACCACACACACACACCCATGGTTTCAGCGGCCGGGAGAACCTGCGAAGGAAGTTTAGGCTCAGGAAGCATGGAAAGGCCTCCAAGTTGCAAGGGTGCACTAACAGATCAGACAATAGTGCTGGGTGGTCTGGGGCATCTGGAGGGCCCGGGGGAACCTTAGGAAGCAGCAGCAGGGCAGATCCATCTCCCTGGAGGACTAAAGTGGGTGACTCCTGTGTCACCCAAGCTGTCTGAGCAGCTGAGCAACCCCCATGGCGTCTGAGCTGCCCAGGGTCACGAAGGAGAGGGGGAAGGTGCCCTGATGGTAGCAGGTCTTCCCCCAGCTGCCTGGCCTCAACTGTCCCTGCAGTGGCTCCCCATTGCCTTCAGCCCAAACTCCTCGGCCTCACGTTTCTCACTCTTCTCGCTTTCTAGCCATTTCTATCCTGTCACTGGTTTGCATCCCTCCCACTAGATTAGATTGTAAACTTGATGAAGGCAAGGGCTGCCTGCTATGTCCCATTGTAGTTTCTAGAGAGCCTAGGCCTGTGCTCTATACAGCAGGCATATAATTGATGTTTACACTGACCTGAATAGTGACTTAGAAAGAAGGAAACAGAGGAGCTGGTAGCCCTGCCCACATGGGCTAGCCCTTGGCTGGCACCTTGGCAGGGCTCTGGCAGGAGCTAAGACAGGGCAAGGTTTGCAGTTCCAAGTGAAGGCTTCCCCTCCTGCAGGAGTTGGTGGAGGAGAGGTCATGGGGAGCTCCAGAACAGGTCAGGAGGAGGCACCAGGGGGCAGATAGAAGGTGGCTCCTGGACTAGACTTGTAGGTCCGAGATGCTTTCCCCTGACTCTGCCTCCTCTCCAGGTAAGCACCATGTGCTCTATACAGAAAGCAATGGCTTTTGGGGACAAGATCCAAGTTTGGATCTTGGCTGCCACAGGCCAGTTGTAGGACCTTGGACAGATGACGCGATCCTCCAAGGCTCAGTTCCCTCTCTCTAAAATGAAGTGATTGGCCTAGCCGACCTTCAAGATCTGTTCCAGGCACTAGTGTATTGTTGGTGGAGTTGTGAAATGATCCAACCATTTTGGAGAGCAATTTGGAACTATGCCCAAAGGGCTATAAAAATGTGCATGCCCTTTGATTCAGCAATAGCACTTCTAAGACTATATCCCAAATGTACAAAAATATTCATAACAGCTCTTTTTGTGGTGGCAAAGAATTGGAAATTGAGAGGATGCCCATCAATTGGGAAATGGCTGAGTAACTTGTGGTATATGAATGTGATGAAATACTATTGTGCTATAAGAAATGATGAACAGGCTGACTTCAGAAAAACCTGGAAAGACTTGTATGGTCTGATGCTGAGTGAAGTGAGCAGAACCAAGAGAACGTCGTACACAGTAACAGCCACGTTGTGTGATGGCTAATATTGATAAACTTAACCCTTCCTGGCAATACAAGGGTCTAAGACATCTCCAGAGGCCTTGTGATGGAAAATGCTATCCACATCCAAAGAAAGAACTATGGAAGCCTAATTGCTAATTTTTTTTCTCTTCTGTTGAGTTTTGTTTCCTCTTTCTGATGGTTCTTCCTATTGGTTTTAATTTCTACTTACAACATCACTAGTGTGAAAATATGCTTAATATGAATGTAAATGTATAGCCTATATCAGATTGTGCACTGTCTTGGGGAGGGTGGTGGGGAGGAAGGGGGAGAAAAATTTTAAACTCAAAAGCATATGGAAATTATTATTGATAAATCAAAATAAATTAATAAAAAAAAGATCTGTTCCAGGCCAGAATCTATGGTCCTATTATCAAAGGAATAGGAGGAGGCAGGGTCCAGGGTTCTGGTTGCCAGGGCACAGATGACAGGCTGAGTTAGACAAGGAACAGAGATATAATTCATGCCAGTCAAGGCACATGTGAGTCTTAAGTCTGGCCAAGTGCCATCTGTCCCCAACCTCCTGACTTCTTCAAGACCCTGTCAGCTGGTGAGGCCCGCCTGCCATTGCTGTACCCAGAGCCCTGGGAACCTCTAGTCAGCAGACCCCCTCCCTGCAATCTGCACTGCCCCTGCTTTCAGTCACCACCATGGAAGTCACTAGGTGGCAGAAAGTGTTTGTGACACAGAAAATGAAAAGACGAGATGGGCAGAGCAAATCTGGCCTTCCGGACACAGACTCCAGATCCAAGAAGGGAGGATTCCTACAAGGGTTGAAGCCTATTTACTGTTAGCCTCCTAACATCATCTTCCTAAAGCCCAGGTTTGACCACGTCTGTCCCTCTCCTACTTGGTAACCTGCAGGGCTCCAGATACAACTGCACAGGCTAGAGTGTAAAGCCCTTCACAGTCTGGCCCCACCTACCTCTCCAGGTTGATTGCACACGGCACTTCTTTGCATTCTGGGTGATCCAATCAAACCGGAACAGCTCCTCTAATTCAATCTGCCATTCTCCATCTTCAAATAGTTTATTTTTTCTAATTACACATGAAAACAATTTTTAACATACATTTTTTAAAAATTTAAGGTTCTAAATTCTCTCTCTCCTTTCCTCCCTCCCCAACCCTCTCTTTAAGCCAATCAATTTGATAGAAGTTATACATGTGTTGTCAGGCAAAACATACTTGCACATTAGTCATGTTATAAGACAATACAAACAAAAAAACCATGAAAAATAAAGATTTGTTTTTACAAAAGAGCATGCTTCAATTTGTATTCAAAACTCCATCAGCTCTTTCTCTGGAGGCAGATAGCATCATTCATCATGAGTCCTTTGGAACTGTCTCGGATTGTTGTATCGCTGAGAACAGCTGAGTCATTCATAGTTGATCATTGCTGCCATGTTACTGTTACTGTGTACAATGTTCTCCTGATTCTGCTCACTTCACTTTGCGTAAGTTCATGTAAGTCTTTTTTTTTTTTGTCTAGGCAATGGGGTTAAGTGACTTGCCCAGGGTCACATAGCTAGTATGTATGTAAGTCTTTCCAGGTTTTTCTGAAACCATCTTGTTTGTCATTTCTTATAGCACAATAGCATTCCATCACAATCACAGACCACAGCTTGTTTAGTCATTCCCCAGTTGATGGGTATCCTCTCGATTTCCAATCCTTAGCTACCACAAAAAGAACTGCTATAATATTGTTGTACAAATAGGTCCTTTTTGGGGCAGCTAGGTGACTCAGTGGATAGAGCTCCAGCCTTGGAGTCAGGAGGACCTGAGTTCAAATCTGGCCTCAGACACTTAACACTTACTAGTTGTGTGACCTTGGGCAAGTCACTTAACCCCAGTTGCCTGACCAAAAAAGCAAAAAAAAGAAAAAAAAACCAAATAGGTCCTTTTCCCTTTTTTATGTCTTTGGGACATATAAACCTAGCAGTGGTATTGCTGGGTCAAAGGGTATGCACAGAGTTACAGCCCTTTGGGCATAGTTCCAAATTGCTCTCCGGAATGGTTGGATCATTTCACAACTCTATCAGCAGTGCATTAGTATTGCAATTTTCCCGTATCTTCAATATTTATCATTTTCATGTTCTGTCATGTTAGCCAATCTGATAGATGTAAGGTGGCACCTCAGAGTTGTTTTAATTTGCATTTCTCTAAGCAAAGGTGATTTAGAGCACTTCTTCATATGCCTATTGATAACTTTGATTTCTTCATTTGAAAACAGCCTGTTCATATCCTTCAACCATTTATCAATTGGAAAATGACTTGTAGTTTTATAAATTTGATTCAGTTATCTATATATTTGGGCAATGAGGCCTTTAACAGAGAAACTTGCTGTCACATTTCCCTTAGCTTTGGGTCGTTAGGGTCTGTGATTGATGAGAATCACAGAAGCTGAGAGTTGAAAGGGGCCTTAGTAGTATCTGGCCCAACCTGTACATGAGGGCATCTCCACTACAGCCTTACAGGGAGAAGTCAAAGAACCAGTCAAAGAGTGTGCACTCTAAGTCCTCTGGTAAAAGCAGCCCATGTCTCACGCACAGAAAAGAAGGTTGGAAAAGTGTAGAAAAAAGAGGATGGTGGCCAACACCGTGTGACTTCTGACATGTCTGCAATCCCACATGTCTGCCCAATCCCATGGGTCTGTGCAATTCCACATGCATCAGCATATCTTGTGTGCATGGTGTGGGAGGGTAAAATAGAACATCTCCCACTCACTCGAAATTCTTGTTTCATGCACACATTTCATGAAGATGTTTCACATCTGTGAGATGGACAGAAAGATAGCTTGATCGAGCTGGGGGAACAGGGGCCATGGTCTATCCCAGCAAGTATTCAGGTGAGTGTCAGTTTGGAAATGGTTGGGAAATCTTGATCCCAAGAGAACCCACAAGGGATACAGTAATTAGATGTGCCTTGCAAATGACAACACGGCGTTTAACAGCAACACAGGACTGTGCTTTGGTTGCTTTGTTTTGTGGTTTTTAAACCTGCTACCTCTCTGCAGGTTCGCAGCTGGCCTGACTCCCAGCATGAACTCTAAGCTGATTTTCAAGGGCAGCCAGGGTCGTCTAGGGCTCTGTGTAATTCAGCTCAGTGTCCCAAACAGATTCCCAGAGTCACGTGAGGATTGCTGGTGTGAGTTCTGCCACAGGCAGCCACGTTGGTGTCTTTGCAAACATTCTGGAAACAAAGTCTGGTGTCTTGGAGCTCAATCTCAAACATTCAGTGAACAGTGATGGTGCCCAGCCTCCCCATCCACAGACTGCCCTGCAGAGGGTTGGGAGCCGTGGGTGAGGAATGCTGCATACAGCTGCAAGTTTTTTCTGGTTCATTGTGCAGAACTTTTTCTTCCTCTTTCTAAGAAAAATCCTTATTATAAGGGAGTGGGGAGGGAATCTCTTAGGAAGTGGAACTGATATGTGAACAAAATAGATCAACGAGCATTCTGGGATGCTAGGAGAAGAGGAGGCAAGCTGGAAGGAGAATTGGCTCTCAGTGAGAAAGGCCTCCTGGGCGAGGTGGCTAAGCCTGGAACGGAATTTAGGATCCCAAAAGTTGGTAATAAAATGGAGAGCATCCCAGGCACTGGGGACAGCCTGTACACAGATGGGACACCCTTGCCCTGGCCCTCGGGCCACCTGACTGGCTGACTTCCCAAAGCACCCTTACCAATTCAACGGTCTCAAACAGCCCTCTAACCTCTTATGCCCAACCCCAGAAGAAAGGTGTGATTTTAATGGGGGGGAGGGGAGGGAAGAAAACAGGGGAATAGTCTGTTTCTGGCATGTTGTTTCCAGAATCTCCTGGCCTCTTCATGCTGTATCCTTCTCTTAGCTCTTAAGCACACTCCTAAAGTTCATCTCACCTTTGGAGTCACCTGAGTCTGAAGTATACTCTCTCCCTCTCAGGTTTCTGGGGGGTTGAGAAGATGATATCAGAGTTCAGTTGAGGCCTCTTCAGATCCCCAAGTCTTGCCCCTGCCCCTGCCCAAGCCCCAGCTCCAGCTCACCCATGGTCTCTCTTGACAAAAAAGCTTGCTGAGGAGAACCCTGGTGCAATCGTTCCATGGACACCTGAAGTCCCCATTGCATAACTGTGCATCCTTGCCAAAGCCATTGCCTCAGAGATGGGGAAACAGGAGACTGGCGCAGCCTAAGCCCCACTGCATTGGGACTGCCGTGGGAATCTGGGGTGGGGGTCTGCTTACAGCCAATGGTAGCTGATGGGACGGACTGTGCAAGATGGAGAGGGGCAACTTGAGGACTCCCACCCTCAGAGAAGTGACTTCTGGGCAGGGGATGGCATGCACAATGCGCCAATGTGGTGGTATGACAGCCACAAAGTGAGGATGATTTCATGTCATCCAGACCACAAGAGATGATGGACTCATTGTCCTATGAATGAATGAGTGAGTGAATGAATTGCGCTTACTATATGCTAGGCATCGTGCCCTGGTCATATCACACCTAAAGCTTTGGGTTCAGTCATGGGCACTACATTTTAGTTTGTGATTTTATTTATTTATTTGTTTGTTTGTTTGTTTTGGTGAGGCAATCGGGGTGAAGTGACTGGCCCAGAGTCACACAGCTAGTAAATGTCAAGTGTCTGAGGCCGGATTTGAACTCAGGTCTTCCTGACTCCAAGGCCAGAGTTCTGTCCACTGCACCACCTAGCTGTCCCGGGCACTGCATTTTAGGAAGAACACAGACAAATTGCAAAGGTGGCCAGAGGAAAGTGACCAAAGGCTGTGAGGGCCCTAGATTCTGCCATTTGAGGACTGGTTAAAGGAACTGGGAAGGTCTAATCTGGAGAAGGAAAGACTCAAGGGGGAATATGATTGCTACTATCAAATATTTGAAGGGCTTTAATATAGAAAGATTAGCCTTGTTGTCCACAGTGGAATGATGTGGCAATGTTACAGAAACGGGGAATGCAGCCCAAGGCAAGCAAAACCTTCCTCAAAATTAGGGCTGCCTCGGAAGGGAATGAGCTACCCTTCCCTGGAAGTCTCCAAGCAAGGCCTCCTTTTGGGGGAGCTTGGGTCCTATTCTGGACCCAAAGCTTCCGGGGTCGCTCCCAGCTCTGAGATCCTGGGATTGATTCCGTGACTGCATAGAACAGCCACTCAGGAGGAGTAACGGTCTGGGAGAGGTGCCTAGGGTTCTACAGGCCCACAGCTGGAAGGATGAGGCAGCGGCAGCACTTGAACCCAGGGCTGTCTCTACACAGGACATTAGACTACCTCTCATCCCGTTTATTGTTGTTGTTCAGTCATTTTTCAGTTAGGTTGGATTCTTCATGACCCCATTTAGTGTTTTCTTGGCAGAGATACTGGAGTGCTTTGCCATTTCCGTTTCCAGATCATTTTACAGATGAGGAAACTGAGGCAAACAGGGTAAAGTGACTTGTCCAGAGTCACACAGCTGGCAAGTGTCTGAGGCCGGGCCTGGTGCTCTGTGTACTACGGCACCCCCAGCTGCCTAGACAGAAAGATCTGGGTTCAGATCTGACCCCAGCCTCTGACGAGCTCTATGAGATTTCATTTCTTTGTGCTGCCTTAGTTTCCTCCTCTATAAAATTGAGTAATAACGGTACCTCCCTCCCTCCCAAGGTTGTTGTGGGGATCGAATGAAATAATATTTATAAAGCCTTTGGAAGCTGTAAGGTGTTCCACAGAGGCGTGCTGCAGCAATACATCAGTCATATGATCCAGCTTTTCCCTGTGCACCCTTGCTCAATGGCTGCTAGGTGGTGAAGTGGATAGAGCTCCAGGCCTGGGGTTAGGAGGACCTGAGTTCAAAATCTGGCCTCAGACATTTACTAATTGTGTGACCCTGGGCAAATCACTTAAGCCTTTTGCTTCGGTTTCCTCATCTGTAAAATGAGCTGCAGAAGGAAATTACAAACCCCTCCAATATCTCTGCCAAGAAAACCCCGAATGGGGCCACTGAGAGTTGGACACAACCGAAATGACTGAACAAGAACCTTGCCCAGAGGAGTAGAAAAGTCAGCTGTTGCTGTTGTCCTTGTAACGGCCATTACAATGATCAGAAACGGGCAACGACTCCTTTCTTTGGGATTGTTCACGAATTTCTGAAGGACAACAGATCTCTGAACCCAAGGAGCCATGCAGGCTCAGGACCAAGAAAATGTCTGATACAGCTTGAGGGGAAAGGAGGAGCTTCTGCTAAGGGGCTCAATGGCCCCCAAGCTCAAGGAGAGTCAGCAATGAGCCAGGCGGCCAAAGTTATGAATGCATTTGCTCACAAGGTAGTAGCACCCCTGAGCCCTGCGAGCAAGGCAGCAACTATGGGGAGTTTGGTGGGAGAACGGAGATGCTTCCGCAGCCACTGTCAAGTGGAGCCCACGTCCCCTGGGGACTCAGGTGGTCAGAGGGAAAATGTGCCAGGTCTGGATCTTGCTAGAGCTTTTCAGTAAATATTCCTTTGTAAAAAAAACAAAAACAAACAAAAAAAAAACTATTTCTCTGTAAAAGTTCATTGATACTCATTGGTTTAATGATATTGGGGGGGCGGGTATCAGAGGTGGGAGGGGCCTCGGAACAGGGAATGTCATTTAATCTTCTCAACAACTTTGTGAGATAGGTGTTATTATTATCCCCACTTTACAGATGAGGAAACTAGGTGGGGGGGAGAAAATAAGCATTTATGTAGACCTACTATGTGCCAGGCACTAAAATATTCATATTTGATCTTCACAACAACCTCGAGAGATAGGTACTATTATTCCCATTTTAAAGTTGAGGAAACTGAGGCAAACAGAGGTTCAGTGAACTGCCCGGGGTCATTCAGCTAATAAATATCTGAGGCTGGATTTGAATTCAGGCCTGCTTGACTCCAAACCTTGTGCTCTATCCACTGTACCAAGTAGCCGACACCACATGGAGATGATAACAGAGATATCTGAGGGCCTGAGCAAATGCTCAGAGGTCAGAAAAGGGCTGGCTAAGATGAGAGAGAACAGTTCAGCTGATACATAGAGTCAGGGAAGGATACTAAGGTGAAAGAAATCCAGAAAGGCCAGTTGGAACCATAATGTAGAGCCTTGAATGCCAGGTTGAGGGGCTTTATACAGACAAAGAGCAAAGCCACTGGAGGTCTTAGAGCAGGGGAGGGATGGAATCAGAGGGGTAGTAGCTCAGGAACACTACTTTGGGAGCATGGAAAGGATGGTGGCAGGGAGCCCAAGCAGGGGGCTAGCCCAGTGCCTAGCAGCATCTGGCAAGGCAGGAGCCTAATCAATGTTGAATGAATGAATGAATGAATGAATGAATGAATGAATGAAGCTGTTACAACGGTACAGGTGAGAGGTGATGAAGGTTTTCATGAGGGTTGTGGCAAAGAGAAAGGAGTGAAGGGGTGGGATGAGTATTGGGAAGGCACTTCCAAGGCATTCCATTACATTGGAAGTGCAGTGAGGGCCAGGACTGTGTCCTGGTTAAACTGCATTCCAAGTTACCTCGTTGGAAACAGCATGAGGGAGTTCTTTGGCATCTCTGTAGGAGTGAAAGAGAAAAGATGCTTTCCCTGTGAACCAAGGGTTAGTAAAGCCACCTACTGGGAGTTGTGGATGCCTGTGCAGATGGTAGATTTGCATAGATGAGCAGCCACAAGTCTCAAGAGCAGCAAGAGAAGGGACAGCTGATGAGCCACCGAGAGGAGTTTCTGAGAGCTCAGGGACGAATGACAAAGGCCACCTGCCGGGAGCTGGAGATGCCAGGACCTGAAGAGCTGTGCCTGTAGTAAGTAGGTAGGCTCCTTGAGCAAGGAACTGTAAGAAACAGTGCCTGCTGGGAGTCCTCCCCAGTGCAATCTGTAAATGACAGAGGCCATATAGGCTCCTAGAGAATGAATGTCTGGCCACTGATGGATATTTTCTGTCTATCTGTTGTTTAAGCCTGTAAAGACATTTTTTCCCCATTGAGTTTTATTGTGCACTTGCAAGGGAAGTTAGTGACAACTAGATGGCATCATATAGCAAAAATCCCCAATTGTCCAGATGTTGGCCACCAGCCCAAGAAAAATGTTCCATTGTGTTCTGTTCTTGTGAGAAAGAGATGTGGGCCAGCTGATAATATAATGTGGGGAATTCAGACTTTACTGACTGGTCAGACTCAAAGAGCAGTCATTAATGATATGATATCAGTTGGGAAGGAGGTCTCTAATGAAGTGCCCCAAGGATCTATCTTCAGTCCTGTACTATTTGACCCTGTTTTTTTATTGTCTGGGAATAAAGAGCAGAAATCTGCTTCTCAGATTGGCAGATAACACCAAACGTAGCGTGAACACAGAATCAGAGTCCAAGAAGACCATGCCTAGCCAGAAACTTGGTCCACATCCCATAAAGATAAAATTTAATGGGGTTAAATGTAAAACCTTTCCTTGAGCTAAAAAAAATCAATCTTACAAGCACAAGGGTAGTGAAAAGTAGCTAGGGGCAATGATTTTCTCCTTTGAGGTGGGAGGCCCCAGTTCTGGGTCTGACTCTGCCCCTGCCCCATCGGGGGAGTCACGTGGCATCTCTGGGCCTGGTTTCTTAACTGTCATGGGATGGGTTTAGACTAAATCTGACTCAATAAGCCCCTATAATGTGTAAGAGCTGGTGCTGGGCTTTGGGGTTAGAAAGACTCATTGAAGACCAAGTCTTACTCTCAGGAAGCTTATACTGTATTCCCCTAGTGATGTCTACGGCTCCTTCCTACTCTGTCCTTTGATTATCTGTGTGGTAATAGGGCAGCTAGTGGGCACCAGAGTGCACAGAGTGACAAGCCTGGAGTCAGGAAGACCTGAATTCAAATCCAGCTTTAGACACTTACTAGCTGTGTTTCCCTAGACAAGTCACTTCACCCTGTTTGCCTCAGTTTCCTCATCTGAGCTGGAGAAGGAAATGGCAAACTGCTTCAGCATCTCTGCCAAGAAAACCCCAAATGAGGTCATGGATAGGAGGATATGACTGAAAAACAACTGAACAAGTAGTAGTAGAAAGAACGATCACATTCTCCCCCAGCCCCCATCGTCTCTCCCACAGGGGTTGGGTTAATTTTTTTTCCTCCAAAGGCCCTGATACTGTCTCAGAGTCAATTGGTTCAGGGACTGAGGCTCAAATACAGAAAGGCCCAGAAGCCCAGCAGACCAAGCCACACTGGTCCAAGAGGGCCGAAGTCAGCAGCAGAATCAATTCGATATCCTGGCAAAGTACAGACTCTTCTCGCTCCCACTAGAGCAGCCTTCTTCTGCCAACTGCTTGACTGTCCAGGCTCATTTCCTCCTAATCTTGGACCAGAGAGCCCAGCCTGGTCTCATCAGTCCTGGCCAACTTAACATCCTCTGAAAAATGAAGGAGTTTGGGTCTGGCTGATCATCCTGAAAAGGACTACGTCTAGCATGGGAAGGGACTTGAGAGGTCACGGGGGCCAATCCCCTCATTGGAAGAAAAGGAAACTGAGGCCCTGAGAAAGGCAGGGAACTTCCTAACTCCGACAAGGACCTAGAACTTGTCAGGCTGCAAACTCCTGGGAAGAGTTCTCAGATTGGATTCATTGGTCACCTTCATCTCCTCCTCCTCCCCCCTTCCTCTTCCTCCTCCCCTCTTCCTCCTCTTTTTCCCCTCCTCCCCCTTCCTCTTTTTCTTCCCCCACCCTCCCCTCTTCCTCTTCTTTCTCCCCCTTCTCCTCCTCTCCCCCACCTCCTCCTCTTTCTCCCTTCCTCCTCTTCCTCTTCCTCCTCCTCTCCCCTCTCCTCCCCTCCTCCTCCTCCTGCTCTTTTCCCAGCAGGATGGTGGACTCTGCCCCATCCAGGAACCACCCTGGGCTCTAATCAGGGAACCTCAAGGAAGTTGGCCTCCAAGGTCACTGCCGAGACCCAGCCAGGCCCTCACATCCTCAAACAAGACTTTGCTCTCCTTTGGAGGGACCAGGGATTGTCTTGCTTACTTGGTTCGGGGCAGCCTTCTCCAAGGCTTAGCACAGTGCCCTGCACGTGAATAAATGTATCATCATTGATCATCATTTGTTCTCTGTCTCAGCTCTGAACATACACAGTGCTTTGCACGTGCTGGAGGTGAATGAATGAATGACCCCTGATGTGCCTCGCCACCCCCCACCCCACCTCTCAGGCCCTTTCTGTCACATGGTGCTATCTCTCCAGTCTATTTTTTTTTCTACCAAAAGAGGAGGGAGGAAAGGGAGAGATTTTTGAGTACTGAAAATGAAGCCTGTCACTGAAATGGCCCAGTTCTGCAAAGAGCCCAGTGGGGGTCTCTGTCTCCTTCCCAGACCTTGGGGAGGGCCTTGGACAGTTAGGCTGCAGACAGGCTAGCCTGGATTCAGGCCTCACTTCTAGCTTTCCTCTCTCAGCCTCAGTTTCCTCTGAAGTTCTGCTCACACTGGAGGCAAGAGAGTTCAGACATATACTAGATAGATGATCTCAAGGGACAGACGTGGATATAAAAGGGGAAAAAATCACAGCTCCCCAGGTCCAGCTTTGCTGCTGACACAGTCCTTTTTCCCCCAATACTCTCAGTGAGGTGGATGCTCCAAGAACCCATTTTGGGGATGAGGAAACTGAGGATTTGTCCAAGGGCAGAGAGCTGACAAATAATAGCTCAGGACTTAAACCCAGTTCTTCTCATGGCAGACCACTGATCTTCCTGGCATCCCACACTGTTCCCCAAGCCTAAGGGCAAAGAGAAGTATGAGATAACAAAGATAAACTTTTGCTAATAAGCTAAGGGTGGATTTTTTCCCTCTCCTGGAGCCAGCCTTCTGTGGCCAGAGGATCCTGCTCTTAGGAGAGGGCTCTGGAGACTTTTCCCCCTAAATAAATAATACTGAGCAATGACAACTTCCCAGAAATGCTGGAAGCATCTGAGGAGTTTGAGGAAAGGCCTTAAGGCAGGGTGATAAAACAAGGTTTGATTCACTTCCTGCCAAGCTGGCAAGAATTGATCAGGAGGTGCGATGGGCACCGCCCAGGTCCTTCTCTAAGCAGAGGCGAGGATGGTCTCAGAGGCACCATCCAAGCCCAAATCCCGGACAACGTCCAGCCAGTGGATGCATCTTCTGGAGGAGGGGAGACACAAAGGAAGGGACCTTAGAGGATCCAGTATCTCCCTCCTCTTTGGCTCAGTTCATCAACAATCAAAACCTGAGCAGTTTTTAAAGCCCTTTAGTATGTGTAATCCCACAAGATTCTCACAACAACCCTGTGAGGGAAGGAAAGGCAGGGACTTTTTAACCTCAGGAGCAGCAAAATATCTCTGCTTCTCAGGGAACTGCCTTCCTCTCCCTCTCCCTCTCCTCTCTCTCTCTCTCTCTCCTCTCTCTCCCTTTCCGTCTTTTTGTTTCTCTCTGTCTCCATTTCTCTTTCTCTCTCTCTCTCTCCCTTTCTGTCTTTTTGTTTCTCTCTGTCTGTCTCCATTTCTCTTTCTCTCTCCTTCTCTCTTTTCCTCTCCCTTGCTGTCTCTCTCTGTCTGTGTCTCTCTGGAAAAAGATTCTCAAGGACTTCAGCTCTAAGCTGGCAGGGACCTTAGAGCTACTCAAATCCAACACCTTCATTTTATGGGTGAAGAACTCAAGGCCTAAAGAGACTTGATCTGCCCAAGATCTCAGTGCTGATAAGCTGAGTTTGTCCAGTTCTGAACTTGGCATTGTAAGTGCCTTGAGGGTTGGGGCAATTTGAGCTTTTCTTTGTCATCTCAGGGCCTGACACACAGCAAGCACTTAATAAATGCTTGCTAATGGCTCATGGGCTCATAGCTCCAGAGCTGGAAGAGACTCTGGAGGTCATTGAGTCGAATCCCCTCCATTTTTACATAAAGTACAAAAGGTCCAGGGAGGTTCTAGGACCACACTGTTATTATTTGAGGTGAGATTTGAATCCGGGTCTTCTGGAACCCCCCCTCCCATTCAAACATAGTTAGTAAATGTCTTAGTTCTGAGGTAGGATTTGAACCCAGGTCTTCCATACTCCTACTGGGGGAGCTGTGCCTCGATGCCTCCAGACTGTGAGATCATTGATGTGAGTCCCCCGTTCCCCCCCACCACACACACACACACACACACACACACACACACACACACTGGTACTGAAGATCATTGATGTGAGTCCCCCGTTCCCCCCCACCACACACACACACACACACACACACACACACACACACACACACACACACTGGTACTGGTCACTCCCATCCTTGCCTTCTCTTCCTGTGTGTTTCTCATCTGTGTCCTTCCATCGAGGGCTGACTCCACATGCTGGGAGCCTTCCTCTGTGTTCTTGAATACTTTGTGTGCAGGAGGTGGGTGAGTTCCTTGGTCTCCATGACGAGAATTTGTGATGAGTCTTTGTTTGGGACTTGGACAATATCTCCCTCCTAAGGGTAGCACCAGGCTCACTGGACTCATTCTCAACTTAGCAAGAATCAAGCGGACTTTCCCTCTGCTCTTTTTACCTCTTTTCCAGAGGGAGAGCAGATCCTGGGGAGGAAGGGCATGGGAGCTGCCATTGGCCACCTTGAAGCAGAGACACAACACTTGGCCAGGGAAGAGAGTTCCTGGTCACGAGCACTTGGACCCATTCCTGAAAAGGTGCACACATCTTCAAACCCATGGGAAGGGAACCAGCTATGTGCCAGGCACTGTGCTAAGTGCTTTACAAATACTGTCTCATGTGATCGTCACGACAACCCTGGGAGGGAAGTGCTACTCCCATTTGCAGAGGCAAATGGAGGTTAAACGACTTGCCCTGGGTCCCACAGCTAGTAAGTATCTGAGGCTAGATTTGAGCTCAGGTCTTCCTGACTCCAGGACAGCACTTACTCTATGCACTGTGCTACACAGCTGTATTGTATAAATGTTAGTTATCATGATTATTATTATTCAGCCACATATTAGTCAAATAATCCTAGCAGAGACCAGATCAAGGGCAGTTGCTTTTCATGTGCACTATCCCTCTTCCTCTTGGCAACCCTACGAGGTAGGGAGTACAGAGATTATCTTCTCCATTTCACAAATGAGGAAACTGAGGCTCAGGCTCAGCTGCACAAGTATAGGGCCAGGCAGGCAATGCCAGACAAGAGATTTTAGTGGACAGCAAAGCCATGGAGAGTGGGCTGGATTAATAAATTATACTATGAAGAACATGGGGCGGGGGAGGGACTTGACAGTCCCCTGCCTGCTGCCCTGCATTGGTCACATTGGGAATACTTGGATTCAGCTCTCAGAGCCCTGTTGTAGAAAATATTTGTATAAACCAGAGAAATTCAGAAGTAAGCAGGCAACATGGCTTGGAAGTCATCTCGTAGAACACAGACTGAAGGGACTGGCTATTTGGCCTAGCTAAGAGACTTGGGAAGATCTAGTTGAAATCCCACCTCTGCTACTCACCTGGGCCACCTTTGTGTCCCTTGCCCTTTCTGGGCCTCAGTTTCCTCATCTGTAAAATGAGGGCATTGGACTAGATGACCGGCAAGATCCAAATCTGGGCTCCTATATTGTTGCTGAGTACTTGTCATCTCAAGGGAGAGAATTAGCCTGGCCCTGCTTGGGCCATGGGACAGAGCCAGGAGTGGGAAGTGGCGTAGAGGCAGAGACCAGTTCAACACTCCACAAACTTCTTACCAGTAAGAGCTGCCCCAAAGTGGAAGGGTCTGCTTTGGGGGCCAGTGAGCTCCCAGGGACCAGAGGGCTTCAAAGGGAGCCTGGATCGCTCCTGCTTGGGGTGTTGCAGAAGATGTAGTTGGGTCACATTTGGGTGACATGCCTTCTTAGGGTCCTCAACCTTGGAGATTCTGGCAGAGCCGGGGTTGGAGCCCAGGTCTCCCCTCCGCCCCTGGCCCTCAGATCGAGGGAGGAATGAGTGGAGGCTGACAGAGGGGGCAGGAGATGACAAGATCACTGGAGAGTGAATGACGATCGGGATTTAGGGCCACGTCCTCCGAGGCTAGGCTGCCTCCAAGCAGCTTGGTGGACACCGTCTGGCTGTTTGCTGGGAAGCCCCTGGTGCGTCCAAACAAAATGCACCGTTCATTTTTTAAAGAGCAGGTGGCAACGTACACTGGGTGGGGGCTCATTCTCCTGTTGTGAAGGCCAGTTGGGAGACAACGTCAAGCCAGCGCTCAGCCCTAATCAAGGCTGGCAGTACAAGAACGTCAGACCTGGGTACAGAACACACTTTGTGCGCTGTTGATGACAATGTTAATCAAGACAGAACATCTCACTTAGAACGAGCCCTTCTTGTTGCTCTTGGAAGGGGGGAAAGGATGCTCACAAACTGATCCCCTGCACTTTCTGCCTTGCTGGGACCTGATCTTGAAGCTGCCTGGAGAAGCAAAGTCCCAACTCTCATGTTAAGTGTGTGAAGTGAAGACTTGCCCTTGAACTCAGCAGTCATCTGAAGTGACTCCAACTCGGGTCAGCTGACTTCTGGGTCAGTGAGCTTTCGTCTCAAATCACTCCCTCCCACTCTCCCAAGGGGCTTCAACACACCCACCAACCTCTTCTTTTCTTTAAAAAAAAAATGTTTTTAATTGATGCTCTTTTGTTCAAGGTCAGTATCATTTCCCAACAATCCTCCCACTCCATCCCCAACAGAACATTGCCTGGGACAAAGAACTTAGTGCCACAAACCCTATCACCCCACTGTCCGTGAGTGGACCAACCTGCACCCATAGCTCACCACCTCCCAGTCAAGAGGCTGGAAGGTTGCTCCCCATCAGTCTTCTGAAATCAGCTTTTTCCAAAATGTTTCTTTCATTTTCCTTTACCAGGGTATCTACAGTCTGCCTGGTGGGGAAGATAGGGTTCCAGTCAAGAGAAGACAAAAATCAATGCTTTGTGCTGTAAAAATCACCACTCCCTCCCCCATGCCTCTGCTGGGACAATCTTCCCTTTGTTTGCTGAAGTCAATTACAGAGGACAACCCTGCAATTTCCCAGGCCTGTGGGACAATGTAGAAAAACCCACTGGGCAGAGCAGCTGGTGTAGGCAAGGCTGCGTTGTAGACCCGGCCTCCTCTAAACAATGTGAGAGTGCAGGGGTCCTTTTCTCACTCGGCACCTCGGAGGTCCATGTGGCAGCCTTTCATCTCCCAGGATTCTTGTCACACAGGGGCAGGATGAGCTCCCAATGGTAAAGGAGGTTCTGGTGGGGGGTTCTCCACCTACATTTTTGGCTGGGGGGACAGGGGGCACTGTGGAATCAGGAAACTGGGCACCCCATCCTGGAGATGCCACTGACTCACTATTTGATCTAGGAAAACTCACTTTAACCTTTCTGGGACTCAGTTTCTCTATCAGTAAAATGGGGGAAGCGAATGTGCTATAATGGAAATGGTTCTGGCACTAGAACCAGGAGACCCTTGGGTGTGAATTCTTGTCTCTGACTTGGACAGTCCCCGTGATCCTGGACAAATCATTTAACTTCTCTGGGCCTCAGGTTCCTCCTCTGTAAGACGATAATACCTACAGTAGCTACTGTTGTGAGAATTCAAGGAGACATGGAAAGGAGAAGCACATTGAATGCCTGACCTGCCCCTGTTAATTCCTGTACCTGGGGAGGCCACTCAGAGAGGCTTCTGGGAAGTTATAAAGGACACTGGAGCTCCGGGTCTGTGGGGGTGCCTGCACTCTCTTTCCGTGGAGAGAACCCAAGGGGCATGTGGGTCCCAAGGGAAGGGAAGGGAAGGGTCCAAGTGAACATTTCTGGCCAGACTCATGTCAAATCAGAAGCATGAGAGGGATTGGCGGTTGATGGAGTGTTTGGGGCGTGGAGTCAGGAAGACTTGGCTTGGAGAACCCCTTGACTTCGAAGGCTCAAGCCACTGCCTAGGACTCCTTGGAATCCTCTGTGGTTGGAGGGAGGTCCTCACACTTTCTCCTTATATTTGGGTTCTTGTATTCAGATCTGTAGCCATTCCACAGAATCAATCAAAATCCATAGATTAAGCCTTGACCAAAAGTGAGGTACTTTGACAGACACTGGTGATTCCAAGGCAAAAGTGAAACAATCCCTGCCCTTAGCAAGCTTACATTCTGATGGGAGAAACAACATGCCAGTGTAGAAATAAATATAGAATATGTACCCAAAAAAAAAAAAAATCCAAGTTAGTTGGAGGCGGGGCAGGGAACTAGAAGGAAACTAGAGGGGGGGGGGTGTTCAGGGAAGGCTGAAAGGAAAATGTGTGTTTGGGCTGAGCCTTGAAGAAACCAGGCACTTGTATTTACCATATCTCACCAAATAAATTTGTTTGACATTTAAAGTTCTTCACAACCTGGCTTCAGGAGACCTTTCCAGGCTTGTTACACGTTACTCACCTTCACACACACATTAGCCACATTAGCCTGCTTGCTGGGCTTTGTGCGTGACATTCTATCTCCTACTTCCATGCTTTTTCATAGGCAGCCCATCATGCCTGGAATGATCTCTCTCCTCATCTCAGACTCCTAGCTTCTTTCAAAATTCAGCCCTATAGGAGGCCTAGCCTGACTTCCCCAGCTGTTCCTGCCATCCCCCTGGAAATTCCTTTGCATCCATTTTGTGTTTATTTCTATGTGTTGTTGTAAATTGCCACCCCATTTCAATTGGAATGTAGGCTTCTGCAGATCAGGGATCATGTTTAGTTTTGCATTTGTATCCACCAAAAGAATGGATTATCATTGCTTCATTTTGTGTCCTCAGACTATAGCACAGTGCCTGGCACCTAATAGCAGCCTAATGAATGTTCATTGACTATTAATAATAATAATAGATGACATTTAGCTAGCACTTTGAAATTTGCAAAGCACTTTACACAGATTACCTCACAAGGTTTAGCACATTGTAGGTATTTATTAAATGCTTATTGAATGAATATAGTTGGATGGCTGTTGGTCAATATCCATCAAAAGCATTTATTAAGCATCTACTATACACCAGGCACTGTGCTAAACCCTAGGGATAAAAAAAAAAGAGACAAAAGATAGTTCTTTTCCTCAAGGAGTTTTTAATCTAATGAGGGGGGTGGCAATAAACCAAAAATATATACAGGATAAATAGGAAATAATTAGCAGAGGAAGGCACTGGCATTAAGAGAGAAAAGGCTTCCAGTAGAAGGTGGTATTTTAGTTGGAACTTAAAGGAAGCCAAGGAGGTCAGTGGTCTGGAGTAGAGGTGGGAGAGCATGCCAGGCATGGGGGACAGTCAGAGAATGTCCAGAGCTGAGAGATGGAGGGTCTCGCTTGTGGAATAGCTAGGAAGCCAATGTCACTGGAGCAAAGAGCACATGTTGGGGAGTGAGGTGTGAGAAGACTGGAAAGGTAGGAGGGAGCCAGGTTATGAAGGGCTTTAAATGCCAAACTGGAGGCAATAGGGAGTCACTGGAGTTTACTGAGTAGGAGGGCAAATCACTTCGGTGGCTTAATAGAGAATGCCCAGAAAGCCACTGCTCATCCAGTAGTATCCACACTTCAACTCAGTCTTTGAGTTGAGCTCCACCTAAGCACCTACTACATGCTATGCACTGCACTATTCTCTGGAAATACGAAGACCAAACCAAAAAAAACTATCCCTGTCCTCAAGGAGCTTACACTCTACTAGGGGAAATAACATGTCAACACCTAAACAAATACAAGGCAATTTGAGGAAGGAGAAGAGAAAAACAATTGAGAAAGAAGCAATGTTTGGGAGAAAGTCCCATTAAGCTGAGCCTTGAAGGAAGATACTTTGTATCTATGTTTTGTAGATATTTACATGTGTCCTCAATGTGTTTGAGTGATCTCCTCTGTTGGAATGTAAACCGTTTGAAGGCAGGGATTATTTTACTTTGCACTTTGTGTCCCAGTGCCTAAGGCAATATCTGGCATTTCAAACATTTCTGTCGATTGATTAAAGACTAAGTTTAGAAGAAACAGAAAAAAAGAGAGAACACTTTCTGGCTGTGGGAGCCAGCCTATTCTAACGCAAAGAGAGATCAAACATAGTCTATCAGAAATTCCACTGGCTGAAACATAGGGTATGAAAGAGAATTGTGTGGAATAAGACTAGAAAGAAAGGTTAGAAGCAGATTAAGGAAGGCTTTGAGGGCCAGGTTAGGACATTTGTATCTTATCCTAGAGTCAATAGAGCCCCCCGGAGGGTTTGAAGCAGGAGGGAGCTGTGTTCAGACCATGCCTTGGGATTATTCTGGTTTGCTTTGGCAACTCTGCAGAGGATGGCTTGGAGAGAAGACAAGCTGGGGGCAGTGGGACCAGTTGGGAGGTGACTCAATAAGGTGGTGAGGGGTAGAACTAGGGTGGTGGCCATGTGGGTGGAGAGAAGGGGATGGATGCAAGAAGTGTTGGCAATAGGATCCGAGAACTGGTGGGGTATTGGGGGTGATGGAGAGGAAAGAGCAAAAGTTATGAAATCAATGCTACCTTTACTCCTGTGAAGGTGTCACAATGTACTTAACACTCTGAGACTTCACTTACAATCCTTGTGATTCTGCCTAGCCGCCCCAATAGACACTCATGTCAGTCAGCCTCATCCCTTAAGTACCTCAGTGTCAGGATTCTGAAGCCTTCCACTGTGTCCTTCAAAAGTTCTGTTCTATTGTGGTTGTTGGGGAGAAGGTTGTATAATTTTTCAAACTATTTCAATTTATTGATTCATTTTAATTATTTTTTCTCTTCTCTTTTTTCCCCCTTGTATTATTTATTACATGGGCTGGCTCTTTGGAAGGAGAAGAGGGGTAAAGATAAGGATGTGGGAGAAATTTAGGCAATGTAAAACCCAAAATATCAATAATATTTATTTTAAAGTTTTTACGTACAGAAGAGAACAAAAGAAATTTCAGAAAGAATCACAGATAAGGACAGATTTGAAAATAACATATTGAACTTATATGCATTTTATTTTTTAAAATTTATTTTGGATTTTATTTCCCCCTAGTTACAAGTAAAAATCATTTTTAACCATTTGTTTTTAAAACCTTGAGTTCCAAATTCTCTCTCTTCCTCCCTCCCCACCCCCCATTGAAAAGGCAAGCAATTGGATATAGGTTATACATTTGTAGTCATGCAAAACATTTCCATATTAGTCATGTTGTGAAAGAAAACATAGTGGTTGTCCTTCATTCTCGAAGAGGACCAAAATGACATCACTATGTTAGAGTCAAGTTACAGTGCATCTGTCCAATTGTGACTGATCAGACAAACATGAGCTCGGAATGTTCTATCACAGGTCAGGTACAACTGGTCCATGTGAACATTTGAGGTGGATTCTCTAAATCTGTGCATCTCACGTTTCTCTTGGGCTACTTCAATTCTGCTTTGCTCATCGGGCACAGTGCCTTCTCTGACGTGGGCATGCCACACTGGGCAGTCCTGTGTCAGTATCTCCTGTGTCACACAATCATTCCAAGATTCTTAAGAGAGACCTTGCGAGTGTCCTTATGTCGCTTTTTCTAACCATCATGTGAGCACTTGCCCTGTGTGAGTTCTCTATAATATAGTCTTCTAGGCAAATGTACATTTGGCATTTGAACAACATGACCAACCCATCGTAGCTGCGCTCTTTGCAGCAGAGTTTGAACGCTTGAACAGAAAATGTAGGTGGAGGAGGGGCAGGTCCAAGAGGGCAGATGATGAGTCAGGCTCTGAGCTAAAGGCTGAAGGTAGAAGGGAAGGCATAAAGCACCCCTGCCCTCAGGGAGCTTCTACTCTAAAGGGGAA
Source organism: Vombatus ursinus (assembly GCF_900497805.2). Taxonomy (NCBI): domain Eukaryota; kingdom Metazoa; phylum Chordata; class Mammalia; order Diprotodontia; family Vombatidae; genus Vombatus; species Vombatus ursinus. The sequence continues at coordinate 1,395,766 of NW_020950172.1, forward strand.
ACCACCAGAGAAAGATAAGACTTAGACAATCCCTTTGGATGTGCTTTGGATGTGGAGTTGGAGACATCCAGGCCATCCCCTTGGCAGATATCGATTGTAGGCTAAGGCTCAGGAAAGCAATCTGGACAATTTGTGGAGATTTGGGTATGGCTGTGTCTTCATAACGGTGTTCACTGAATTCATGAAAATAGGTGAAATCACCTAGGGAGAGAACAGAAGAAAGGAAGGCAGGTAGCCCTGGCAAGTCCTGGCTCTGCTATTTATTAGGTATGTGACCTTGGGCAAGTAATTTCCCTTCTCTGGGTCTGTTTCTCCATCTGTAAAAATGAAGAATTGGACTAGATGACCTTTAAAGTCCCTTCCAGCTCTAAGAAGACTTGCCCCTTCTAGAACCCTCTGGACTCTCAACAAGTCCCCCTGCCCCAGCATCTTGTCACCCTTCAGACCAAAGCTCACACCCCTCCTTTCTTTGGATGTCCCAGGGAAGTTGTCCCAGCTGCCTCCAGGCATCTCTAGGGCTGCTGTCCCTTCCCATCTACTCTGGCCTAATTATTCCGGCGGGGGGCGGGGGGGCCTTCATCCCCACTGCTCAAGCCTAGCAGAGTTTCTGTCATGGATTTTGTGGACCTTCCATTTACCTGAGTTAAGGTGGGGCCAGGCCACCCTATGATTGAGCTTTTTCCAGAAGGTGATGGCTTGCATTCCTGAAGGTATGTGGGGTCTAATGGAATTGTTCTACTGTCTTCTTCCCACTTCTAGCTTGGAAGCTAGGATATTCCTGAGTCAACTGAAGCAATAGGGAGGGCTGGAGGTAAATACAGCCCCCAGGTCAATGCTCACCTGATAGTGGGAGAAAAAACATTCTCTTCACCTTTAAGGCAAGGTGAGCCCCGAGGGCTCCACCAATGTAGAAGCTTGAATTCTGCCTCCACACTAGCTCTCCCCTCCACCCTTTCCTCTTCTATTACCCAACCACCCCCTAGTTGAGGCTCTGATGTCTCCCCTCACAAGTCAGTCCTCCACTTGGCTGCCAAAATATTCCTAAAGCACAGGTCACTCTGCACCTCAAGAAGCTTCTGGGTCCCCTCTTGACTCTAAGATAAAAGGCAAACTTCTCTGTTTGGCTTTTAAAGACCTTCTCCACCTGGCTTCAGTCTGCTTTTCTGAGCTCATCACACATTCAGCTTCCTCACAGACTCTAGGTTTGGGCCAGATTCTGTACGTGACGTGCCATCTGCTACATCCCTTCCTTTGCCTAGGCTGTCCTCCACTCCCCTGCATTCCCAGTGTGCTCTCCCTTCTCACCTCTGCCTCTTGGAACCCTTTGAGTCTTCAGAACACGGTCCCCTACAAGGACCCTTCCCTGACTCCCTCAGTTGTAAATGTTTTCCCCACTTTGAATTCACTTTGTGCTTCTTTTTCTATTTACTTTTTGTCTACCTGTTGTAAGTAGGACATCAGCTCCCTGAGTACAGGGATTATTTTCCTTGATTGGATTTTTCCTGGTTTTCCTAGTACAATGCCTGCCACATACAGTGGTGCTTAATGAAGGCTCATCGGATTGCATTGAACTGAACTCTAGACTTCCACAGATCAGTAGTGACATGACTCCCCTTGGGTTGGATCCTGGGCAGCTTCCTTGCCAAGCTCCTGAGGTCCAATGGCAGTGTTAGACTCTTCACTCCCCTCTGCTGCCATTTACTGGTCCCTCTGAAGGCAGAAGAAGGAACAGATTTGGTGGGGAAAGACAGTAAGTTAAGGTCAGGCCATAGTGAGCTGTAGGTGCCAGTTGGAATCCATGTGGGGATGCAGAAGCAAAGGGACACCTGGAGCTGACTAGTGAACGCAGAGCTGAAGAGAAACCCCCACTGTCATAGGCAACTATGGGCACCTGGCCTCTAGCTTTTTGGAGGCAACCCCTACCTGGGACAGCTCTCACCCTCAGGAAAGCTTTCCTGACATCCAGCCTCAGGTAGCCTTTTGGACCTTCCACTCATGCAACATTCTTGGCTCTTGCCAAACAGAACTGTCCAATCCCTCTATGTGACAAGACAGCTCTTACGCTCCCCTGAGTCTTCCTTTCTCCAGGCTAACCTTTCTCACCCCAGTTCTTTCAACTAATCCTCACATGACATCAACTTCAGGCCCTTCCAACCAGTACAGTTGCCTGTCCTGTAGGCAGCTGGAGATCTTGATCTGGAATAAGAAGAGAGGCCAGGCAAAAACCACAGATTCAGAGTCATCTGCCTAGAGAGGGCAGTGATGTCATGGGAGTAAATTAGATGGACAAGTGAGAGTTTAGAAGGAGAAAAGAAAGCAAAGGAGGGAACACCTCTGTTAAAGAAAAGATGAGTCAGACAAGTGCATCAACAGAGCAGCCTTGAGAGAAGTAGGGGAGCAGGAGCAGGACAGGGAGCCTTTGGTGACCAAGTCAAGGAGGTGGGTACTGAGGGGGAGGGTGACCAGCAGGTCCAAGAGAGAGCTCAGGACCAAGGACTGAAAAACTGGGTAATCAGGACTCTCAAAGAGAGTGGTCTAGGGAGAGCAGAGTGGGCAGAAGCCAGGTCACAGGAGATGAAGAGAGACTGGGTGTGAGGAAGATCAGCCTTAGGCATCAGCTGCTGTCTAAGCCCAGGAGCAAATGGGAGGATGGAAGCAGGGGAGGGTGGAAGGTGCATTCACAAGACTTTTGAAGGATTAGGTATTTCAGAAGTAAATATACCTTAGACTGGGAAGGGGAGGAAGAGGGAAGACTGGGGTACACTGAGGCTTTCAACCAGGGCTACAGGCCTAGTGATGGGAAGGGAAAAGAAAGAGGAAGGCTGTTCCTAGTCCCCTTCCTGAGCCCCTTTCCAGGAAGTGTAAAATTTCCCATCTGGCCTGAAACGACCCAGGGAGGAGCAGTTCCTGGCTCCCCAGTCCTGGTTCCTGGTTCCTACCAAGAGGTCTTGTTGCCCTGTCTGGCCCTGAGGAAAAGCAGGGATATTTGGGGAAGAAGAAGGACTCCCAGGTCTGTGGATCCCCAGCCACAGTTGAACCCTTTCCATCTGTTCTCGGTCACACAAAGCTACCTGTATCCCGAGTTCCTGTGGAAGGGGAGACGATGTATTTTTAGCCCCTTCATATTGGGTGGGACAGGACAGAGTAAAGACCCTGAGAAAGAGGGGGAAAGAGGGAGAGACAGAGAGACAGACAGAGAAGACAGAAGGAGCTCAGATTAGTGTCCTTCTACTGACAAGTGGAAAAGTGAGTTTCCAAGGGTTGGCACTAAAGGGACTGAGCTAGTTGGCCCAGCTTCCGCCTCCTGTAGACAGCAAGAAGAAACTGCAATGTGTGTTAGCCATGGGGAGGGGGAGGCATCCACCCATGTGCCAACCTGTCAGCCACAAAGGCCCAGGAATGGCTGCCCATTTCCACTGGCCTGGGGTCATCTCCAAAGCCCCTGATCTCAAGAGAGGGAAATATAGGTTCATTACAGATGCTCTCCTCTCCTGCCCAACCCTAAAAGACTATGGAAAAAGTCCTCACTCATAATCATGTGTTTACATGTATACACACACACACACACACACACACACACACACACACACACACACACACAAACTGACTGGGATATTTTTCCCCAAGGTTTTACCTGATAGCATCTATAAAAGAAGCCCCCTTCATATGGGGGCAAACATTGTGTGTTCTTTTAAAATCTCTGACATGGGTGATATGAGAAGTCATCAATGAAGCTGGGATCAAGGTGCTAATGAGAATGACAAGGGAGTAGAGGGTTTGTTCTTGGAATACCTGTGCTCCACTCCCTTTCCTCCACTTAATCCCAATCCCTTCCCCCCTCTGGGGTCCAGTCCCACAGTCCCATCATCCTTCCAAAGAGGGGCCTGTACAGATGATCTTGGCCTTCCAGTCTGAGTTTACAATCTAACGATTAGAATCTCATCTTCCCTACTGCCTACAAACATGTCCATGTCTCCCTCCATCCTGAAAAAATCCTCATTTGATCCATCCCCAGTAACTAACTATCATCCATAGATGTCCCCCAGGCCTCTGTCCTGGGCCCTCTGCTCTTCTCCCTCTGGACTACTTCACTGGGTGATCTCATCAGCTCCCACGGATTTAACGACCATCTCTGCAGATGATTCGCAAATCTCTCATTCCTGCCCCAACCTCTCTGCTCACCTCCAGTCTTGCATCTCCAACTACCTTTCAGCCATCTCCAACTGGACATGCCTTAGACATCTTAAATTCAACATGTCCAAAACTGATGATGATCTTTTCCCCTACACTCTCCTCACCCCACCTCCTTATTACATTAGAGGGCACTGCCATCTTCTCATTCCACCAAGCTCACAATTTAGGTGTCATCCTGGACTCCTTACTCTCTCCCACCTCCCTCCCATATCCAATATGGTACCAAGACCTGTTGATTCTCTAAATGAATGTTTATGGATTGATTGGACCAAGGCCATGAATTCTGAGGTTCAGGGTGCAGAGCTCCAGCTGGTCAGTCCACAAGCCTTTATTAAGCACTTATTGTGTTCTTCAGCTCTGTGCTAAACTGGGGAATAGAGAGATATAAAGAAAAGCAATAGCATGGTCCCTGCCCTCAGGAATTTTTAGTCTAATGGGAGAGATAGCACATCAAGAACTAGGCACACATAAAATCCATATATACAAAGTGGGTGGAAAGAACAAAGGGAAAGGCACCAGCAGCTGCAGCAGAAGGAACTCTTCCTCCAGATGGTGAGAGTTGGAAAGCCAGGAGGTGGAGGGGAGAAGGAGGAGGGGAAAGAGGAGGAGGAGGAGGAGGAGGAGGAGGAGGAGGGTGAGAGCTGATGTGAGGAACAATGAAGAGGGTGTGTCTCTGATCAAAGACTGTGTGATGGGCAGAGGATGGAGGTAAGGTATAAGGAGACTGTAAAGGTAAAGGGGTGGGGACTTACCAAGGGATTTGAACCTCAAACAGAGGGTTTTATATTTTCTCCTGGAGGCCATAGGGAGCCATTGGAGTTTACTGGGGGGAGGCAATGACGTGGTCAGACTTTGGTGGCTGATTAGAGGATGGACTGGAGTGGGGAGAGACCTAAGGCAGGCAGACCCCCCAGCAGTTATGGCAGTAGCCCAGGTGTGAGGTGATGAGGGTGTGCACCTGGGGGGTGGCAGGGTCAGAGGAGAGAAGGGGGCATGTTTAAGAGCTTTTGTGAAGTTAGACATGATAAGACTTGGCAACAGATTGGATACTAAGTGCGAGAGTGAGGAGAGGAAGATGCTGCTGAGGTCAAACACTAGGGTGCCTTGGGAGAATGGTGATTTCAACAGAAAGCAGGAAGTTTGGAAGAAGGGAGGCTGGAGAGGAAAGCCCGTGAGTTCAGTCCTGCATATATTAAACATATTTCCACATTAGACTTGTGAAAGAAGAATCAGGACAAAAGGGGAAAAAAACAAACAAAAAAATAAATGAAAATAGTATGCTTCTATCTTGCAACAGGAATTCTTAACCTTGGGGCTGGGAATTTTTTTTAATGTTTTGATAACTGAATTTCAATATTATTGGTTTCCTTCATAATTCAGTTTATTTTATTTTGTTCATTTAAAAGCATGACTCTGAGGAGGGATCCATGTGCTTCACCAGACTGCACAAGAGGCCCAGGACACAGGAAAGGTTAAGGATCTCTGTCTTAGAGAGGTGCCCAGAACACTGAGGGGTTAAATGACTGGCCTAGGGTGACCCAGCTGGTAGCAGAGTGAGGCAGCATCTAGTCATTTTCGGGGGGAAGGGGGGAGGGAAGTGGTCTGGACACATGATGATTTTATCTGTGTGGGGAACTCCCACTGCGGAAAATAAATGCTAGTTATAAAATCCACCCACTGGGTTAACTATTTTTAACTTACAGTCTTTGAGAGGTGTCTGGGGCACTTAGACTTCAGTGAGTCACCTCAGTCCCCCAGGCAGCCCGTGACAGAGGCCAGGCTTGAACCCGGGACTTTTCTCCCCAGTGAGCCCTGCGGCCTCTCTTGGAATAATCCCAGTTTGGGCTGTTTTTCCCTTCTCAGCAGTCTCAGCAGAGCATTTCAAAGTTGGAAGAATGACTTGGGAGGCCTTGGTGACCTACTGAACTAACGTGGCCTGTAATTTACAGTTGGAGACATTCCATCATGGAGGAATTTAGCACCTTGGCAGGTGGGTCCTGGGAAAAGGAGGTGCTGGAGCTGTGAGGTCCAGACCCTGAGCCCTCCTTCCTGAAGAGGCTGTCCTGGGTGCTGAGCAAGCCGTCACAGGCAGAGTGCACCTTTCTTTCCTGAGCCTGTAAGCAAGCATTGTTAGAATTATTGCTGCTGCTGTCTGGCTCGGGACGACAGTGGGCACGAATGTCTTCTGAAAGGAGCAGAGCCCAGTAGGAGGAGGAGGCTTAAGACAATTACTGAGTCCTGGGGGGAGGGGGAGGGGGAGGGGGAAGCAGAAGAGGAAGAGGATGGATCGCGTGAGTCAGCAGTAAGTCAGTCATCATCTATGGGACACTACTGCTGCTTGAGGTCTTACCTCATTGCTGGGTGGGAATGAAGATTTGTAAGGTGAGATCCCTACCTTCAAAGACCCTTTACATGGTGGGTGGGACCACTGCCAGCCCTGCACCCTTCCCTGCTCACCTCCTTGCCCAATCATGAAGGCACATGGGGTCCTGGGAGTGAGGAATGTTCAGCTCATTCATTCTAGCAGTAACACCATGTTGGTCTGAATAGAGGATGTCCCTGACTGTGGACAGCACCCCTCACACATACCACATGACTTTATCTTGGAAAGGATGTGTGAGGGGCAACTAGGTGCTACATGCCCTGGAATCAGGACCTCAGTTCAAATCCAGCCTCCAACACTTACAAGCTGCGTGATCATGGGCAATGATGCATGTGGCTCAAAGAAGAAGGAGGATATATGTGTTTAGGTTCACAGGACAAAATAACTGGATGAAATTAAAATATTGTTTAGAAGTATTTCTCTTGAAAGATTTTACATTTACTTCCATATCGGTTGAAACAAGCATTTATTCCAGTCCAAGGAGGTAGTCAGGTACAGAGGACTAAGCCTGACTCTGGAGCATTCCTAGGCTCCTGGTTCATATCCTGCCATGGACGTGAGCTCCCTATGAGACCTTGGGTGGGTCCTTAATGCAACCCGACATGTCCCCAAGCTCCTGTTCACAAAGCCCACACCCCCTATACACACACACACACACACACACACACACACACACACACACACACACACACACACACGAACATGCACACGTGAGCACACTGGCATACATAAGTAAATAAGAAATATTGTCAGAGTCCTTTGGGGAATTGTGGCCAGCTGCCTGTCTGGGGCATTAGCTCCACCTGATCCTTTCAGCGTGTCAGCTGAAATCCGCCCTGACGATGGGCAATGCCACTTTCTCAGGTGCTACTTGCCTTTCAATCAACCAATGAAACAACCAGCATTTCTTAAAGCGTTTTTACGAACACTAAGCAGGGTGAGCACCTTTATGGCATGCCAGGCTTTGTGATAGGCCCCAGGGCCACAAAGGTCCAAGTGGGACGGTCCCCACCACGTGGGGACCTTCCATCCTTCTGTCTAGCCGGGGGTATAACCACAACTTGCACAAATATATACAAGATAAATCCAAGGGGATTAAAAAGGGAGGCCTGAGCCCCTGGAGAGCTGGTGACCCCAAGAGGTCAGGAGAGGACATGGGGGGAAAGGTCAGGGTCAAGACCCTTCTATCCAAATGCTTCTGATCAAATGCAGTCCAGTGGTCCTTCCTCATGAGAGGCAGTGTGGTGTGATGGATAGAGCTGAATTTGGTGTTCAGGGTCATTCAAACAAGCATTTATTAAGCACCTACTATGCCAGGCTGGACCAGACATTACATAGCTGTGGGATGCTGGGCAGGTCTAGGCTTCAGTTTCCTCATAGTAGAGTGAGGATAGCGACAGGATCCCAGTCTTAGGATGTGGTGACATCAGTTCTCTGAAGCACTTTGCAAACCTTGACAAAACCAGAGCATGTCTACACACACATATGTATGTGGGCGTGGGTGCACATAGACAGTGTATATGTGGAGAGGTATGTGTGTATTTACGTGTACATTATGGATGTGTCTATGTATTTGCAGGTGTCTGTGTGGGTACATTTGTGGGTATTTGTGTGTAGGGATAGACGGATTGTGTATATATGGGGCTGGTGATGGATGTGTGGATGTATGCATACGTGTTTACATGTGTATGGATGGGTATATGCAACACATATGTGAATGTGTGTTATATATGTATACATGTACCTGCATATATGTATGTGTTTGGGTGTGTGTTTGTTATAGACACGCACACACACCCACATGCATATAAACCAGGCCCTCCCCTGCACCTTGCAGTCTCAAGAGGTTACATGTCCTCCCAGGGTAAATGTGTTGTTTCTGCTTGGGAGACTGTAAGTTCCCTGAGGGCAAGGACCATTTCCTCTCTGTCTTTGCATCCCCAGGGCTGAGCACAGACCCTGGCACACAGTAGGTACTTTAGGAATGCTTATTGATGGCAAGAATGAGAGTGTGTTGGGCTGGAGAGGGGGGTGGGAAGGAGATGCCTACAAATGAGTGTGTGTCAGGGACAGGAGAGATACGAGCCAGGGCATCTAGAAGCCCAGAACTGGGGGAGATCAGAGACAGACTCTCCAGGGAGGCTCCACCAGATTTGGGCCTTGATGGATTTCAGGTGGAGGAGAGGAGGAATGTGGAAAGAGGAAGAAAGTGTTTCTGAGGTCCACTGAGGTCTGATGGGACTTTCCTGGCACTGAGGCACCCAAACAGGCCTCTATAGACAAGTGAGGCCTTGCACTGAAGCCTTCCTCATGGGGAGTGGTTGAAGGTAATGTTGAGATAAGTGTGGGTGTGTGTGTGTGAGCCCTCCCCATCACTAGCCCCATCCATGTGAGCACACACACACACAATCCATTCCACTTTTTTCTTAGCCCTCTACCCAATTATTGACTTCTTCTCCCCCTTTTAGGAACCCAAATGAAGGATCCCAGGAAGCAGAAGGCCTTCTCTCCTCTCCCCTCCCCTCTCCTCCTCCCCTCTTAACAAAATATTTATTTTCAAGTCAACATCTCCTGCAGGTGTTGGAACTTGCAGGAGGACTAGGAAATTATAGGTGAGGGCCTGATTCTGATCTTTGACAAAGCGCAATCACTGGGTGTAGGCAGGCTGGGCTAAGAGCACATTGGGGTCCCACCCACACTCTGCCCAGGCAGTAGAGCTACCTCTGGGCAGGCTGCCTGCCTGGGAGAAGCCCCACTTCCCTCGTGGGAACAGAGCCGTCCCCCAGCAGAGCCCTGTTGAAGCTCCCTCCCCAGCTCTGTGGGTTAGGGAGGCAGAGGAAAGCTCAGGAGGTTGCCGGTCACACAGCACGGACATGTCAGAGAGAATCCATGAACCCAGGTCTTCCAGACTTGGAGCCTGACTCTTTAACCCCTGACACTGAGGTGCATCAATCAGAGCTCTCAGGCCTTCCAAAGCGAGTTTTTTCTCTAATGTTGTCATTCTAGAAATTGTTCTAACTCTGCTCCTTTCTCAATCTCCTCTGAAACTGGCCACTTTCTCATTTCTTCCAGCGCAATAATATCCCATTATATTAATACATTGTTGTTTAGCCATTCCCCAGCAAATGGGTCCCCCACCCCCATTTCCAAGTTGTAGTTGCTATGAAGAAAGCTGCCATAAATAGAATTCCAATTCAATCTGACAGTTATTAAGCATACCCGGATGGAGGAAGAGGGTGGCCCTCAGTGCCCATTCTTAGGAAGAGGGTTTCCCTTCCCTGTCCCTTCTGCTGTGACATTCTCTGTCACCATTTGTGCACCTCTCTGTGTGGTTTGGGTTGGCTCTTTACATTGACTTTGCTGCAATAATTGGGTGTCATTTTCCTGGTTCTGCTTGCTTCACTTTGCATCAGTTCATCTAAGTCTTTCCATGCTTCTCTGTATGCTCATACCCCTCATTTAGGAGAGCCCCTTCCTAGGCCTCCTCCCTCCACCCCCTGCCTCATTCTCCTACATGGGCCTCTAGACTGCCAAAGGTGGGGATCAATGGCTCCATTCCCTCCAATGAGATGAAGAGCCTGGGCCTCTCCATCGGCCTTGCCTCTAGGTCTTGAAGTCCTGGCCACTGTCATTTGCCCCATTTATGTAAATTCAGGGCCTTAGGGCCTTGCCCAGCAGAGGCGGTGTAACATAAATCTAGAGCTGACCCAGTCACCACAGTTGTATAACTTTCTGCACCTTCAAGGAGCAGTGCATGTGTAGGAGCAAAAGTACAGCCTAGTGGGAGTAAGCCAAGGCTGAGGTTTGGCAGGGCACAATGGGAGAATGATAAGGAGGCAACGACTGGCCAGAAGAGGCCAGCATAGAGTTAACTGGTTCGCCAAGAGGTCAAAATGAGGCAAGAGGAGAGGAGGAGAGAGTGGCTCAGTGCAGGGGAGATGGCCTGTGAGAAAACCGAGGTTGGAAGTCATGGTGTAGACAAATGTATAGACCAATAAAGACATGGCGGTTTGGAAGGCAGGACTCTGGCAGCTGGGGGCAAGGGAGGTGGTCAGGAAAAGCTTCATGTAGTAGTCTACAGCCCAGTCTAGAAGGAAACCAGGGATTCAGAAAGGGAGAGGTTAAGAGGAAGGATGTGCCAGGTATGAGGGACGGTCAGTGCCAAGGCCCAGGGATGGGATATGGGCAAGGAAGTGAGAGGAGTGCATCTAGCTGCCTTCCCTGAGTTCAGATCACCAGGCCTGGATGAACCCCAGTCCCAGGGGACCAAAGAAAGCTATTCAGGGAGGGATCCATGAGCTTTAGGCAATGACCTTGGAAAGCTCCTGGTGGTTGCTGGGGGCAGGATGATGTGGGATACTGCCATGGCCAGGCTATAGACTCAGGGGTGGGCCTGATTTTCAAAAAAATGAGGGTGGCTTTTTCATCGATCTCTGTGAGATCAATGAGCTTGACTATGAGTCCCATAGAAGACAGTATGAGAGAGCCAGTGGATGAGGAAATGCTCCCAAAGGGAAGCTGTACTCACCGAGAACCAGCAGACAAGTTGCTTGGGCCAGACTAACTGCCTTCACTTGGCTACAAAGTTACCAGATGTGTCTTCTCCTGGGTCCTAGTCTGTCATGAGGCGGCCCAAGAATGGACTGTAATCTGCTTGCTCAGGCGCAGAGGCTCATTACCAAGAGATGAATTGGGGGCCGGCTCAGCCCCTTGGGGTTGAGAGTTCCTTAGGGAAAGAAGCCCGCATACTGACAAGATCATGGTCCATGGAAAATGGAGTTGAAGCCCTAAATGGGCAGAGAGAGGCCTGCCATTGAGGTACGACATTGGCATTTTATCAAGACTCCCAACCAATTCTTTTATAATATCTTTGTCAATGAGATGCTCACTCACAGGATGGGTAGGAGGACTTGGGATTTGTTGAATGACCTGAACCAAAGAATAGAGTGACAAATAGATATTCAACATAGAGAGGAGCTAATAAGGCTAGTGGAGGTGATGGAATTCACCTCCTCAGCTATTTAAATTCCTAAAAGATGATGCTGTTAAAGTGCTGCACTCAAGATGGCAGAAAATTTGGAAAACTCGGCAGTGGCCACTGGATTGGGAATGATCAGTTCATGTCCCATTCCTAAAGAAGGGCAATGCTAAGGAATATTCAGATTACCAAGCCCTTGTGCTCATTTCACACACCAGCAAGGTTGTGCTTAAGATTCTGCAAACTAGGCTTCAGCAGAATTCCCAGAAGAACAGGCTGGTTTCCAAAGAGGCAAAGTAACTAGAGACCAAATTGCCAACATTCTCTGGATTATGGAGGAAGCAAGGGAGTTCCAGAAAAACATCTACTTCTGCTTCATTAAACTACATTAAAGCCTTTGTGTGGATCACAACAAAATGTGGCAAGTCCTTAAAAAGGTAGGAAAACCATGTAATCTAACTTGGCTTCCGAGGAACCTGTACTCAGGCCAAGAAGCAACTGTTAATATGGAACATGGAACAACTGATTGGTTTAAGATTGGAAAAGGAGTATGTCAAGACTTTACATCGTGACCTTATTTATTTAACTTCTATGCAGAGCACATCATGCAAAATGCCAGGCTGAATGACTCAAAAGCAGGAATTAAGATCACTGGGAGAAATAGCAACAATCTCAGATATGCGGACAATACAATATGCCACTCAGATGGCAGAAAGTGAAGAATTAAAAAGCCTCCTGATGAAGTTGAAAGAGTAGAGTGTAAAAGCTGGATTGAAACTTAACATTAAAAAAACTAAGATCATGGTCCCATTACTTCCTGTAGGGAATAGAGGGAGGAAGGGAGGGAGGGAGGGAGAAGAAATGGAAGCAGTGTCAGATTTTATACTCTTAGGCTCAAAGATCACTGCAGACAGAGACTGCAGCCACGAAATTAAAAGATACTTGATCCTTGAAAGCTAGCGCAAATCTGGACAGCCTATTAAAAAACAGAGACGTCACCTCAACATCAAAAAATCCATATAGTCAAAACTATGGTTTTTCCAGTTGCAATATATGGCTGTGAGAGTTGGACTACAAGGAAAGCTGAGTGATACAGAATTTTTGAACTGTGGTCCTGGAGAAGACTTGAGAGCAAGAAGATCAAATCAGTCAATACTTACAAGAAATCAATTTAGACTATTCTTTGGAAGGACAAATACTGAAGCTGAAGCTTAAATACTTTAGCCACATCATAAGAAGACAGGATTCATTGGAAAAGACCCTCATATTGAAAGATTGAAGGCAAAAGGAGAAGGGGACAGCAGAGGATGAGATGGAGAGAAAGTATCATGGAAGCAATGAACATGCACTTGGACAGACTTCAGGAGACAGTAGAGGATAGAAGGGCAGACCCAGAATGTGTGATGGTCCATGGGGTCATACAACCAAACAACTAGTTCAGCGTCCCAGGTATCTGTCCTTGGCCCTATTTCTCTCCCCTTCAATTCAAGATTTGTATCAATTCAACAAACATTCACCTTTCATGAATTCAATTTGATAGACATTTATTAAACTCCTACTGTGTGCAAAGCACTATTCAAGGTCATGGAAATTCAAAACTAAAATGCAACAGTCACTAACCTCAAGAAGCTTCCGTTCTATGGGGTAACAGTATAGATGGCAAGCTTTCCAATTTGTAGGAGCCTCAAAGCTGGAAAAGAAAAAAGCTAATATTCTGTACCCAAAAGACCCAAAGTATCTCTCTAGGCAAAGACCTCATATTTCCATAGCCCTTTAAGGTTTCCAAAACACTTTCCTCAAAGCAACCCTGTGAGAGAGTACAAGTCTTATTATCTCCATTTTGCATATGAGGAAATGGACCCTGGGAAATTAAATCATCTGCCCATGGTCTCAAAACTAGGAAGGGCCAGAGAAGTGGAATGGGAGCCAAGTCTCCCCACTTTAAGTCACAGCTCCAGACTCAGGTTCAAAACATCAGTGATTGGGAGAAAAGCCTGAACAAGATTTCACAGGAAAAAGACCTGGGGTCTTAGTGGACTGCAAATGAATTACAAATCAATGGTGTAGTATGGCAGCCTAAAAAATGAATGCCATCCCAGTTGGCAATTGATAAAGGAACACAGTGTCCAAAACAAGAAATGTGAGCATTCAGTCATCTTCTGGTCAGCCTACATCTAGAACTTTGTGCTCAGGTCTGGACATCACAGTGTGGGCAGACAATTAGTAAAGCCATTTTACTATTACATTTTTTTCTCCCCTGCTCTCCCCACCTCCTTCCCTAAAATGGCATGCAATCTGATGAAGGTTATACATAAACATTCCTATTAAACATATTTTCATATTAGTGATGTTGTAAGGAAGAATTAGAACCAATAGGAAGAACCACCAGAAAGAGGGAACAAAACAACAGAAGAAAGAAAAAAAATAGCAAACAGTCGGCTTCGATCTGCATTCAAACTCCATACTTCTTTCTTTGGATGTGAACAGCATTTTCCATCATGAGGCCTTTGGAGATGCAATCCTTGCATTGCTGAGAAGGATTAAGTCTATCAATATTAGTCATTACACAATGTGGCTGTTATTGTGTACAACGTTCTCTTGGTTCTGCTCACTTCACTCAGCATCAGACCGTACAAGTCTTTCCAGGTTTTTCTGAATTCAGCCTGTTCATCATTTCTTATAGCACAATAGTATTCCATCACATTCATATATTACGACTTGTTCAGCTATTCCCCAATGGATGGGCATCCCCTCAATTTCCAATTTTTTGCCACCACAAAAAGAACTACTATAAATATTTTTTATACATGTGTGTCCTTTTCCCATTTGTATGATCTCTTTGGTATACAGCCCTAGAAGTGCTATTGCTGGGTCAAAGGGTATGCACATTTTTATAGCTTTTTGGGTACAGTTCCAAATTGCTCTCCAAAATAATTGGATCATTTCACAACTCCACCAACAATGCATTAGTGTTCCAATTTTCCCGCATCTTCTCCAACATTTATCACCTGTTTTGTCATGTTGGCCAATCTGATAGGTGTGATGTGGTGCCTCAGAGTTGTTTTGATTTGCATTTCTCAAATCAATAGTGATTTAGAGCATTGAGAACTGCCTGCTTATATCCTTTGACCATTTATCAATTGAGGAATGACTTATGTTCTTATAAATTTTACTTAATTCTCTATATATTTTAGAAATGAGGCCCTTATCAGAGAGACTGGTTGTAAAAATTCTTTCCCAATGTTCTACTTTTCTTCTAATCTTGGTTGCATTGGCTTTGTTTGTGCAAACACTTTTCAATTTAATGTAATCAAAGTTATCCATTTTGTATTTTGTAATGTTCTCTATCTCCTGTTTGGTCACAAATTCTTCTGCTCTCCATAAATCTTACAATTTGCTTACAGTATCAGCTTTTATATCTAAATCATGAACCCATTTTGACTTTATTTTGGTATATGGTGTGAGATTTTGGTCTATGCCTAGTTTCTGCCATTCTCTTTTCCAGTTTTCCCAGCAGTTTTTGTCAAATAGTGAGTTCTAATCCCAGAAGCTGGGGTCTTTGGGTTTATCAAATAGTAGATTACTATAGTCATTGACTACTGTGTCTTGTATACTTACCCTATTCCACTGATCCACCACTCTATTTCTTAGCCAGTACTAAGCAGTTCTGATGATTGGCTGGTAAAGCCATTTCAAAAAATGTAATTATTGGCTTCTTGGGGAGGAGGAAGGGGAGGGAGAAAAAAATTGGAACTAAAAATCTTATAAAAGTGAATGGTGAAAACTATCTTTACATGTAATTGGAAAAAATAAAATACTATTAAGTGGGAAAAAATGCAATTAGCGTCACCCTACCTCCCCACCCCAGCTCTCACCCCGCCCCCTCACTTATCGCTGGATGACTAAACTGGGAGGAGGTGCACTGGCCAATGAAACCTGGGCTTTTCAGACCAGAGCAGACTGAAGGGGACCAAAAGACAAGTGGCTGTCCCCCCAGATTTGTAGAGCTGTTATCTGGACAGCTGGCAGTCTGGTGGCACACTGAATACTGCACTGAGCAAGGCAGGAAGCCCTGAGTTCAAATCCAGCCTCCGACATGTACTGGCTGCGAGAACCCTAGGCAAGTCACTTCACTTCTGTCTGTCTCAGTTCTCTCAGCTATAAAATGGGAATAATAAAAGCTACTCCTTCCAGGGTTGTTGTTAAGATCGAATGAGATATTTGTAAAGCGCTTTGCAAACCTTGAAGCACTACATAAATACAAGCTATTCCTGTTCAGAAGAAGGATTCTGTTTGGCTCTAGAGAACAGAAATGGTGAGCAAAGCAGGGAGGAAGGGTGCAGATATCTGCCACTTGGGAAAGACAGCTTTCTGTTCAATGCAAAGAAATACCTTCTCTAAGGGCCCTGCCATCTCCAGATCCATGATCCCAGGAGCGTGTGGAATGCAAGGCTTTCACAGCTGGGATGGGCTGCCTTTTCAGAGGTAGTGAGCGCCCCATCCCCACAAACATTCACTGGGGGCCCACTTGTTGAGGATGCAGTAAGAGGAGGATTCCAGCTCAAATTCAGGGTGGATTAACTGCCCTGGGAGGTCCCTTCCCATACTGAGGCTCTGGAAGGCTGCAGGGCAGTCAACATCAGACTCTCACCTTATTCGCTTATATTGTCCGATTGGGTTACACCTGAATCAGTTAAGAATGAACAGAGAGAGGTGGAGTGACTTCTTCCAGGGAGCTCCCCAGGAGAAAAGGCTTTCTCCCAAAGCAGATATCTGCTGAATGGCTGCACTTTGTAACCTAGAGAGGAGCCTGAGGCTCAGAGAGCTGTGCCCAGCGTCAAACAACCAGCTTATACAAAGGCAGGGCTTGAAGCAGGGCTTCCTCATCTCTGCTACACTCCATTGTCTCTCAATAATAGGCTAATACTTTCTATAAATATTAGGTCAATAATTCGGATCATGCACTTTTAGGTTATATAGTAGACTAGATTATAAACTCCTCAAAGGCAGGGACTGTCTTTTGACTCCTTTGGTATCCTCAGGGCTTAGTACAGTGCCTGGCACATGGTAGGTAATTAATTGATTGATATATTGATTATTAAAATGAAATAACAACTCATTATTATTTCACCCCAGTTTACAAAGCACTTCCCTCACAACCTATAAAATTAAATTGAGCAAGAAATCTTTAAAAAGTTATTTATTTTTAGTTTTCAACATTCACTTTTACAAAATTTGGAGCTCTAAATTTTCCACTCTCCTTTCCCCCCTTCTTAAGATGGTGTGCAATCTAATATAGGCTATACATGTACAATCATATTAAACATATTTCCACATTAGTCATTTCAACAAGCAATTATTAAGCACCTACTATGTTCCCAGCTCTGTACTAGAGGGGAAAAACCCCAAAACAAAAACAAAACAGGCCCTGCCTGCAGTGAGTTTACATTCTCCTTTCACTATGCTAGTCTCTAAGTGAAGGGAGATCAAGTGACTCTCTTCAGCCCATAACCCTGGGTCTCTGCTGCCTCTGGGGTCAGATAAAAAGTCCCTGGTTTCGATTTTGAGGTCCTATACAACCTGGCCCCAAATTATTTTTACAGTCTAATTGGACATTATACCCCACCCCACACCCTTCTGTAAACCAGCCAATGTATTTCTGGCCCACAAGACACTCCATCTCCAAACCTTTGCACTGGTCATCCCTCTGGCCTGGGATGCACTGTCTCCTTACCTACCACTCCCTTTAAAGATGCCACTCCAGGACCACCTTCAGCAGGCAGCCTCCCCTGCCTCTCCCACTGCTGCTGGCATCTCTCCTTCCCAAACTACTGGCCTCAAACTTCTGTACATTGGGGTTTATTCATGGTCATGTACTGAAGCACTGCCTAGGTCTATGTAGGTGACCGTGATCTTCCCCATTTCACTTTCATTCCTTGTCTAAGTACTCCAAGGCCATCCCCAGTCCTCCTGATCTATATCTTGCCACTGGACCTAGGTGGCTCCAGAGGAGAAAGTGAGGCTGGTGACTGCACAGCCCTCTCTTACTCAAATCCAATTCACTTGTAAGTCATGGCATCACCTTCCTGATGTCATGGTGCCCTTCCGGAACATAGAACAAACAGCAACCTGAGTACTCCCAGCTCCTAGCCCAGAGCCTATCACACAGTAGGCACTTAATAAGTGACTGAGGACTGACAGCTGCAGCCACTTGATAGAGGAGGTTGAATATGCCTGCCCTGAGCCCCCAGGTTCAGTGTTAATGATTAGCTGTGGGGCCCTGGGTAAATTCTCTGGGCCTCAGTTTCTCAGTAAAATAGCAATCATTTCTGGACCTGCCATCCTAGCCCCAGGGCTGCTGGGGGGAGGGGAGCTGAGGAGATAAAAGCTAAGTTCTTCCTCATTCCAGAGGAAAGTGAGCGGCAGACAAGTCTAAGTTTGGGGGCACTGAGGCACTACAATCTCTTACAAAAGTCACAGCCTGACCCTTTTTCCCTCCACGGTCCTTGCTGCTGCTCCCACTCCCCAGGTGGGCCTTGATCTTCTCACCCTCAACTCCCTGATCCCTGAGGGGTCTGACTCTTATCTTTGACTGAGTGGCTCTTAACTCTGACTGAGTGGCTCTTAACTTTGCATTCACTTTAGGCCCCCTGTGACTGCAAATCGAAGGGGATGGAGGGAAGAAGAAAAGAGGGGGAAGACTGGGGGAGAATGGGGAAGAATGGGGAAAGAGCGGGGAAGGGGGGGAAAGAGGGAGAAGAACTGGAAAGGAGAGGGGAAGGCAGGGGAAGGAGGGGGAAGGAAAGGAAATGGAGGGGAGGAAGAAGGGGAAAGGAGGGGGAAGAAGAGGGAAGGCAGGAGAAAGCAAGGAAAGGAGAATTAGCCCACAGCTCATTCCACAAGGAATGCCACACACTGATCGCCCTGTAGCGTCCTGTACTGACAATGGCTCGTGGCTTCCTGGGTGAGAGAGCGACCTAGGCGCTGGAGCAGCAGAGGGCCAGAGAGCGGGGAGGGGGCGGGGGGGGGGAACTGCTCTCCTCCTCCTATTGGCCGGAGGGCAACGTTTCCCTCCCCCTCCTCTGGCTGGGGTCCAGGCCACTGGCAGCGCAGAGGCAGCGCCGGCCCCTCCGCTCTCCGCTGCTTCGAGTTCTAAGCAGTTGGGACTGAGAACTGGCTGTTTCCAGGGCTGAAGGCCACGAGGCCCCAGGGCAGGCAGGGGCGGGCTCCGTGATCGGTGCCCACCCGCTCACCACCCCTGCTTGCCATCCCTGGCACTTGCTTCACTGCAATGCCCTTCACTCTTCTTGGCTCTCTCCCCGGTGCCCTTCACCCCCCTTTCTCCCTCCGGTTTGTAGCCTGGGCCTTCTGGGCACACTGTCAGCCTCGTCTCACCCCCCTCCCACTCGCGTCCCCTTTTCCCACACTTCCCCGGCCCTCCCCCTCCTTGTCCCCAGCCACAGATGCCAGTCGAGTAGTAGGCAAGTCACCGACTGGTCAGTCACCCTGGCAGGACCTTGGACACAGCTTAAGCCTCACGGAGCTCACTTCCCAGGTGAGGAAACCGAGACCCAGAGAGGGCGGCAGGAGCGGCTCCCAGGCCGAAGCTAGTCTCGTGCTGGCGCCTGACTTCAAGTCCCAGTGCGGCCACTTAATACTAGCAGTGTGTGACCTTGGGCATGAAATTTCTCCCTCTCAGCCTCAGTTTCCTCTCTTGTCAAATGGGACCTGTAACCAGTCTTGCACAGGGGTCCTTCCACAGGCTTGCACAAACTTCCATGCTGGGTTGTTTGGGAGGAAATCTTCGGTAACCAATGGCTTTGTAAATGTGAGCGGTTCTTAACTAATAGCTGAAGCTCAAGGTCGCGGGGCTGGAACGCAGCCGAGAAGGCCTCAGGCCCCGGGTCTCGGAAATCCCTGGGCTCCCCCTCCCCCGAGGCCTCTTCTTACCCCGGTTCGGACCTCCTTGGCTCTCGTCTTAGAGTGCCAGGTCCAAACTGGGCTGGGACCTTAGAAGTGGCAGGACCCAAAGGCGACGGGGACCCTCCACCCCCCCGGTGCCGCCCTCATCCGGGGGGGGGGGGTGTCAGAGCGTGATGATGGGAGGGAGAGGTTCAGCTCAGCTCCAGCGAGGGGAAGGGGGGACGGGCGCGGGGAAGCGGCTCCACTCCTCTCCCTCCCACTGATCCAGCATGGTCGCTCTTCCGGGGTCAGAAGCGCGCGAGCCACAAAACAGGCACAGAGTAGGCGAGTGAGAGGCAGGCAGGGCCAACTGAGGCAACCCGGAGCCCAAGGGCACCCCCCAGAACCCCGCTCAGGGCGCCAGCCCTTCCGCCCGGGCCAGGGTCCGCGGGATCCGCCTTCGGGCTCCACAGTCTCGGTCCCACCCTCCACCTCTCGGCCCCGCCAAATGCCAGCCCCTGCACCACAGCCAATCCCAAGGCCAGATTCGGGGAGGTGTGTCTCCCCGGCCCTCCCCTCTCCCTTTCAGCCCAGAGGAGGCCGGCCCACGGGGAGGGAAAGGATGGGGTCTATGAGAGAGGGAACAGAAGGATGAGGGGGGAAGAGGAAAGAGAGGAGAGAAAGAAGGAGGTATGAATGGGAAGGACTGAGAGGAGAGAGAAGAATGGGGAAAGAAGAAAGGGAAGAGAAGAGAGGGAGCCGGCTGAAGGAGCGGGGACAGCTTGAGGTCCGGGTGGGAAGAGAGGGAATCGGTTGGTAGAGTAAGGGTGGGCTTGGGGGCCGACCACAGGGGGAGGGGTTATCGGGAGCAGAGGAACCTCCCGGGGAGGAAACTCCTTCCCCAATGCAGATGAGCCCCTGCTCTGTATCTCGGCAGCGTTAGAGAAGTGACCTGCCCGGGGTCCCACAGCCCCCAAGTCTATGTAGGTGTCCGAGGCAGGCAACATCTCCTGCCTCTAAAGGGAGCCCTCGTTCCCGGTGCCAGCTGCCCTAAGGATAGAGGTCCTCCTCCCCCTCCGGGCACATCTGGTCACCCCTCCGGGCCTCAGTTTTCTCCCCTGTAACATGAAAAATTGCCTAAGACTCCTTCCAACTCCAGATCGATGACTCTCTCCTTTGGATGCTTCCAAAGTGCATTCCACCGACTCTCTCTTCGGGGGGGGGGATCCCCTACACAGGGACAACCAACCGCACTTGACAAATGAAGAAACTGAGGCAGAGCAGGGAAATGACTTTGCCCAGGGTCACCCTGGTAGGACGCCGTAGAGACAGGACGCGTGGGGCGGAGCCTGACAGTCCCCCCCACCCCCTCGACACGCACACATCTGTCAAGTCCAGACCCCCCTCACCCTCCCCGGCAACAGGTGTCTGAGGGAGGGGTGGGGGGGAGTGGGGGCGGGGCGCCGGCCTCCGGGCGCATGCTCTGCTGGGGGGAGAGGCCCGAAGCTGCCTAAGCCTCCCCGCGCGCGGCCCCTAGTGCCAGTGCCCGGCTGTCAGCGCGCCCCGCCCCCCGCCTCCGGCCCCTCCCCCCTGCCCGGCCCGAGCCCGAGCCCGAGCCGGAGCCGGAGCCGGAGCCGGAGCCCGGGCCGCGAGCAGGCAGCAGCGGCGGCGGCTTTACAAGGGACGGGACACGCGGAGGCACGGGACGCCTAGCGCGGGAGCGGGCACCGATGGGCACCTCCTCCCTCCCGGGCTCGGCTCGGCTCAGCTCGGAGGGCCTCCGCCGGGTAAGAGCGCGCGCGGGCACTGGGGGCACAGGCGGGGCCAATGCCCGGGGAACGAGGGCAGCGTAAGGGCCGCCTCCCACCCCCCCATGCCCGGGCGGCCGAGCCTCCCTCTTCGGGCGCTGCGGCTCCCGAGGTCGAGGAGGCCTCTGCGGCCCGGGCACGAGACTTGGCTCCGAACTTGGCACTTGTGATCCTTACCGGGAAGTCTCCGGACCCGGGGGGAGCCGGGGGATTGGCCACCCGAGGCAGGCAGCACCGCCCCATCCCAGGCCAGCCGCTTCCGGCTGGGGCAGGGGGTCCCCGCCCTGCTCCCAGAGCTTTGGGGTGCTACCGCTCCGGACCCACCAGGCCGGCGCAGGTCAGGGCCGCAGTACCCCGAGACCGCCTCCAGGAGGCAGGGTGAACCCGTGGAAACCCCCAGAAAGGGCCACTGGGCCAGAACAGAGTGAGCCCCCCGACCGCCGGTGGGCCTGTAGTCACAGCTTGTTGGAAACCAGTGGATGGCCCGTCTCCTGGAAGGGAGCCGCGGGGTAGTCAAGAATGCTCTAGAGTGAGGGGAGCGCCCGGCCGGGCGGGGCACCCTCCCCGCTGGGCTAAGGCGAGGGCCCTTCAGGGGTTCAAGGGACCGCGGGACAAGAAAGGGAGGTCTCTCGCCCCCGCCCCGGCCCCGGCATGGACGGAGCTGCCGCTGGGGCTGCTCAGCGATCTCTCCCTTTGCCCCTTCCCACATCCGCGGCCTGGGATGGCCAGAGGAGCTGGCTCTGCTCTCGGCTCTGTCTTCCCAGTGCGGCTGGTGGGTCGCACGGTTGGATGCCAGCTTCCGCCGGGGGTGGGGACTTCTCCCGCTTTCCCCCCAGCTCTGATCTATTTAGCTCCATTGTCTTGGAGACTTCACTCTTGGCAAGTTTGCCTCATTCAACAGGTCCTGAGCAGAAGTGTTTCTGAGGCCCCCTCCTCCCTGCATCTTTGCATGGACCGTCCTGGCGATACCCGGGGAGGAGGCTGCCCGCTTCGGCGGAGTAGGAGGAGCTGGCCTGCGGGCCCATCCCCGCCCCCGCCCCGCCCCCGTCTTATTCTGGGGCTTCCGTTGCCTTTTAACTAGGCCTTCTTTCTCCAGCGTGGTGAGAGGGAAGGAGGGAGGAGGTGGTGCCCGGGGTCTCCCAGACTCTTGGGGTGACAGTAGATACAGCAAGGGTGAGCTAAGCCGACAGGGACTCAACGAGCAGAGCTTATCTTGGCTTTGCCAAGTCTAGGGAGATAGCCGTGTTGTGGCCAGGGCAGCTGGAAATCCATTCGTCAGGAAGATGGAGGCTGGCTGCCTCCGTGGGCAGCCCCCGGTGCCCCACTGTTTGCGCACCGAGCCTGGCCAGGGGCAGAGTGACTGTCCTCTCCCAAGGTGCTGCTGAGTTGGAGGGTTCCAGAAAACATCTCGTAATTCCCCCCCCCTCCGCCCCGCTTCCTGCCAAGGCTTCAGTTAAGAGCTCCGCTCTCCCTTGCCTCCGAGGGAGCCCTCAGTGGCAGAAACAGCCCTGAGCCGAGACGGTGCCCTGCCAGGTAAAGAGGGAGGCTGCTTGCCCAGCGCCGCGAAAGCCCGAGCTTTGCCATCTCGGAGACCTGCGGTGATCTCGGTGGCTGTGGGGGCTGGGCCTGAGGGCTTCGGGGAGCTTCACTTTGTTTTGTTAGATGTTGGAGGCCTTTGGGGTAACATTGTTGCTGGGGGCGGGTGGAGTGTTGTTATTCTGTGATACACTCTCCAGTGTTTCTGGCGCTTAGAACTCGGAGCCACTTGTACATTTCTTTGTGAAACAAAGTTCTGGGTTTCTCTTTCCAGTAAGACGTTGCTTTGAACGCCTTTGGCAGTACCTGGCTGAAGGACTGGCCTTCAGATAAAGACGAGTGAGGACTAGTATTTATTAAAGGCTTACCTAGTGCCAGGCTCTAGGCTAAGTGCTGGGGCTAACAGAGAAAGGCAGAAAACAGCCTCTCTACCCTCGGGGACCAGCGAGTTACTGGATATACACCCAAGACGTACATTGTGCAGATAGAAAGCAGCCCCGAGGAAAGGCACCTATCAGTAAAGAGGGGAGGGAAGGAAACGATTCCAGACAGCTTTGGGTTCCGGCAGATTTTGTTCCTAAAGTGAACTGAAGAGAGAAAAGAGGTTTCCCTCCCCCTTGGCCCCCAAATGTAGAGTAACACTTAAGAAAAGGCGTCTCTTCAGACTGTGAGAAAGAGCTTTATGAGCCTTGAGGTACAAAGTATGGGCAAAAGTCTCCTGTGGGAAAAGTCGTGGGGTCCTAAGGGCAGTATACAAATGGCCCAAGGTTAAGTTCTCCAAATTTTACAATCCTCCCCCAAAACAAACAAAACAAAACAAGGCCCTTGGCTTCTAGTCCTAAACCTTTTCTTGGATGATAAAACGTCTTGATCAGGGAGGAATGGGCTAGGGATTTTGGCTCACCCCTTGATGTGTCCATGGTATTTAAAAGGGAGAGAAAGCCCAGCCTGCTGGGCTGAGGGCCCTGGGACAAGCCCTGGAAGCTTTCTCTTCCTAGGCACCACCTGCAGCTAAGGGAGAGAGGCTGCCAGAAGGCAAAGACAACCCCCCCCCAACCATGGGACATCAGGACCTGCCTATGAGGCCTGTTCCCCGGGGCCCAAAGGGCTTGGCTTTGGGGGGCTGCCTCCCGTAGTGCTGTTAGTGATGGTGGAGTGGAAAGAACTCTGGTCTTGGTGCTCTGATGCTCATTTAGCTGTGTGACCCTGGGCTGGTCACTTCCTCTCTGTGAAATAAAGATTCAGTTTGCATTCCCAGGGCCTTTGGGAAGAAAGCCCTTTGGGAATCTTTGAGCTCATTAGAGAGGTCAATCCTCCTAGTAAATGTTTCCATCAAAAGGTATATATCACAGCAACCGAGATTGTAGAAATGGAGGTGCTAATGAGAGGCTTGTCTAATAATCTTTACTGCTGCTGCTGGTGGTGGTGTGGCAGCCACATTGGTGGCTGCAGTGGCAGCCTATGTTGGTTATTTAATCAGCAAACTGCAATCAGTTACCAGTTTGATGCATATGTATTCCAAAGTTTTAATTTAATTTTAATCCAGAATAAGCCTACCTACCAGGAGGGTGCTATCTACCCCACCCACTGGGGGGGTCCTCTGGACTCCTCATCTGGTCTTACGTCCAGCCCTTTGGTGTTGAATTGACAAGGTGCCCTTTCTCTGAAAAGGATCTTTAAAAAAAAAAACAACAACTTATTTTCTAGGAAATAAATAGAGTGTTCCTTAAATAGGAAATAAATAGAGTGGTCCTGATTGGACCTGCTGAGGGTCTGCAGTGAGAGAGCCAGCTCTCTGACCTTGATCTCTTTTCATAGTTCTTATGCTCTTGACTGTTCCTTTGAAATGTCTTGGGGATAAGGCATTTTTCTTTTTTGACTTGAGTAAAAATTATCTGGATCACAAAACAGCGCAGAATTCAGTAAATTGATCAGTGGCAGGCCTAGCATCTGGTGTTGGGGCCAGGAGGGTTCACAGAGTATTGTGTAAGCAGCCCCTTCGCTTGGGCTTGTTCCTACCATGTGGCGCCTCCCCACCTTTCTTCCCTCCCCCCACCCCAGCCAAGTCCATCCCAGGAAGGAATGTCCAATGAGATGATGTACACACACCTGACACAGATACACCATCACATTCTCCAGGTTTCTATGCCCATGACCAATACGCCCGGTGGCAAGAGTAGCTGAAAAAGATTTCTGCCTCAGGTTTCTCTTGGCTTCGGCAGGCTGACGGGGCACCAGCGCAATTGATGCTCCAGGGTCCCAAGTCAGAATTCAAACCCAAGCTCCGTCACTTCCAGTTCAGTCCTCTTTCCACAGCATAGGCTGACCCTGTGGCTGAACACTGCCTGGACTCTCCCTGTCCTGTCTAGAATCATGTTGGGGAATAGAGGACACCCGCTCCTGAAAGTGGCCCTGCAGGTTCTTGGAACTGAACACAATGTACAAAGCTTTGGGAACTTCCGAACGGAATATAAATCAGGAAGGTGAAGATCCCTCTTCTGACCTACTTGCCTCCACTTAGAATTTAGAGGTCACCAGTGTTCCTTTGGTTCAAGTGTCACACTGAACAACCAGTTTTGGCAAAGCAAATCCTGCCTGACCCCCGGTCTGAGACTGCAAGGACAACAGGTCTCTATGGAAAGGTCAGGAAAATCAAACAGAATGCTTATTTGCCTTTGAATTCTTAATGCTAGGTGAAGTACCAGCTCAAAGGCCACAATTTGTAACCGAAGCAGCCTGTAGTTATGAGATAATCACGTTTCAGTGACAAGTTGCCAAGATACAGTAGAAGGGAACCAGTTATTTAAAGAGAGCAGCCTGTGAGTGCATGCCTTTCTGAACCATGTGAGCCGGGGTCATTGGGCTGACCAATGACTATGGTGCGCAAGAAGCTTTCCCGAAAGGGTAGTGGGTACGGAATGGAGGCCAGTGATGGCCAGGACATTCTCTCTCCTCATCTGCTTCAAGAAGGAACTGCTTCTGGTGACATAGGACCAGGGATATTGAAAGCCTTCACGACTTCTTTAAAACATCTTTTCAGACTGTTGGGCCACTAGAATATTAACTATTTAAATATGTAATAACAATAATATATCAGAATTACACGTATATGAATATAAACCCTCACTGCCTGCCTGCCTGGGATTTGGTTGATAAATTCTGGGTTCAAAACTATATTGAGCCCATTTCACTTCTGTGCTTGGCTTATTTTGGCTGTTGGCTCCCTTAGCTCTCTGTCAAGTTATCTAACCTCTTATTTCTGTTTCCCTGCCTGTAATGCTTGTAATTCCCTGTCCTGAGAGAGCTGGTGCAGTAGTGAAATTATATATGCTTTTGTTGGGAAAAGGCAGACTTTGGGATTAACAGAGATTCTGTCAGAGAGGGGCAGGACGAGGGTTGGCTCTGCTGCCCCCTGGGGGACATTAGATAAGATGAAAGATTCCTGTCAAGGCCTCAGTTTCCTCATTTGTTTTAATAAACACCTCCAGTTGGGTGCTTCCTTCTGGCCAGAAGGCCAGCCGGGCACTCCTCCTACTGAGGGAGATTCCTGCCTTTCCAGGCCTGAGATAGTTTTATGAGTTCTTGGGGGACACACTTTTGAATTTCAGCTGGGCTGTGCCCTCCCCACAAGCGGTGGGCTTTGGAAGAGCTTGCTTACTTTCTTTCACTGGCGTAGCTCCCAAGAGCCCAGACTCACAGCCCAAGCCCTGCATATTCTGAGCCTGCCCAAGCCAGGTAGCCTGATTTTGATCTGTGCTCTTCTGTAGCCTTGCCACAGGAGGTCTACCAACATGGTATGTGCCAAGGGTCAGAGTGGAGCTCTCTGGCTGGCCACCTGCTACCCCTGAGCCCAGGTGGGCATCTCTCTAAGGGCACCCTCTACTCCAGGTACTCTTCTGTTCCATGTTTAGCCCCTTCCCCTGGTCCTCTTGGGGACCCTCCTGCCCATGCTTCGATGTCTCAGGGCCAACCGAAGTCCGGATACTGTGTTACGAAGGGAAAAGCCTATTGGGATATTGGTTTTAAGGCTCTTTTCTTCCAGTTTTTCTTTGTCAAGTCTGAGATAAAGCTCCTTGCTAGTATATAGGGCAATGGAAAAGGTGCTGGCCACAGACTTGAACGTAGCATTTGTATGATGGGATTTGGACTAGAATGGCCCGATTGTCTTCGACCAGAAAGGAAAGCAGCCAGGGCACTTGGCTTAATGTCTCCCAGGGGCAGCCTCTTGTGCTGACCTGACTATAAAAAAACCCCACTGTGAAAAATGGAGAAAAAAAAAGTATTGTGTTTCAAGAGGGCTTGTTTCTCAGACTAATCTTAGGGTAGTCTCCAGAAAGAGAAATGAAGATTATTGTTTCTTGCATTGAGAAGAGAGACCAAGTGTCCTAGTGGACACAGCACTGGACTTGGAGTCCGGAAGCCCTGGGTTTGAGTTCTGCCTTCAACCCTTCAGAGCTGTGTGATCCTAAGCAAGTCTCTTTACTTCTCTGGCTCTCAGTTTTATCAACCATAAAATGGACTCAGTGACCCCTGAGATCCCCTGAAATCCCCTGAGATCCCTCCATCTCTGATTCTGTGAACCTGGTTTGGTCTGCTTCCTTAGCTCCCGTTCCTAAGGGGTTAAAAAGCCCTCCCCTGGTCAAGAGGCAGAGTAGACAGGAATCACTGAGTTTGGTGATGGAGGCCACAGGCAGCAGAACATCTGACTGTGAAGATCAGAGCAACTGGGACAGTGACAGCCAGAAGAAAACAGCTGGAGCAGGCCCAGGAACCTGGATAACTGAAGACTGCCTATGTCTGTGCGCAGCACAGGAATCCTGACGGTCTGAGGGGAGGAGGGAGTCCACGCTCTCCACCCCAGCCCCTTCGAGGTTACCCAGCTCTTTATCTTCGAGCACATCCAATGGTGTGTTAATTATTCAATCACCAAGCACTGTGTAAGGCACCTACTGTGTGCCACTTAGTGTTACTACTACTGATAATGCTGCTACTTATTACTACTACTGGTGCTACTGCTGCTGCTTAGTGCTACTACTACTGCTGCTGCTGCTGCTGCTGCTGCTGCTACTTAGTGCTACAGCTGCTACTTACTACTACTAGTGCTGCTTCTGCAAGTAAGCAGAGAGCCAGGATGCCAGCCAACATCCTCTGACTCCAAATGCAGTGGGATCACCATGGCACCTCACCACTTCCCTCCCTCACCAGGAGTTTCTAAGAGGAGGCTGGATGGCTGAACTCCTGGGGGTTCACAGTATAGATAGAGCTAAAAGGGACCTCCAAGGCCATCTAGTCTGTCCCCCAAATTTTACAGATAAAGAAACTGAGGTCTAGGACAGTGAAGCTTTTTGCTTATAATGAGTATTGGAAAAATGGAATTGAGGAGAACAGACAAGTATTTGTGATCTGTGCCTTTCTCCACTTCTCAGTCAAAGACACTATATTGAGCAAGAGAATTTAAGAGAGAGAAGGTTTTGCCTTCCTCTTTCAGGTTGGGTGTTTATTTTTAATCACAAATACAAAAGCACAGAATTTTCTTGACTCTCTTTACTCAGGCTACTCTGGCAAAGTTGGATTTTTGTCTCTTGGTCACAAGTCTAAACAAAGGGTGAATATTTAACCATTTTCAAGGACAGCCAGTGATCTTTGACCACTAATAGAGCATGAAATTAGGACACAAGTAAGAATTCTGAGTCAAAATTTTCACGTAACCAATATGGCTAGTGTGTGAATCTCAAGTCTGAAGCTTGATCAAAAGGATTTGGATTCTTAAGAAAACAAAAATTAGATCTAGCTCCAGCCTGGGATAGGATTCATCATTTGAACTGGTATATTAAAATATGGGGGGGGGGGCAGCTAGGTGGCGCAGTGGATAGAGCACTGGTCCTGGATTCAGGAGGACCTGAGTTCAAATCCAACCTCAGACACTTGACACTTACTAGCTGTGTGACCCTGGCCAAGTCAATTAACCCTACTGCCTAGCCAAAAAAAAGAAAAAGAAATATGGGGCAAAGGAGGGAGTCCTGGGCTAGGCGTGGTTCTACTCCCTGACTCAAGCTTGCTGCAAGATATTGAGTGAGTCCCTTCCCCTTTCTGGTTCTCAGTTTCCTTATCTGTAAAATGAAAGGGTTGGTCTAAGCTGCCTTTCAGCTCAAAAGATTCTGAATCTCTAAGGATATCTGAATGATATCTATCTGTGTGATATCCGTGTGATAACCAAGTGATATCCGTATGATATCCGTGTGATATCTGTATGATATCTGAGTGATATCTGTGTGATATCCGTATGATATCTGAGTGATATCCGTATGATATCTGAGTGATATCCGTATGATATCTG
>NW_020950172.1:1424913-1497994 GCF_900497805.2 Vombatus ursinus
CTGAGTGATATCCGTATGATATCTGAGTGATATCCGTATGATATCTGTGTGATATCCGTATGATATCTGAGTGATATCTGTGTGATATCTCTGTTTATCTGAGTAAAAGTGGTTGGCCAGCATCACTAATGGAAGGCACATTTTCTTCTCTATTCTTTGACTCAAACTAACTTCTAGAAGTTTCCTTTCAAAGATGAATGATCTAGGTCAATGGGAGAAATAAGAATCTTTCCAGATAGTGTGATCCCCCTCTTTCCCCTTGAGTTCTGCACCAGAGTGTTCTAGAAGCATAGACCACTCAAGGTAAACTCCTTCTCACTCACTTGGCCAAGAGGAGATAAAATGAGATGAGATGAGGTGAGGTGAGGTGAGGTGAGGTGAGGTGAGATGAGAGCCAAGGGGAAATGACATATGCAAGAAGGCTGTTAAGGGAGCTCCCCATTAGGCTCTGCTTTGTTATTCCAGGACTAGAAGGAAAAGCAGACTACCCCACCCCCGCTCCAAAGTCCCTCTTCAGCTCCTTTTCAGGGGACCCTCTTTGTAGGGAAACAGAATGAGCTGCTCGGGCTCATTGGGCCATCCATGGGCTCTGTCAGCCCACAGAACTGCCTGTGTGGCAAATGACTGGAGCCAAGGCAATCCTTTTATGAAAACCCTCTTTCTAGGGAAATAGTGATGCACGACGGACCTATGAAAGGTTTCAGGGTTGGGGGGGGGCATTCCCCAGCACTTTATTAGATGCAGGCTCCATCTGATGGACTTGACTTCCCTAGGATCAGCCAACAGGAGCGTTCTGATTGGTTCTTCTTTTCTTGGCCTAGTTGAAGGACTCCAATGACTTTAGTCGCCTTGATGAAAGATAAAAGGTTGGTCAGTGGCAAGTCTGACAGAGTGTCAAAGGCTGTAAGTCATTTTGTACCTTTTCCTCTTGGTCACAAGCTGACCTCATTGGATGCTTGGTTTATGTCTGTAAAAGCAGGAGTCTGGAATGGAGACTGAGGATGATGCTCATCCCTAGCTCGAATGTTCAAGGCCCTGATCATAGCATGGAGCTGAATCCCAAATAAGGAGGATCAAATTTCTGGGAAGCTGAAGGGGAAAAAGGCCTGGAGCTCTAGTGGTGAGAAGACTGAGTATGAAGTCAGACCACTTGTGTAGACAGGAAACTTTTTGAGGACAGGGGTGCTTCATTTGTATCTTTGTAGCCTCAGTACTTCTCACCATACTTTGTGTATGATAAATGGCGGTAGCTGTGAGATCTTGGGGAAAATCCCTTGCCTTCCCTGGGTTTCAGTTTTCTTATCTGTAAAAGGAGCTTGAGGGACTAGCTCATCAAGGTCCCTTACAATCCAATCAATGAAAAAGCACTTAATATTCTCCCACCAAGCCTCCCAACCACCACCACCCCTCCCCAGTTAGGAAAAAAGAAAAGAAAAAGAAACCTTTTGTAACAAATAGACACAATCAAGCAAAACAAATTCCCACTTTGGCCACTTTGGAAAATTCGTGTCTCGTTCTCCACCCTGGCACCATCTGAATCTCTCTCAGGAAGGTGGCATGCCTCATCAGAGCTCCTCTGAAATTGTGGTTGGCCAGGCACTGATCAGAGCTCCCTCAAAGGAAATTGTTTTTACCGCATTGTCATGGTTGTTATATAAATCGTCCTCCTGGTCCGCTCACTTCGCTCTGCGCCAGTTCATACAAATCTTCCCAGGCTTCTCTAAAACCTTCACTTCTCATGGTGCAATCATATTTCATTACAGTCACATGCCATAATTTGCTCAGCCATTCCCCAAATGGTGGCTGTCTTGTTAGCTTCTAGTTTTTTGCCACTAAAAAAGCTGTTAGAAAAATGTCTGTACATATGGGTCCTTTTCCTCTTCTTTGAAATGAGGATAGTATCAACATTATTCTAATCCTATCCTAGCCAAAGTATTTAGAGAATCCCTTATCTTGAGGCGTCAGTTTTGGAAGTTTGTCTTCTAGTTAATGCAGAAGTCGGTGTAGTTATAAAATTGTCACATATATAGATACTTGAGAAATGGGGCCTGTGAAGCTGGGCGTTCATTATGATGGTATTTTCTTAGAATTGAGGCCTTAAGACATGGGCTAGAAGCCACAAGACAGGGCAAGGCTCTCAGGACAACTGAGTTTGAGGCTTTCAGCTGACAGCAAGGAAGGACTGGGAAGTAAGAAAGTAGAAAGAGCAAGCTTCCCTTGGGCACCCAGGAGAAGCACAGATCTTCAACTCAGAGGCCCTGTAGGCAGGTGGGAAAACTGAGGCCCAGTGAATTGAAATGGCTTGTTAAAAGTTATACAGGTAGTGGGTCTCTGGGGCAGAATTTGAACTCAGATCCTCTCATTTCAAATCCAGTGCTTTAAAAAAAATTAATACTGTTTAATAAATTCTGTGCAAAGTGGGACCTGACTAGATTTCCTCTAAAGTAATTTACACGTAAATACAATGGTGTTTGAAATCCTCTGTGGCTCACTTGTGGTGAGAGTCTGCTTGATTGTCTAGTCCTGCCCTCTTAACACTTTATCACCAATCCACTGTCCAAAGTGATTTGGGTTTCTGTAGTGTAGACATAGGAATTGCACATCGGATTTCCTTTGACACCGATGTTTTTTGGAAAGCTCCTTTAAGGTGGCAGGAGTGGGGGAGGAATCTCAAGCCCTTGGAGACAGATCTTTGTTCAGACTTCAAAAGACCAAGATCATTTTCAGGTATATGCCAAGCTGACAGCCTCTCCCAGGAGCATACAAGCCCTTCAAGGTTAACAGGCCTTGCCTGGAGTGGTTTCTGGGGGAAGTATGTGTCTGTCTTCGATGTGTTATTGGCAGGGAGGGGGATGTGGAAAAATAGGGACACTAGTGCATTGTTGATGGAGTTGTGAACTGGCCCAACTATTTTGGAGAGCAATTTAGAATTATGCTATAAAACTGTGCATACTCTTTGATACAGCAATACCAGTATTCAGTCTGCATCCCAAAGAGATTTGGGAAAAAAAAAGGATTTATGTGTACAAAAATATTTATAGCAGCTCATTTTGTGATGGCAAAGAGCTGGAAATTGCAGGGGTGCCCATCCATTGGGGAATGGCTGAACAAGTTGTGGTATATGGTTGGAGTGAAATACTATTGTGCTATGAGAAATGAGCAGAGGGGTGGTTTCAGAAAAATCTGGAAAGACTTGTATGAACTGATACAAAATGAAATAAGAAGAATGGGATCGTTGTGGATGGTAACAGCAACATTGTAGCAACTGTGAAAGACTTAGCTGCTCTACTCAATACAATGGTCCTAGACAGCTCCAAAGTATCCATGATGCAAAATGCTCTCCACCTCCAGAAAGAGAACAGATAGACTCTGGGTGCAGATGGAGGCTGATTGTTTTTATTTTCTTTATTTTTTCTTGCTTTTTTTTTCAACATGGCTAATATAGAAATCAGTTTTGCATGACTTCACATGTGTAATGGGTATCATATTGCCTGTCTTCTCCATGGGTGACAGAGAAGCTAGGAAAGGGGGACAATTTGGAACTCAAAATAAAAAAAGAAGAATGACATGTTACCCAACAGGAGCAGCGGTTTTATTCCTTGATGCTGCTTCCTAATCAATTAGGGCAGGTCTAGGGTGGTCCTGCCTGGACCACCTCAGCTCTCTCCTTCCTGGCCTTCTTATCTTTATGTGGAATCCTTTCGTTCTTGTTACTGGTTTTTCGAATGAATGAATGAATGAATGACTGAAAAGGCAGTCCGTGGCCAAATATAACAACAGCATAATAATACAATACCACCAACAACAATAATAACAATAATAGCTGGCATTTAAGTACTCTGTGTCTTAGTACTAAGTATCAAGGAACTTGAGAAGCTATCTATTTCAATCTTCTCATTTTACAAAGGAGGAAACTGAGGCCCAGAGAGAGTGCAAGTTTGCAAAGTGCTTTTCACAGATCAAGGTTTCCTAACCTTTTTCTGTCAAAGGTGGAGACGAGGTCATATCTGTAAAGTTCTCAGCACAGCACCTGGTATGGAGCGGGCACTATATAAATGCTTCTTTCCGCCCTCTTTCTTCATCCCTGACCACTTGGCTTTCAGTAAAAGTTGCCTTACTTACCCTGCCCCACCATCCACACTCCAGCCTATTCAACCTGAAAGGAAACCTCTTCTGGAGCTGACCATGCACATGAGCAGGAGAAATCCCATGGATTAATAGAATAACGAATGTGCTTATCAGACAGTCACACACAGGGGGAGACTATCCTTTGAGCCTCACAACTCTGGGAAGTAGGTAAGGTAGATGTTATTATTCCCATTTTTCAGAGAAGGAAACTGAGGCTCAGAGGTTAGGTGATTTGCCCAAGGTCACACAGCAAGAATCTGAAGCCATATCTTACCCAACAAGTTCATCATCATTACACCCCTAGCACTTGACTAATTCTAAACCCTCTGCTTCAAGTCAATCCTTCACATGCCTGAAGATAGTTTCATATGTGCGTCCCCCACATTCTCCCCAAATGCTTCTCTTCTATAGGATCAACGTTCCCAGAGCATTGGCACTTGCCAGTGAGGCTTGGATGGTCAAGGTGTGGCCAGACCAGGGCTGAGTACAGGGGGGACTAGCCAGCACCACTCCAGCCAGATACTTCAATCCTTAGGCATCTGCCATCTTGTCAGCGTGGTCCCTGCCTCCATCAGGGCACACACGTGCAGCCTCTCTGCTCATTTAGACCCTGGAACCTGGCGGCTTTCCTGGGCCCAGCCTGGAGGCCGTGGTGCTATCGGTGCCCCTTCAGGTCGCCCTCTTACACCAAGCTCACGGTCCACTCCAGTAACTCGAGTACCTCCCCACGTACTTCTCAGGCGAGTGGGTCCAACCTGAGCACAAGCCTGAGGCTACACACAGCCCTGGGAAAGAACTCCATCTTCTTCGATTTGGCTCCTCTTTCTATTCTGGCAACTTTGTGTCCTCCTGACCCCATGGCCCCACATATTGGCCCTTCTTCCTCTTAGCCGTGGGTCCTGTTGACTCAGTTTGCATCTGAGTCTGAGGATCATTCAGAACTGCAGAGAACTTGAGAGGCTGTCTACTTCACCTTCTCCTTTTACAAAGGAGGAAACTGAGGCCCAGAGAGGGTGAGGCAGTTGCCCAAGGTCACACAGAGGCAGTAAGTGGAAGAACCAGGATTTGAACCCAGATTCTTTGACTCCAAATCTGGTGTTCTTCCCAATTGATGATAATATTGCATAATACAGAGGCAAGGCCAGGTCCTTGGGCATCCACTGAAGACCTTCCAGGGTGGCCTTGATGTTTTAATGACCACACTTTTGGTCATTCTGAGTAGATTTGTTTTGTTTAGCCTACATTTCCCCATCTCGTTGACAACAGTATAATGATGGACCTGCTCAAGGTGCCCTGGGAAATACTGGTATGCTATGACATTTCCCCATTTGGCAACATCGTGTCTGTCAAAATTTAGACTGAGGTTAGATTCGTTTGCATAACTCAGACCCGAGTCATGCTCCACGGACCCCTGCAGGGTCCCGGTGGTCATCACTTCCCTTGAAGAATGCTTCGTAAACCTTGAAGATCTCTCCCTCTCTCTGCCCCCTTCTCTCTCTCTTCCCCTCTCCTTCTCTTTGCCACTTTCTCTGTCTTCCTTTCTTTGCCTCTCTGCCCCCCCTTCCTCTCTCCCTCTCTGTCTCTGTCTCTCTGTCTCCCTCTCTTTCTCTCCCCTTCTCCGCCCCCTTCTCTCTCTCTTCCTCTCTCCCTCTTTCTACCCCTTTCTCTTTTTCTCTCTGCCCCTTTCCCTTTCTCTTTCTCTCTGTCTTTGTCTCTCTTTATCTCTCCTTCTCTCTGCCCCTTCTCTCTCTTCCTCTCTCCTACTCTCTGCTTCCTTCTCTCTCTCTCCCTCTCTCTCTCTCACTCTCTGTCTCTCTCCTCATTCTCTCTCTTTGTCTCTGTCTGTCTCTCTCTGTCTCTGTCTCTCTCTCTCTCCTTTCCCCTCTTTTCCTTCTCATTTTCTGTCTCTCTTTCTCTAGTCTATTTGAATAGTGCTGGTTTGGTGCCTGGCCAGAGCTGGCAGCCTGCCCTGTTGGCCCCCATTTGCCCACACCAGCTTTTGCTGGCTCTCCAAGGTGCAAGACTCAGCCCTAGCAATGCTCTTCCAGTGTTCTGAGAGCACTTTGGTTATGGTTCTGGGTAATGCAAAGGAGCAAAGCAAAAACAACAACTGAGTCACTTAAACCATGGACCAAAAAAGACTGTTTGAACACACTTGATGTTGTCTGGGAGTGCTTGTCCAGCCTTCTCTCCTTCTGTATCTTGAGGAATAGAGATGGCAGAGCAGTGAATGACAGGGGTCTTGCCCTTGCCCCCCCAACCTCTGACAGGGGCATCCAGGGATGGGGCATCTTTGTCCTCCATTGTATCCTCAAACCTTGAAAGCCCCTGAAGTGCCCTGGCCCAACCTGAAGAGCCTGGCTGGCTGGTCTGAGGGGGCAAAGTCTGGGTTGGAGGAGGATTTTTTGGTGCATGGAGCCACAGTCAATGTATCTGCACAGGTTCTGGCCTGGCAGCCAGGGCTTGAAACACCTGAGCCAGCTGATCCAGACCCCGCAGCTCCAGAAAGAGCCTCCCCTTCCCCAAACCACCTGTGGCTGCAGCCAGCCAGAGCTATTTTTAAAAGTGCTCATTTCAGTAGATTTCGCATGAATACATTCTACAGTTAACTCCCCTACAGGTGTTCAAGTTGACTGCCTGGAGAAGGGCAAAAGGGGAAACTGCAGAGACTGAGTTAGCCACCTTCTGACTAATGAATAGCTAGCTCCTTGTATTAGCAACCAATTCCTAGGTGTGGTTTCCATAAAATGCAAGGAGTCTATTGAAGGAAATTAGGAGGAGTGCTTGCCTTCCACAGTTGGTTATTGGGACGGTGGGCTTCATCTTCCCCTAGAGAGGAGCTGGTTGCTCTTACCATGGAGCCAAAGTCTAGACCCTCCTCTCCGCTTAAGGCAGGTTACATGCTTGGGAAAGGGCCTGGGATCCCATATTCCTCTAGGGATTGTGTGCACAAGAGCTTGTGTTCCTGATTGAGGACCTGCCATCCAGCTGGTCAGGTAGAATCTTAGCCACATCACTCCCTAAACAATCAGAAATGGACAGACAGCTAGCAAAAATAATACTAACAACAACAACTAAGACTTACAGACTTACTTTGTGCCAGGCACCCTTACAAAGCCCTTAGCAATTATTATCTCATATGATTCTGACAACAGTCCCAGGAGGTGATATTGTTCTCCTCATTTTCCAGAGGAGGAAACTGAGGCAACTTTGGAATTTGGGTAGAAATGGTCATGCCAGTAGCTATTTACAACTGTGTTCTCTGCTCCAGCACCAGGGTTCACGGCGCCATTTAATCATCTTTTTTTGTTATCCCTGCCCTTTTTTCTCTAAAAAAATTTTTAAAAAATCAGAAAAGAAAGGAACCCCATTAGCTAACAGAATTGAGAAATTTCTGTGGGTAAGTTTTGACAGGCATCTTTGTAGAGACTGAGGCCCCTGGTGCCTTCTTGGGACACAGAAGCCAGGGAATTATCTTGGTGCTTTTTGAAGTGGTTTGTATTTTATCAGGTTTACACAAACAATCCTGTCTCTCACTTAGCACCTGTGTTACTATGGGTAAGTCCTTTCCCATCTATGCACCTCAGTTTAATCCCCTGTAAAAGGAAGGGGTTGGATTCAAGGGCCTCTAAGGTACCAGGTCCTTGCCAGCTCTGGCTTTGGGATCCTCCAAACTTGTACCCCGGATAAGCTAAGGCAGAGATGCCTCTGAAATACAGTTTGTACTTGGATGATGTTGCCAAGTTTGGGGAACCTGACACCCTGCAAATTCAGTGTTTCCATTGAATCGACAGCTCATTCATTCTGCCTTGTAGTGGTCCACAGAGAATGTCATTCAATATTTCTTTTTCCTTTTTGCCAGACCTTTAAGGCTTGAGTAAAAAATTCCACAACTTGAATGGCTGATTAAAAAACCAAGCAGACATGCATCCAAATGAGCATTTTATTTCAAAGTAGTCATTTTCCCCTAAAACATTCTGAAAATCCATTTTTGAATTGTCTTCCAAGCCAGATTAGAAATCTAATCTCGGTAATTTCTGAAATCACCAAGTGCTCTTTTCCCCCTTCCCTCCTTCCATCGCTCCCTTCTCTAATATCTTAGCCGGTGGACGAGAGTTGGCTGATGTTCCAGGCTGCTGTTGTAGATCTGGGAGACTCTAGAGAAAGGGGTTTTGTGAGCCTGACCAGGGCTGAGAGCCCAAGAGAAACTTGATGGGAAAGACAGCAGGAAGCAGGCTGACCGAGTTCATTGGTGTGCTCCTAGACTGTTCTAAGTGGGTGTAGGTGACCAAGAACTCTGGCTCAATCAAGAACTTCCTGTCCAGCATGTTTATAATGAAAAATAGGGGGAAAGTCATTGC
The DNA here is from genome assembly GCF_900497805.2 of Vombatus ursinus. Lineage (NCBI taxonomy): Eukaryota > Metazoa > Chordata > Mammalia > Diprotodontia > Vombatidae > Vombatus > Vombatus ursinus. Next base: position 1,433,403 of record NW_020950172.1, read on the forward strand.
ATCGACTAGACTTACAAGAGAAAACAATCGAATTGAAGAGAAATCATATTTTATTTAACTTTAATGCTGAGGGAAAGCAAAGCAGTGGTTGTAAACTATTGTAGAAATTCTGAAGGGGCACTTTGAAGGGCTTTAGACTAGAGGTTAATGACATTGGTTTCTCCTGATAATCAGGATTAGGGATTTTTGTTCTTTGTCTTACAGATAACATAAAAATGGTCTTTTTTCGATTAACTGGGCAAGAATCAGAAGGAAGGCAAGAGGAAGGAAAACTTGGGAGAGTGGCAGAGTTCTAATTAGTTCAGTTAAAAGTATGGGGAAAGAGGAAAAGAAGCAATCGGGCATTTAGACTAACTAGAAGAAGGACGTGGTAGGGAAGAGACACTTGCAACTCCGCTAGGCACAGGACCAGCATATTGGGGATTGACACCTGATGTCAGCCCTGCTTGGGTATAACAGGAGTCTCTTACCCATAATTACTTGTAAACCTTTTGTTCTGGAGAAATGTACATCTAAAGCTCTGATCTGGCAGCATCACCTCTTTACTGTGGTCTCTAGAGCCCTGATGCACCTGTAGTCTGTCTTTATGGCTTCTCCATCTGAAAGATTTTGCCTAGTCCTCACCCTATTATTTATTGTTCAGAGTTTGATGCTGGTGTTAGACTCTCACTGGCCAGTAGGCATAGTAGGACAGGGTCAATAAGTTCTTCATGTTGACCACCAAGTGGTTTCTTTGGCCAAGGTCTGCTCAGTTCCTGGGAAGAAGAAGGAAGAGAAGGGGAGGGGCCTGGGAAATGGGTGAAGAAGGACAAAGAAAAGCAGTTTGCAAGTGGCCATGCTCATTTGAAAGCTGGCTCTAAGTTGGGAATCCATAACTCAGCAAATACCTGCATTCCCTCCCTGCTGTTAAATCTTGACTGAAATTGCAATCAGACTGTTGTTCTTTTCTAGGACTATGGAATCTAGAAGGGCTGCAGATTGCTTTATAGATTAACAAAGTCTGTTTTTAAAGTTTTTGAGTTGAGAATTGCCAAAGGCAGAAGAGGAAGTTGTAGGAGCTGGCTAAAAAGAAATGGCGGGTCAGCTGACCCACTCTGCACCCGTTCACTGCCTGGAGAAGCATGGAGCTGGGCAGCCTTGTTTCTGGTGCTAAGAGGGATCTTCCCTCAGGTTTCTCGTGTTTACAGAGGATGGTGGTGGGCCTCTCTGATGGCTTAGCTTGATGTTGTGTGGATGCTGCCCTCTCATCAGGCAGCTCCAAGGATTCAGCTACCAGACGTTCATTTTCCTACTTCGTTTTCTACTAGCTGGTTGACTCTCTCCTTGGAGAAAGAGCAGGCCTTCCACTCTCTGCCACTGCTAAGGATGTTATTTCTTTCCCTTCTAAGATTTAGGGGGAAAAAGAATAGGAAACACCCACCATTTACCATGAATTTGTGAGATCTGACTGGGCCTGTTGGCCCCCTGAGCCTCACTTTCATGATTCTGTTGTTTTGCAAACACTTACTATTGAGGAATTATTTCCAAATGTATAAACCCTTAGCATGATCCCATTTCAATCCCAACTCCTAGGACAGTGCCTGGCCACAGGTCCTCCCCACAGCCTACAATACTGTCCCTCCTGAGCTTTCCTTCCCGGGGTTTGGCATCACCAGGTCCTCTGATGGATCTCCATGGGGCGTGCACTTAAGACCTTGTGCCATCACACCTCCCTTTCCTTTCACAGTTTTTTAGCTTGAACTGTGGTGCCCACAAGGCACAGTGATCCCAGTGAGGCATAACGAGGGCAGGGGACAATGGGAATCTCCCCTCTCTGTTCCTGGAAGTCGTGCAGCCCCAGTCCCATCAACCTCCATCAAGCTTTCAGTCCACTAAAACCCCCAGATCTTTTCCAGACAAGCAGGTATTGAACCAGGCCTCCTCTATCCAGCACTTTTGAACTTGATTTTTTGAACACAAGTATGAGGCCTTACATTTATCCTTATTGAATTTCATCTTGTTTGATTCAGTCCAGGGACTGAGCCTAAGAAGGGGAAGCATCAGAGGAGATAGAGCCCTAACCCAGAGTCAGGAAGACCTGAGTTCAGATCCAACCTCAGACCCTCTTTACTAATGTAACCTTGGGCAGGTCACTTCACCTCTGCCTGCCTCGGTTTCCCATCTATAAAAATGAGGATCATAATAGAGAACTTCCTTTGCAGGATTGTTGACAGGTTAAAAGAAGTTAGTAAGTGTTTTATAAACCTAAAATAGGAGGCAGCTAGGTGGTGCTGTGGATAGAGTGCTGGATCTGGAGTCAGGAAGATCTGAGTTCAAATCCAGCCTCAGATGCTTACAAGCTGTGTGACCCTGGGCAAGTCACTTCACTTCTGTTTGCCTTAAGTCACTGGAGAAGGGAATGGCAAACCACTTCTGTAAGGTCCACCATTGCAGCAACAAAACCTTAAATACTATAAAAGAGATCTTATTCAAGCCTTCCTGGATCCTGACAGTCATCCGTTGTGTTAGCTTTCCCTTCCGTCTTTCATCTGTAAATTGAATACACCTTTATCTAAGTCATTGATAAAAATGTTCCCAGCCCAGAACCAAACCCAGGCCCTGGGGCCACTGCATTGTAACCTCCCTGCCATGTTGACATTGACCTGGGAGGCCATCCGGTCCAACCCTCTAATTTTGCAGATGAGAAAACAGATATGGAAAAGGAAAATGGCTGCTCAGGAAGAGGCAGGGAGCTGATGGCAAGGCCAGGATTTGCACAGAGGTCCTCTGTCCCCAGATCCAGCAGTCGCTCTATTGTGCCTTGCTTGGCACCAATGAAGCAGCATGGTTTGAAATCGCATCCCTTGCTAAGGGCTCACAAACTGTCCTATTAGCAAACTAGCCTAGAACCTGTCCACTAGTGCTCGCTCTTCTTCCTTCAGAGCAGGGAAAGGACCAGGAATCTCCCCCTCCCTTTCCTTCTGACATCTGCAGGCCCAGACTGAGGAAATCCTTTCTGCCTGCTGGCTTGGGGCCAGCTCAAGGGAGGTTCCTGTGGCCCAGGATCCAAGTCCAAAAGAGCCAGAGTGTCACTCAGCAGTCCTCATTTGTCCAGTTGGCAAAGATTGTTGTTGAATGTCATTTTATACTTAGTAAATATCTCCTAGGTGTGTCCAAGGCATTGGGCTTGGTACTGAGCCAAAGAAAACAAGCCCACGGTGGTCCCTGTGCCCTCAAGGGGCTTCCACTCTCCTGGGATGGATGGGGCTGTAGCTTGAGCCCAGTCATTTGAGGAGGGCGGGGGAGAGATGACACAACCCCCACCATTGAGCTTTAAGCTGCCTTCTTTTTGTGAGGTCATGTATGAGGGCAGCTGCAGTATCAGGATGATAAAATTGTCTCTACCCCGGCATAGGAGGTCATTTTGATGTGAATTCAGAAGTCACTAGGCTAGAATCGAGCTACCTAAGAGGTACTAGAAAGAAAAAGAGTTTAAAGCCAAAGAAACTTACAGTGTGTGCCATTTATTTCTGAGCAATGACGCAATGGTCACAATTTCAATCAGATTATTTTCCGTAGTTTTCTAACTTTTATCCTACCGAGGGCATGTAGGCATAGGCTTTCTGAAAACATAGGATTATAGCCTTAGAGTTGAGAGGAACCTTAGAGGGCTAAGTCATTGTTTATTTTCTTCATTTTACAAATAAGGAAAGTGAAGTCTAGAGTGACTCTCCCCAGGTCACAGTGTCTAAGTTAGGATTCAAATGTAGTTCCTCCTTGAAGGCCTGGTGCTTTGTATACTACCTTGCTCTGCCTCTCATCTAGTCCATTTCAAAGCCATTGTTTGACAAATGAAGAAACTAAGGCCCAGACAGTTCCCAGGACCACAGATTTATCCTTGGAAGGGACTTTGGGGGCCCTCAAATGCAATTCCCCCCCCCCATGCTATCCATCTCTCTGCTTTAATTTTAATCATTTGGGCCATGAGTGTAACAGTATTAACCAGCCTTGAAAGATTTTTGATGAACAGTCCATAAATTTACTGTAGATGATGGGATGCACAAATGCTTAATAATTAATCTTCATACCAGGTCACTTTTGTGGTCTCTGAGCCCCCCTGCTAAGTTGGTCTCAATACCCAGAGCCCTGATGCTTTGAGTTTTTAAACTTGGAATGGGAGCTGAATGGGCAGTCAAGCTACATCATTCTGGAGCCACCGTCCTGTTGAACCTGCTCTTTGACCACTCTCTGTTTGGTTCTGGTCAAAGGAAAACTGATTCAAAGCTTGTCTGCTTGAGTAAAATATTATACCAATGATTCCATGTAAATGCTCAAGGAGAAAACAAAGGAGAAAAGGTTGAAAAGCAAAAAAGGGGGAAAAAATCTTTTTGAATTCCTACAATGATGGAATCTTCATGAAGCTTCCCTAAAGAGGGTCACTGGCCAGAAGAGACTGATTTGTGGCCTTCTTCCATGGACTTCTGTTGACTTGGTTGGCCATGGAATAGGTTTGAGATAAAGGTAAGGGAGAATCTCTTTTTCTACTCAGTTAAAACTCAAATTGTCCCTTCGTCTAACAGCCAGAAACGTTCAAATAGAGGAGGCACGCTCAGTTTAGCCTGAATATTTCATTTTGCTACTGTGTGGCATGATTTGAACAAACACCTCCCATGCTTGCTTTGGGCTTCCTGTAGCTTTCATGTATTTGTTTGTTTACTTCCTGAACTCTGCTCCCTTTCAGTTCACTTGGTTTTTTCTTATTATGTCTCCTCTGCCTCTCCATTATAACAAGCTTATGTGTGTCAGAAAAACATGAGCATTAGCATAGTGTAGTGGGAAGGGTCTAGATTTGGTAAAGGGGGCCAAGGCTCAGATCCAGGGCTTCCACTACCCTGCAACCCCATATTATAAACTTAGTTCAGGGCAACAGACATTTCCTCAATGCCTGCTTCAGTAACAGCCTCTCCCAGGTGCCAGGGCCACAAAGTGAAGGAAGTCAGGTTTTTCTGTCCTCAAAGAAAGAGTTGTCCGGTGGAAGGTAGGCAAGACACGTGCAAAAATGCCTGTCACAGAGATATAGAATATCATGAAGCTCATGTCTTGAGACATTTGTAAGGAATTTCTCCCACGAAGGAGCCTTCTAAATGCAGGTCTTTTCTGTGCATATCTATCAATGTTGTTATGTCTGTAATCAATTCCTCACTCTTTAATACAGCCCCTTCAGGTGATTACATGCCTTTCTACTGATGACATTTCCCCACTTTATTGATTCTGCAATTATGTGAATGGGTAAAGCCTGAGTAGATGGTGTTTCATTGTTTCCTCTGAATCTGCTGCAGCGTAGTCTGACAGAGGAGATGTGATTGGCCCTTTTAGGATTTGATTTTGCTACCATACTTACATTGACGTGGAAACAGAGAGACCTTTGGAGTCAGGGACCATGCCTTCTTAAAGTTCATGACGGGCAAGGAGGGAAGTGTTGGGTATAGACTGACTTGAACCCTGCGTTTTAAGGGAGCTGACTTCAGAGTCCAGATATAGAACAGGTAGTATCCTACATCCTGAGATGCCTAAAGATCAGGCAGCCCAAGAGCACTGGGCAATTTGAGACTGAAATTCTAGAAATGCCCTCATCCCCTGGTAGACTGAGCTCCCTGAGGGCAGGAAATCCTCAGCACCTAACACAATGCCTAGGCCCTAAGTCATAGTAAGCTTTTCAATTAGTTGATTTATCCTAATCAGGGAGAAAAGGAGGGGGTCGGTGCTGAGAAGATTGATGTGCAGGGAGCTCACTAACCAACAAATTTGAAATGGACCTACATAAGAAATGAAAGCAAAAGCATGTAACCGGGGATGGATACAAAACACCACCAAAAAGTCTCCTAAGAATAGCATCGGGCAACTAGGTGGTGCAGTGGGTAGAGCTCCAGCCTTGGAGTCAGGAGGACCTGAGTTCCAATGTGGCCTCAGACACTTGATACTTACTAGCTGTGTGACCCTGGGCAAGCCACTTAACTCCGATTGCCTCACAAAAAAAAAAAAGAAAAAAGAATAGCGTCAGTGTGGCCACAGCCCAGGACAACGGGGTGCTTGGAAAAAATGCTACAGATGGGAAAAAAGCTTTTCTCCCTCCAAGCTACGTCGGATATGAGAACCCTTTTTTGTGATGGCTAGAGAGAGTGAGAGATGGTAGAGAGCCCCTTCCTCTCCCCCCCTCCCCAGCCTCCACGAGGTCAAGGCAGCAGCCTGGAGTTAAAGAGCTAGCAAGTGTGATTGCTCGGGTGCTCCAGGGCATCTCTGAGGGACTGAACAGAAGTACCACCACATCAGAGGGGGTTAAGTGCCCCAGTGGTCCAGAAGAGAAGGTGAATACTTTGACCCACTGACATCAATTCTTGGTCAAACTGCACACCTGAATAACTGAGGGGCCAGATGAGGAAGAGTTACTAACACTTAGAAACTTGTGATTGCTGCAAAGCAGAATGAATTCATTCAGTAACAAGTTAGACCAGATTAGTTTGGAGAGGCTTCCTATAGCAAAGAGAGGAAGCCAGAGAGTGCTATGGGCAGTGGATTAGGATTTCCACAGGACACTTGCCCAAGACTGGCATGTCCTCTTTGTGGATGAGGCTGACTGATTGGGAACATGCCACTGTACCTGGGGGTTTGGATATTGCAGTTTCTAGCCCCCCCCCCATGAAGAGAAGTGGTAAGGAATAAGCCTGGACACATTTCCCTATTCTCCATATCTGTAGTGGATGGAATCCTTCAGCAGATGTCAACAAAACAATCCAGATCAGTTTCTCCTGGCGAATTACCTTTGAGAATTGCGTGTCCTATTGAGTTACATAACCGGCAAGGTCATCGTCCCCCTGGTCCCTTCCCTGTAATCTCTATTTAGTAAAAGCTTCAACTTTACCCCCTCTTGCTCTCCTTTGTGCCTTCTGTACACAGAGTATCCAGCTTTGGGGCAGCACATTCAAGCCTCATTGTAGCTGAGGCCTGCCTCCAGCTCAATGACAACGGACAGGGCAGCTTTCGAAATTCCCCATTTTTCTTATTTGACTTTTCTGACATGAAAGCGAATTAAGGTAAGATCATTGTTTAAAATGATACCCAGAAAAAGAGAGCAGACTCAGGGACTTGAGGAGCAGCTACATTGAGAATGAAGGGAATGAATACATTGATCAACTCTGTGAAACTAGGAGAGGTTGTGTTGTGTCGGTGTGTTCCTTGGGAGGAGAAGGGAGGATTTGGTTTACATTTTAAAGATAAAAGGCCCAAATCCTATTTATGCAGGTACAGAAATCGTTTCTGTTCTCAACCGCACCCGTGGGCTCTTGCCTCTGTCAGGTGTATTTCTCTGTTTGCAGATTCCCAGTAGAGTTGCTCACGACTGTTGATGAAATAATTAAATATTTCTACTGTGTGGTCTAAGCGCTAGCTTGGTTTTTATTTCTTTAGAGACAATGGTTGTTTTCCTTTCTGTCTCCCCAGAGGCTCGCCCAGGGTATTGGACTCACTAAGAGCTGACTTGAAGCTAGTACCCAACCCTGAGGTTGGGATTTTGTGATTCTCCCCTTGCTTCCAAACTTGTAGTAGCTTCGTTAGCGTGTTAATCATTATGTGGGAAATTGAACTTGGCTAGACGCCCCCAGGCAGATATTCTAAGGTGGAAGAACTCATGTCTGTCTAGGGGCATCCAGGACGGCACAGAGGAGAGTAGCATTTGAACTGGCCCTCGAAAGATAGGTATGGTTTCCCAAGAAAGAAACAGTACCAGCAAAAAAGTGCTGGGGGGGGTGGGGGTAGGGTGGGGTGTTGAAGCTGGGCTCTCCAAACCCTGGGGGTGTCCGGGTCACCCTGGGCTGGGAATGGCGAAGAAGGGGCTTCAGGCAGGGTTTGGTGGGGAGGAGCCCCCCCTTCTCTCCACGGAGAGCACTAGCTCTCACTCCCGTTGCACGAGGTAGCCTGGGTGATAGCCAAGGCTTCAAGAGGAAAGGCCCGGCTAGACTCACGTGACCCCGGGTCTCCAGACTTTGAACCCATTTTGATCTAGGCCCATGGTTCTCACCGACTTGGGGGGAGGGGCTGGGACCCCTGGGGAGGTGCAGGTTTCTCATTTGACATTTACTATCAGTAAGTTGCAACCTGAAGTCTTAGTGCTATTGTTTGAGGTCATTCTGTCTCCTTCGTGGGTCTTGGGTCTCTGCTTTGTATCAACGCTGTATCGACTCTCTCTAGCATCATTTGTATGAGCAAATGCTTCCCGCAAAGGCTATGGTTCTTTAGCTGCCTCCTGTGCTGGTTAATTTCCTACAGGTGAACCTGTAGCACCGAGAGTGTTCAGATAAGGCCCCAGCAAAAATAATTACAAGAAAAGGCAGAAGAGGGCAGGGAGGGCACGATGTAAAGTCTAATGGGGATGGAAGGGTGGGGAGGCCTTGCCAATGGTGCCAGGAAGGCAGGATGAAGGAAATGGTAAGGGAGGGGTGGGAAGTGATAGAAAAAAGAAGTGCAAGAAGGCACTTTATGTAAGGAGAGAGTATGAGCAAAGAAAAAATGTGAAGCTGGTAAAAAAAAAAAATGGTGCTCGGGTATGGTGCAGGGGAGGGGAAGGAGGCCAGTCCAGGTCTGGCTAGAGCATGTACGAAAGGGAGTCTTATAAGACAACAGAAAAGGTAAGATGGGGCCAGATTTCAGAGGTCCCTGAATGGCCAAGTTAAGGAGTTTTGACTTTATTTGGAATGAAATATGGAGTCCTTGGTGAGTTCTGACTATGTGACTGGTTCTACCCACAAAGAAGACGAGCTCAGCATTGGTCTGAAGGATAGACTGGAGAGGAAAAGAGAGGAGACCACGTAAGCAGGGTGTCAGAAAGTGGTGGCCGTGGGGTCACAAGCAGGGGAGGGGAGGGACCATTTAGAGGTAAAAGCAACAGGATTTACTAACAAGTCAGTGCTTCCTTGTGTATCACATCCCCATCCTGCTTTCAAAACCCAGGAGAACGAATCATTTGGTGATGCCTTTGACAGAAAGGAAAAGAGAACAAGTCCGGTTTGGGAAAAGAGACTGGCCCACTGGGGGACCATCCTGACCTGGAGATCTTCTGGGCAGTAAAAGATGGGGGTCTTCAGTTCAAAGACAGGGCAGGCCTAGCTCTGGGAGATTTCTGCTGAAGTGACCATTGAAGCTAAGGCAGTGAATGGGATGAGCAAGAGAGAGTTTCAAGAGAAAGAGGCTGGGGCAGAACCTGGGGGATGAGTCCCTACCGTATGCGGTATGGGGAAAAATGAGGACCCAGAGAAGGGGAAGAAGGAAAGCAAGAAGCAGGGGTGTGGGATGTCTCTGGAGCCAGTGGAGGACAGAGTGTCCAGGATGGGGCTGGGGAGGGGGGGCGTCACCTGCTGTGCAATTGTGAAGATAGCCAGGCGGAGGAGGGGGGGGGACCCAAAGAGAGAGCACTTGGATTTGGCCACTAGGAAATCATCGGTGACCTTTGAGAATGGTTTTGTAAAATAGACAGGAATGAAACCAGATTTTAAGGGGCTAATGAAAGGATGGAGGAGTGAGGCAAAGATACCAGGTGAAGATTTGTTTTTTAAGAGGTTGGGCCATGGAGAGAAGAGAATCTGAGCAACTCATGGATGGAGCCCAGAGGTCAAGGGATGGCTTTTTTTTTTATTAGGACCATGTGACCATATTTACAAACAGGAAACTCCCTGCAAAGAGGACAGGGCTGATTGCTGGAACAAGATCCTGGAAGAAGAGGGAGGGGATGGAGTCCAGGTCACAGGGAACTCGACTACTCATAGTGAGGAGAGGAGTGTGGGACACCAGGGCTTTGGGCATGGGCAAGAAAGAGAACATGTTTGACCGCCAAGCTTGGAAGAGATACTGAGGGAGTAGGGGACCCATAACTTCAGCGATTTCCATAAAATGGTGCAGGGTACCTGCTGGGGTAGTGCGGGTTAGGGCAGGGGGCAGTTTGAGACTGAAGAGATGAACGGTTCTGGAGTCCTTGGAGAGAGCTCAGTTGGGTCAAGGTCCCCATTCTCCTTCACACCCTTCCAGTACAAGAGGCTCTGAGAGCTTATGGGTCAGGGTCCAGAGACAAGGGCCCAAGTTTCATTGAATTACAGATACTGACAGCTGACTGGCTCTGCATGAGCTTGTGTCGCTGGGTGTGGGGACAGGATAGTCTGTCAGGGAGCTGCTTACGGCTCCCTAAGGAAACACAGCCAGAGGGGTGGTGTATTCATAGGATGGTGCTGCGGGGGTGTAGAGGAAACCTCGTGACAGAAATCGGGGCAGAGCCTGTGGATGCCTGGGTCTCCCTGATCTCTCACTAGCATTAGTGTTGCAGGTGAAAAGGGACTTCCCTCCCAGTACTTCTGCTACCCAGGCAGCCCCCAGAGACAACCTGGCTGGGGAGTCTGAAGACCGGGCTTTCCCCACAGGGCATTGGCCTTCACTAATGAAGTCCCTCTCTGCTCCACAAGCGTCCTCATATGTAAAACACGCACAGGGACTGGCCCTGGGATTTCCGGGCAGAGTCAAGTGGCACAGACTGGACTCTGTGCAATGGGAAAAAGGATGAGGTGGCTCGATTGTGCGTACGTTACTGCACCGAAAGCGCACTAAAGTCCTGGGAGGTGGACAAGCCAGGCATTCCTAGCCCCTTGAATAATAATTATAACAGTAGCATTTATAAGGCACTTTACAAAGAGTATCTCTCTTGATTCTCACAATAACTTGGAAGGCAGGGATTGTTGTGATTTTACAGATGAGGCAGAGAGAGGCTAAGGGACTTGTTCAGGGTCTTGCAGCCAGTAAGGGTCTGAAGACGGATTTGAACTCAGGTCTTCCTGAGGCCAGGGTCAGCCCTCTGGGCACTGTAGCACCCCTTAACTGCCTTGAGAGTTGGGGAAGCTGACTGGTCCAAAGTCACTGGGAAGAGGGGAGTTGCACCCTTTGTTGTCTTTCTGCATCATCTCCCAGGGATGGCCTGGCCTCCCTTCTCATGGTCCCCATGCCAGGCTTGATGACCAAGCAGCTTCCTGGCATATCTCACTCATCTCCTTATCCAAGTCAACTGCCTGTTACCTACTGGAGCTGGAGCTGGAAAGAGCCAGTTAGCTACATGGTTTGTTTGGAAGCCAATGTCTCCCTGACCAAAGTACAAGATATTATCTCCTGACTTAACTTTGTGGTTTGGTTTTATTTATCTCTCTTTCCTAAGTTGAAAATAAACTTTAAAAAAAAAAAGGCAGATAGTCTTTAAACACAAACTAAGAGAGGGGAAAAAGGGACAGTTTTCAAAAACGAATCACAACTTCTTAGAAACAGTGAGCTAGAAACTGACTCCAGTGTCCTCCAGGCCCATTCTTGATGATACTTTTCCTCCTTTTCTTCCTCAGCTTGAACAGCTGTGGGTTAGCAGAAAGGTAGCTCTCCCAGAGTCCCACAGAATCCAAGCACCTACTCACTGGCTTCTAGGGACAAAGTTCCTCCAGCAGAGGGAAGGAGGACTGGGTGGGGCTGGGGGCTGGGACACAGCCTGTCTATAGCAAGTCATGGCTCTTGGTCCCAGGCAGGTGCTTTTTATTGGGCTGCTAGAAGCTAGAAATGGCAACATGTTTAACCTCTTCCTTGCCTCAGTGGTTGCTTTCAAGGAACACTTCAAGGCCACATCTTGTGGTCAGAATATCTTGTCCCAGATTTCTGTATTTGATAGCCAGGCATCAGGCTGAAGTGCTGGGGATTGAGGAAGGGGATGTGAAAACCTCCCTGAGCTGAGCTTTAACACAGAATAGAATAGCCGTGGTCAGTGTGTCCCTTCCTGTCCTTCAACGTGGGCAAAAGTCCAAGTCTGCAGCCCTTTCCACACCATGCAGACACAAGTAAAGGGTTCTCTGTGGCTGAAATGGCTGTCAGATTCATAACTGGGGCAGAGATTTCATTAGCACTTTTATTTGTACACCACCTTTCTCATAACAATCCTCTGCTGTAGGAATTACAAGGACAACTTCATTTGACAGATGAGGAAATTGAGGCTCAGAGTGGGGAAGGTGACCCACCCTCAGTTACACAGCAAAGAAGTGGCCGAGACCAGCTATGTATCCAAGTCTTTTGGTTCCAAGCCCGAGTGCTCTCCATGAATGACATCATGCTAACTTGTCTCTCTGCCTTTTCAATGGGAAATGAAAACTAGCCCATGGAATACCATTCTAACTAAAACTTGCTAAGGGTCTATAAGCAGCTCAGTTCTCAGATGATTACACAGCTCTAACGGGGGAATTTAGAAGTAAGAACTTACACGAGAAAGTATATTTAATTTATGATAGTTTCTTAACCTAATTAACTTGACAAATTAAACATCTTCTTAATAATACTAAAAGCACTTAAATAGTGCCTGCTATGTGCCAGGGACCATGCTAAGTGCTTTATTAATGTCTCATTCAATCCACACAACAGCCATTGGAGGTAGGAGCTATTATCCTCATTTTTTGCAATTGAGGAAACTGAGGCAGGCAGAGGTTAAGTGATTCACCCAGCGTCCCACAGCTAGTAAGTTTCTGAGGTCAGATTTGAACTCAGGTCTCCCTGAATCCCAGACTTAGGGCTGTGTGCACTGTGGCACCCCCATCTGACTGCACATAGGCTGCAAACTCCTTGAAGGGAGACTCTTTTGATAAGTGATTGGGGATCATAGATCCCCAGACCTGGAGAGCTGAAAGGGCGCTCAACAGCCAATCCACTTTCCTTAAAGAACCTGCGCTATCTCACACCCAGCAAGGGCCTGTCCAGCTGCAGCCCATTCTGATGCTGCACAGCTCCCCCTTGGCGCTCCCCTGGGGGGCTCCTGGCCCACACAACAGCCCTTCGGTTGCCTGATACCTGCGCACAGCTGTCACACCTGCCCCCTCCCCATCCTCGGTCTTCTCTAAGCTAAAAAGCTTTAGTTCCTTCGACAGATGCTCTTAGGGCATGAATGGGAGGTTCTTTCCCCTCCTGGTTGCTCCCCCCACCATACTCTCTGGCTTATCAATGTTATTTTTCTAATGTGCCCAGAACTGAAGCTAATACTTCCGATGGGGTCTGACCAGGGAAGAGAACAGCGGGACCCTCCCTCCCCACCCCTGGCACTCTGCCCCTCTTAATGAAGTCCAAGGCTATGTGACCTTTGGGACCAGCACGTCAAGCTGCTGACTCATGCTGAGGTCACAGTTCACTCAGAGCTCCAGGTGGCTTTAAGACAGACTGCCTCCCCTGCCTTAAACCTGTGCCATTGGCTTTCTGTTTGAATCCGGGCATGACACTTTACATAGATCCCTACTGAATTTCTTCTGATTCGTTCCAGCCCAGTGCTCCAGCCTGATCTTTTTGGAGTCTGACTTTATCATCCACTGTATTAGCCTTTCTCACAGCTGGGGGTCTGCAGATCTGCTGAGCATGCTGTCTCTGCCTTGGTCTAAGTCACTGATAAAAAATGTTAAACATCAAGGCCAAGCCCTGATCCCTGAGGCACTCCACTGGCGACCTCGTGCCAAGCTGACAAGGGATTGTTAGTTAGTTACCCAGTCACTCAACTCATTGTAGTCCACACCTCTCCATCTTTTCCACAAGAATAAGATGGAGTCCTTTACCAGAGACTGTCAAATCTAGAACCAGCAGACCCACAGCATTCTCAAGGTCCTACTTTGTACTCACATCAGAAGAGACAAGAAGGTTTGCCCGGCAGGGCTCCAACACAGTGAAGCCACACCACTGTCCTTTCTAGACACTCACTCCTGGGGTCTTTCATGATCTGTTCCAGAATTTTCCCAGGGATGCAAGCCCAGCTCTGTGGCTTGGAGCTGTCCAACTCTGTTCTGTGTCTCCTTTGAGAGTTCGGCTTCTGCCCTGGTCCAGGCCTATGCCACCCCACAGATCTTCCACAGTCTTTCAGAATCCTGGGCAATCAGATGACTGGTCTCTTGCCCTAGCTTCTAGCATCTGGACGCTTCTGGTTAAAAGCTGAGGCATAGGATGCGTTCTCTGAGACATTGATTGGTCCCTTCAGATCCCACCCACCCCCATTTTCCCTCTTCATTGGAAAGGTTTCCCTTTGAGTCCTTAATTTCATTTTTGAGGTTCTGATCCTTTGGAGGCTGACTTCACTACAGCAAAGGCTCCCGACCCTTCTTGTGTTGGGCAGGTGAAGCCTTTGGACTGCTCTGAATTGTTTTTAAATGCACAAAATAAAATGCCTGGGATTACAAAGCAAACCAATGATATCGAAATAAAGATGTCATTTTTTCCCATCTTCCCCACTGGCACCCCGCTCCAGGTTAAGAACCCTTGCCCTTAGAATTTCAGGGCATGAGATCCAAATTGTCCTTGTTCTGAATCTGCTTTACCCAGACCTGGGCTGCATGTCATACTATGCCCAACTTTCCTCTGTCCCAAACTCTAGCATGCAATGAGTAGTCCTCAACCCTTCGGGCTCCCAAAATTTCTGATTGTGGCAGCTAGAAGGAGCCAGAATACACAAAGCACTGGGCCTGGAGTCAGGAAGACCTGATTTCCAATCCAGCCTCAGACACTAGCTGTGGGACTTTGGGCAAGTCATTTAACCTCTGTCTGCCTCAGTTTCCTCAACTTTAAAATGGGAATACTAACAGTACCTACCTCCCAGGGTTGTTATGAGGATCAAATAAGATGATATTTGTAAAGCCCAAAGCCCAGTGCCAGGCACATAGAATCAGCTATAGAAATATGATGATCATGATTATAATTATTCTGATAGATTGAGTTTCCTTGTTAGCAGTGAATCAAAGGTTGCCTTACTTTTTACTATTCAGCTACACCTCAAGTAACAAGTGACATTTTAGCCACCTAATGTATCTGATTTTATAAATTGATTTTGATCTGATTTTTCCTTTCCTTTCCTCCCTCCAGCTTAAAGACCTTTAAAGGGACAGGTTCTACCTTACCAAGATGGTAGACACCGACAGCCAGATCTGCCCCCTTTCTCCACTCGATGATGATGATCTGGAAAGCCCACTCTCTGAAGAGTTTCTCCAAGAGATGGGGAGCATCCAGGAAATCTCTCCATCCCTTGGCGATGACAGCTCCGGCGCCTTTGGTTTTGGAGAGTATCATTGCTTGGGAAGTGGTCCAGGGTCAGACGGCTCCATCATTACAGGTCAGTGTTTCATTTTCTGGCAGGTTGGGTTAGACTTTTGTTCTCAGACAAAACCATTTCACCTGTGTGGGAAATCAATCAGTAAACACCTATTGAGTACCTACTGTGTTCCAGGCTCTGTGCTAAGGTCTGGGAATACAAAAAGAGGCAAAAGACAGTCCCTGCCCTCAAGCAGCTCACACTCTAATGGGGGAGAGGATCTATAAAGCAAGTTGTGTGCGGGATAAATAGGAAATAACTAAGAGAGCGAAGGCACAGGAATTAGGAGGGGCTGGGGAAGGCTTCCTGTAGAGGGTGGCATTTTAGCTGAGACTTAAAGGGAAGGTGGTTGGTGGAACTGAGGAGGGAGGCCATTCCAAGCATAGGGGATGATGACCAAAGAAAATACCCAGAGCTGAGAGCCGGAGAACCTTATTGGTGGAGCAGCCAAGAGTGTGGAGTCACTGGAGTGAAGAGGACACATCTGGGGAGTCTGGTATAACAAGACTGGAGAGGGGGGAGGGGCAGGTTATGAAGGACCCTGAACACCAAGCAGAGCATTTTGGGTCAGATCCTGGAGGCCAGAGGGAGCCACTGGACATGTTTGAACCTGTGCTTTAGGAAAATCACTTCAGTGGCTGAATGGAGGATGGAGTGGAGTGGAGAGAGCCTTGAGGCAGGCAGACTCTTCCCCCTAGCAGCTATTGCCATAGTCCAGGTGTGAGGTGATGAGGATCTGCACTAGAGGGATGGCAGTGTCAGAGGAGAGGAGGGAGCGTATTCAAGAGATGGTGCAGGCGGGAAATTGACAGGCCTTGGCACCATTTTGGACCTAGGAGGAGGAAGTAAGCTATAGTGAGGAGCTCTAGAATGACTCCTAGGTTATGAGCTTGGGAGACTGGCAGATGGGGGTGCCCTCTGCAGTAATAGGGAAGGTAGGTGGGGAGGGTTTAGGGGCAAAGATCACAAGTTCTGTTTTGGACATATTGAATTTAAGATGTCTACTGGATGTCCAGTTCGAGATGTCTGAACAGCAGATTGGAGGTCAGCAGAGTCTGGGGCAGAAAATGGTAGTTTTGAGAACTGTCAGCATAAAGATGGTAATTAAATCCATGGGAGCTGATGAGATCACCCAGTGAAGTAGTACCGAGCGAGAAGAGCAGAGCACCCAGGACAGAGCCTGAGGGACCACCCCTGGTTAGAAGGTATAACCTGGAGGAGGATCCAGCCAAGGAGACAGAAAAGGAGTGGTCAGAGAGGGAGGAGAAAAATGGGGGTCCCCCAAAAAACTGTAAGATTTGGAAATAGAAACCAGAAAAAGGTCATCCACAAGCAAACCTCACCAGCCACTTCATATCTGAAGTAAACTATGTGTTAACTCAGGAGGCTGTCTTAGCCCACTTCACGGACCAGCGTGGTGAGCAGCCCAAGGAGAGGGAGCCTTCCCCACAGAGATTCCCTGGGGACCATTGTGGCTAAAAGGGACAGCTTACAAAGCATGCCAAAGCAGAGGGCACCCCCAGATGGCAGAGCTGCCAGCTGGCCACAGGGCATCCTGCGTTGCGCCAGGCACATCAATCAGGCTCTCCCTCCAGATTCCCTCGCTGGGGAGTGACCTGTCAGAGCAGTTTCAAAGAGAAGGGCTCTTTTAAAAAGCTGTTTTTCTAGCCATAATTAGATTTGTTTCCTATCTAATCTGATCCTTTGTTAAACTGTTTTCCTAAAATGATGCAAGTTGCTGATGGAGAAGGGCCTTGTCTAAAGCATATTCACTTTTTGCAAAAGGTTAGACCTTGGAAGCCTGGTGAGTGAAGGTGGATTGTTCCAAGCAAACAAGAAGTTTCATGTTTTCCTCATAACCGTGATATTCTGAGGCTTCCTTTTAGGAAGCTGGTAAACTGGGGAAAGAGAAGTTTCTCTAATCAGACAAATTACTGCAGTAATTGATTAAGAGGAGGGATGACTTCACGTTCTAAGAGTCCAAATGCATGTGGCCTGGAAATTAAAAGGAGGGTCCACAGGAAATCTGGCAGATTTGGCCTGTGTCCATTCATACAATGAATGAGCTAAGGGAGGCAGGGGGGAAAATCAGAGTAGCCTCAAGTCCCCTGCGGGGGGCGGGGGGGCGATGGAGAAGGTTGAGGGGAGATAGGAAGGGGGGGGCGTGGCTCGGCAATTGAGGCCAGGTGAAAGAAGGGAGAGGCCTCTATTCCCTGCCTCAGTAAGAGGAATCAGCAGGCAGGCGGGGAGGCTATTGTGTTAGCCCAAAGGGCCATCGACTGCAGGTACTGTGAATGGGCTACTTGGCTAAGGGCAGGTAACAATAATCCTCCACTGAGACCAAGGAGAACGTTCCATCCCTGATTAGAGGCTTCGAGGGAAGGAAGGTTCTCCTGCATCTCCTTTGTGAGGCTCCATCAGGCAGGCCATAGGAATCAGTCCTCCAGGCTCCTTTCTGCTGCTCAGGGCTGTCCTTATGGGTGGTGAGAGAGCTTTCTCCTGCCTCTCAGAGCAGGCTTTCTTTACTCCTGACCCTGGGGAGTAGGGCAGAGGGGCTCCTGACACACCCTCTTCCACAGCCACAGCCTTCTTTACTGGGCTTGTGTTTTGTCCAACCCTCCCCATTAGATTGCAAGCTTCTTGAGGACAGGGGCTGTCTTTCTTTTAACCAGTTGTATCTCCAGCACTTAGCACTGTGCCTGGCACATCATGGGCACTTAATAAATATTTATTGGATTGGTTTCCTCTCTCGTTGGACCTACTTGGGCACCTACTTCCCAGGGTACGGGGAGGCAATCCCCCATCTCACCCCGGGGCCAGAATGTTCTATCTGTGTAATAGTCTTTTGCAAAGAGTCAACACTGGTCCAAGAGGATGTTTCAGCTACTTACTGGACCTCTTACACTTTCTTGTTGGCACTCTTAAATTTCATAATTTCTTAGATTGTTCTTACACAGATAGCCTTTGGGCAGTGGAATCCCATGGCTTTCAGCATTCACCAGAGCCTTCCCTTTTCTTCCAGACACCCTTTCCCCAGCGTCCAGTCCTTCATCTGTGAATTACACCCCAATCACAGGCAGTGCTGACGACTCTTCCAGTGCCACATTAAACATCGAGTGCAGAATTTGTGGGGACAAAGCCTCTGGCTACCATTATGGTGTGCATGCCTGTGAGGGTTGCAAGGTAAGTGTGGTGGCTGCCAGGCCGTGAGCCCAGCCTTGGAGCTATCATTCTGTCAAATGAGTGTCCCACCGGCAAAAATGTCAAACTGAAATGTTGGGTGAAGTCTGGGAGGGGCTCAGCCCGAGTCTGGGTCTGGGTCTGGGTCTGGGTGTGGGCCATTGACTGGTTGAGTGGCCTGGGGCGAATCCCAATCTCTGTCTCCTTCCTCCAGAGGAAGGGATGAGACTAGATAGTTTCTAAAGCCTTTCTTAGGACCTGACACTTTTCTTTTGTTCCCTAGCCTCTGAAAAGACTCTCTCAGTGTTCTCAGAAATTCATCTTTTGTAAGCATCTCCACAGAGTTCTCCTTTCCTTCGGTGGAGCCTAATTAATGGTCATGGGGAGTGTCCTGGGGAGAAAGACATCATCTAGACCACTCGAGTCGCTAACCCACTCACCATCCATGCACGGGCTTAGCGAATCATCCTCAAGAGAAGTGTGGAGGGCATCTCCTCCCACAGAGTAGGAGCGTGTGGCCCTGAAACAACACGCTATCCCAAGCCCCTCCCTGCACTGGCTGGACCATGGGCATACAACTCCAGTCCAAGGACCAGCCTCACTGAGTACAGAGAGGTCATAAGGGCATAATGGGTCTGGACACAGCGAGTCATGGAGTGGGTGCAGGGCCTGCGATCTGCACTGGGGAAGGGATGGGATCTGCATGAGTCCAGGGCCTCTGAATTGCTTGGGTGAAGGGTTGGGATCTGTATTGAGGCCTTTGCAGGCCCAGGACGTGGCCGGGGCGTAAGTTGAGACACGGTAGGAGGCTGAGGTCAAATCCACTGGGTTAGGAAGTGTGTGAGCCGCTGGCTCTGTTGTCTACGGTCCTTTTTATAGAAGAACTATGAATGCCTCTTACAATGAATGGCTTTCCAGGCATTTCCCCGGAGCCTCAGCTCTGTGGCTAGACTATGTGAGGAGAGAGGGGCTTCAGGCTTCTTAAAATCCCTCTCCAGACATGGCCTTGAGGTTCACACGTTGTACCCACCCCATGAAAAAGGGAGGAGCTGGGAGACCCTTCATGTTGAGTAGAACTTTTTTAACAGAGAATTTCCTTTCCCCTTACATTTAAGTCACCAGAGGGGGCTCCCCAGGCAGGCCCACTCCCCACAGGCACCTCCCAGTAAATCCGCTGGTCCCCCTGGCCACCTCCACACCACAGAGAGGCACCAGAGGTGGGCTTCTGGACTCTTGAGACTGCGCCTGTCATTCTAAGCCCGGCTGAGTCGGGCAACCACGTATGGGGCCACCTTCGAGGCCTGGTAGCTCCCGTACCCTCGCTCCACGGCTGTAGAAGGTTGTGGCTGCTCCCACACCAAAGAAACCTCAGCTTCCTGAGGGGGGTCAGGGGCTTCTTAGACACCAGAAAAGGACAGTGCGGCCCAATGGATTGGGTCTCGAGGCATAATTCCTAGTTGTTGCTAAGGCACGTGGTACTCTCTCACAGGGCTTTTTCCGGAGGACCATTCGCCTTAAGCTGGCCTATGACAAGTGTGACCGCGGCTGTAAAATTCAAAAAAAGAACCGTAATAAGTGTCAATATTGCCGTTTCCAGAAGTGCCTTTCAGTTGGAATGTCACACAATGGTAGGTAAGGCCACCCTTCCTCTCTCTGGCCTCCCTCCCTCCATCCCTCTGTCTTCTCTCCTTCCTTCCCTCCTTCATGCCCTCCATCCTTGCCTCTTTCTCTCTTTCCCTCTCCTCCTTCCCTCTTTTCTTCCTTCCTTCCTTCCCTCCCTCCCTCCCTTTCTCTTTTCCTTCTCTCCCTCCTTCCTTCCCTCCTTCCTTCCGCCTCTCCCTCCTTTCTTCTCTCCCTCCCTTCTTCCCCTCTTCCCTCCCTCCCCCCTCCTTCCTTCTCTCCTTCCTTCCCTCTCTCCCTCCCAGGATTTGTTTGGTTTTTTGAGAATCCCTGCTGGGGGGCTCCTCTTGGTATTCTACTGTCTAATCACCATAACATGCTTTTTCATTCAGCGTCCTAGGGAAGGGGGCTGGGGTGGGGAGTTGAGCTCTCATTGGAAAAAGAAAAAGGAAAGATTTTGTCCCTGAGGAAGAGGAAACAGCCTCCCATGGCTCTGTATTTCTGAATCTGCTTCCAGCCTGAAAGATGGCCTCTGCTAGAACCCTGCCCCAATGCTTCCATGAGCGTGGGGTGGGAGGCACTGTGGCTCTGGAAGAGCAGCCTGCCCCAGAGTTTCACCAAGATGGATAGTGCCCCTTTGAGTTAGTTCATGGGGTGCAGGGTGAGAGGTCTGACTCCTCAGGGCTCAGCCCTGGGGCAAGGGGGAGAAGAGGCCTCGTGGGTGGAGTCCCTTCGAGTGCCCCAGGGGTGAGAAACCCTTGCACACTGTCCCGATTAGAAGAGGCTGTCGGCCCGCCGTTGGGGCTTTATTCCCCAGATCTTTCCAGATGTGCCTCCAAGCCCTGCCTGTGGGCAGACTCCTCTCCTGGGGTAGATGCGGGAGCACCCCCAGCTTGAGCTTCCAAAGCACAGGCTTCAGGTCTCCAATATCCAAACGTGCTCATAGATAGTGTCCTTGTTTGTCTGTGGGTACCGAGACTGGAAATAAGCTCCCCACTAGGGACCAAATGAAGTAAGCTCTGATCCACATCCATTTTCCTCTCCTTGAAACCAGTAACCTCATAGACCACCTAGTCTGCCTGGAAAGTCCTCACCTAGTGCCAGGCAAACCGGAGGTCGTCCCACCATTTAAATCAAGTGAATTTCTGACCTGAGGGATAGCCCTCCCTTTCTAACCCATCTCTAGTCTAGCGTCTACACTTTCCATTTCTATCCAATGAAGTATTTGTCATATGTGTAGCGCTGAGCGCATGGTGCAGAGTAGGGCTTAATAAATTTTCATTCTCTTCTCCCTTCCCGACAATGAAATTCTGATTTTCATGTTCACCTTGACCTTGTCATTAAAATGCAAAATCAAATGGTACCAAGGAATGGCCTTTATCTCACTTGTCCATTTTTAGTAATAGCCTCATTCCTATCCTAAATGGGGGCATTCAGCAAGGAGTCATTCTCATTTTAGGCATGAGACTCTTCCTTGTGACATAATTGCAATTTCTGTCCCTATTTCTCCACCATCTTTCCCACCAGCCATCCGTTTCGGGAGAATGCCAAGATCTGAAAAAGCCAAATTAAAAGCAGAGGTTCTTACATGTGAACACGATCTAGAAGATTCGGAAGTTGCAGATCTCAAGTCTCTTGCCAAGCGCATTTATGAAGCCTACCTGAAAAACTTTAACATGAATAAGATCAAGGCCAGAGTCATCCTGGCAGGGAAAGCCAGCAACAACCCAGTAGGTGTCTTTGTTTCCAGTTTACTGTGGGTGACAACTGAAAGGGGACCAGTGTAGAACTCAGAGACCTTGGTGTGGTCAGCTCTTCTCCTGCCCTTCATTTTTTTTTTTTTTTTGCCTTTTTTGGTGCAGCCATGGGGTTAAGTGACTTGCCCAAGGTCACACAGCTAGTAAGTGTCAAGTGTCTGAGGCTGGATTTGAACTCGGGTCCTCCTGACTCCAAGGCTGGAGCTCTATCCACTGTGCCACCTAGCTGCCCCAACCCTTCATTTTCTAAAAGAAGAAACTGAGGCTGTGGGTAGTGGGAGAGGAGAGAAGAGGGACCTGCCCAAGGGCAAACAGCCAGCACTGGAACACAAGTCTTCTGACATTCATTGGTGCCTTGATCCTTATCATTTCACAGGCTCGGGGCTCTTTTGTTCTTTCCACTGACACTGTTGTAATGCTTGTTTATGATGTTGTTCTCTTGGTTCACCCCACTTCACTCTGCATCAGGTCATAGAAGTCTTTCTAGGCTTTTTTGTCTTCCTCATGTGTATCATTTCTTGTTCAGTCATTCAGTCATATCCAATTCTACTTGACCCCGGGGCCTTTTGTCCATGGAGTTTGCTTGGCAAGGATAATGGAGTGGTTTGCTATCTCCTTCTCCAGTGTGCCCCCATTGTACAGATGAGGAACTGAGGCAAATAAGAGTTAAGTAACTTGAACAGGGTAACACAGCTAGTAAATGTCTGAGGCCAGACTTCCCAATTCTAAGCTCTATCCAACGCACTTCCTCACTCAGCAATATTCCATTATATTCACAGACCACATTTTGTTTAGCCGTTCCCCATCCAACAGGCATCTTCTTTGTTTCTAGTTTTTTGCTACATGTGCTGCAGTGAATGATTTGGGGTCTGGGCTCTTTCTTTGACTTCCTTAAGGTATATGAATGGCTGCGGGATCCCTGGGTCAAAGGGTGTGGATATTTGTGTCACTTTCTTAACCTAGCTTGACATCGCCATCTAGAATGGCTGGGGCAATTCACAACTCCACCAATGATGCGTTAGCGTACTGAGCCTCCCACAGCCTGTCCAACATCGATTGTTTCTCTGTCTTGTCACCTTTGCCGATCTCTGGGTGTGAAGGAAACCTTCGAACGGTTTTGATTTGCTTTTCCCTTGTTAGTAGTTATGCTTTGGCATCATCTTTCACAGTCTGGTCCATCGTTTGTAATTCTCTTGAGAAATATTTGTTCCTCTCCTGTGACTACTTCCCAGCTGGGAAAAGAGCAGCTTCCATCTATTTGCCATCAGACAACCATCATCCCAAAAAGCATAGAAGACAAATCGGCAGTTTAATGGGAGGGGCAACATTTATTAATGCCTCAAGTTCATAACCATTTGACCAAAAGTTGCCTGACATCAATTCCTGCTTTCTCTCTTTGTTTAGCACGCTGAAGTGGAGGGAGTGATGAACTAGGAGTCCAAGGTAGACGTGGGTTCAGTTTCCACCTCAGACACTCACTGTGTGACCTTAGGCAAGCCACTTACTCTCTCTCAGACCCAGTTAGCTCTACCATAAATAGGTGGCTATTAACTATTCATGTCTATAAAGTGCTTTGCAAACGGTGTGGTGAGACAGACGTGTCTGCCAAGGCTATTATCACTTTTGTTTTGTTTTGGCAAGGCAATCAGGGTTAAGTGACTTGCCCAGGGTCACACAGCTAGTAAGTGTCAAGTGTGTGAGGCTGGATTTGAACTCAGGTTCTCCTGACTCCAAAGCTGGAGCTCTATCCACTGCGCCACCTAGCTTCCCCTGCTATTATCACTTATGATGATTATGGAATGGAGAAGAGAACAATTGCCCTGCTTTAGAGAAAGTGCAGTGTATCATTGGGAATTTTAAAAAATGTTTTGTTTTCAAAATTCTTGTCCTGGAAACCCATTCATTGCTGCCTCCCACCTCTTGTTCAGGTCCCCAGCTCTCCTCTCTCTCTCTCTCTGTCCCCAACTCCCCCCACCCCCTGGATCGTCCTGGATCTGGATCGTCCCTTGGTAGTAGCAGGAGGAACATCAGGGCAGAAGGGCTGTGTGTGTCATCAGGCAGACTTTGGGAGGGATATCTTATCCCCCTTATCCACCAGACACATCTTGGACCACTGTCATCATCCACCAAGCACCTTCCTAGGCACACACTCCCCAGCACTGATCACCTCTGCCTGAACTAATCACCAAATGCCCTCCACAGTAGGCAGTCAGGTCCTCGCACTGGCAAATGAAAATCGGGAGCTTCTTCTTTCTAGACATGGTCAAACTAGTTTCTTCTGTCCTAACGAGTAGTTTGAAGTTGTTCTTCCTCTGAGTTATAAAAGGAGATTTTTCTTACGTCACAAGCTGCTCACTTTCATGAACACACCAAGCCTCCTTTTACAGAGCCTTTCATTCTGTAGGACATCCCCAATTAAAGAGAAGCAGGTCATTTTGAAGTTTAAACAAGTCTTATTTATTAAATTGGTAAAACCGTGCCTAGGCTGAGCCGCCCGAAGGCTCAAGGGAGCTGGCGATAGCAGAGCAGGAGCAGGCCATGCCCCCAGTGCGGAGGGGGAAAGAAAGCATAAAGTGCCGATGGCGTTCCCAGGCTTGGAGGATTTCAGAAGAAGAATGTGGGGTTTTGCAACCGAGAAGGTAACTGGTCACTTTGGGGACCTAGTGCTCTTTCGCCCTGGGCTTGGCCCTGTGGGCTGGCCCTTGCAGCTCTCCTGCTGAAGCCTGGTTTTGCCAATGACTTGAGGTGAGGCAAGGTCAGGTTCCTTTGAGGACACACACACACACACACACGCACGCACGCACGCGCGCGCACAGATATACACATACATACACACACATACACACATGCACAGATACACATATACTCACACACACAGATACATACACACGTACACACACACACACACACTAGCAGAGAAGAATCTGTTTTGTATTCAGATCCTGCCAGGAGGACTGGCTGGGTGTATGGGGTATTGAGGGGGGATGGGCCGCTGAGCCCTCTTCAGGGCTGCTTCTCCACCTCTGGTGTCGGCCTGTCCCCCAGCTCTCGCCTATGGCTCCGGGAAGCTGCATCCTGCGCAGCAGCCACACCCTGGTAAAGGGTCCTGGCAGACGGGCTAAACCAGGTGAGGGTAAACAACAACCTCAAACTCACTGGTGAGTTAGGGGGCTCGACCTCCCCCAGGGGAATGGGCTGAAGAGAACATTGTGTTCCAATGGCCCTGAAGGTGCTGAAGGGCCATGAGCGCTTAGAGTGTGGACAGACATTGAAAATGCCAAGGACGCTCACTGCATCCCCGCCATCACCACTCATCCTGACGTTGCCACCGGACTTTGATGACTCAGAGAGACAGAGTGAGCCTGTCCCACGAGTCACAACATCACCCTGGACTGTCAAGGGTCCTCTTTGAAAACAAACAATGAGCAGCCAGAAGCACCTCAGTGCAGCATGGCACGCTCCAGGGATGGAGGCCAGGAAGCTCTGCATTCGCTGGGGCCCAGGGTCCGCTCAGTGAATCACATTACAGAGAACCATGAACCTTCGCTGGGGAGCCCAGCCCTCTGCTTTTCCCCCGTGCGCCCCTGGGCTGAGCGCTGCCCTTTGGCCAGCCCGTTAGCCTGTGCTGGGACACTTCACGCCTCTGTTCTTGGTTACCAAAAAAGACAAGCATGTTCTGCTCGATGAGGGCCCTGCTGCTGGTGCCACACACATGGCTGGTGACTGTGGACAGCCTTGGGCATCTGGAGAGAAGGCTTTTTTTTGGGATTCTCACCAGGGGGGGCCACACCGACCCTTGCTCTTCTTTCAAGAGAGAGGAGATGGCAGGTTAGCTCTGGCCCCAATGAGAGAAACTAAGAAAATGGGGCTGGCGCCCTGAAAAGTCTTGTACATACAGTTCCCTGCAAATGCACAGATGTTCACAGGGGTCCGGCCTGTCCCTGATCCAGGCTCAATCCTGGGGGACTATGAAGAAAAAAAAAGGAGAGGCTGCGCCAGGAGAGCGAAGGCCTGCTGTTTCCCACCTCCACACCTTTGTGATGGGCTGACTCTCCCCTTACCTGGACCATCCTTCTTCTGAACCCTGCCCCCACCTTTGAATGTCCACAGCTTCATCGCCTGCTCTGGCACGAGGCCTTTCCTGATTCCCGTCTTCACTTCACTTACATAAATACATACATACATGCGTGCATACATATGTGTCATCTCTACATCTTTGTATCTCCTTATGTGCATATGGGCTGTTTCCCTCATAGAACGTAAGCTTCCTGAGGACAGGAACTATTTTTTTTTTGTCCTTGTATTGCCAGCACTCAGCCCAGGGCCTGGCAGAATACAGATGTTCAATAAATGTTTGTTGATAGACTGATAGACCTAACAGTTGAATAACTGAAATGCCAAGGGCTGTGAGAGCAGAGGAGGGAGAGGGCGCCCCAGCTGGGGAGGAGAGGACATGGGGCGAGCTCCAACAGGAGGCGGCATTAGCCCTGGGCCTTGAAGGCTTGGTAATGGAGGAAGAGGGCATTTTGAGGGTGAAGATGCAAGTTTGAGGCAGGAAGAAGGGGCGAGGCCAGCAAGAAGCCTGGGAGCAGCCCTCCACACAGCCAGCCTGCCATTCCCTAGGAGCAGAAGTGGCAAGAGGTGTTATTGTTATTGGCTTAACCACCAACTGTTATGGAACTTGAATGCACAATAACAGAGCTCGTTTCCAAGGTGCTTAAAGTGTGCAGGGCTTTGGACAAATACCCCTCGTTCCATGTTCCGTGTGGGTGTACTTGTTATGACCATTTTACACATGAGGAAACTGAGGCTGGAGAGGTGAAGTGACTAGGCCAGGGTCACCCAGCTGGTCAAATACTAGATGATGACACCGAGAAGAAGAGTTACCTTGATCACCTGGGAAAAAGGACCGTAAAAAACCCAGTGAAAATCCAAACGCTATTTCTTTCCTGATCTCCCCTTCCCTCTCTTACACTTGACAGATAGCGTCCCTTTGCCCCAGCAGACACGTCCCAGCAAAGACAAACAGCCCCTCTTGAAGGACCCTGGAAAACAGCTGCCATATAAAACCAGTTGCCCACACACACTCACTCACATACACACACTCACACACTCACATATACACTCACACACACATACACACTTACACATATACACTCACTCATACACATACACTCACACACGCACATACACATACACACTCACACACATACACTCACACAATACACTCACACATACATACACATACACACTCACAGACACTCACTCTCACACATACACTCACACACGCACATACACATACACTCACACAATACACTCACACACATACACATACTCACACATACACACTCACACATACACTCACACTCACATACAGACACACACACACACTCACATGCACATACACACACACACTCACACTCACATATACACTCACACACATACATACACACTCTCACACACATACACTCACACACGCACATACACGTACACACACACTCACACAATACACACACACATACACATACACACACTCACACACACTCACATATACACTCACACAGACATACATACACACTCACTCTCACACACATACACTCACACACACATATACATGTACACACACACACTCACACACATACACATACTCACACATACTCACAGATACACACATACACTCACACACATATACTCACGCACATACACACACACATACACACTCACACACACACATACACACTCACACACACACACACACACACACGCCTCTCTGCGCCCCCTATGCCACCACTTGCATCAGGGCTGCTCGCCTCTTTTCTTCTCAGTGGCAGAAGTGAGCACCTTCTTTCCATCCCTTTCTGTGATAGAGGCCAATGGAGAGAAGATGCCAGCTGGTCCAACCCCGGAAGGGCAGGGGAGGGGCAAGGCCTGAATAATTCACAAGCAGCATCCCTGGGAAAACAGGAGAATTGTCAATAGACTCCCAGGACAAAATCCCAGAACGTGATCTAGAGGAACCTTAGAAAGCTTCCGGGACAAGGCTTCTTCCAGAGAGGAGAAAATGAAGACTCCTAGATGGGAAGGAGCTTCTTCAAGGTCAGGGGGTAGACAGTGGCAGAAGCAGGATTAGAACTCAGGGCACCTGACCCCAGTGCACTGGCCTTTTTAGTACACCACCTCACCCTGAAGAAAAGATCAATAGCTCTACAAGAAAAAAAACAATTGAAACACACTGAAGTTTTGCACAAGAGTAAAAAGAATTGGGGTTTAAAGCAAAGCAAAAAGGGAAAACCTGGTGAGTCTCAGAGTTTGGTCCCATTGTCCTCCCAGGGCAGGCTGGCGGCTATGCGCCTTCCTGCCCACCACACCTTTGCCCTGGGTGTAGGAAGGGACGCCCTTCCCACCAACTCCCCAGGGAAACGTTCTTCCTCCCGCCCTTTCTCCCTCCCCTCCAGCACTGGGGGATTAGCGTCCTGCCCAGCAGCCGACCTCAGGCCTTCGGAGCTTGGCTTTTGAAACGGAGCCTCTGAAGGAGTGGTAATCCATGCCCCTTTAACCTCGAGTCTGGATTTTGGAGGTGACTGCAGCATCAAGCTCCCCTCATCTGCCCGACCTGAGTGCAGGAGGCGCCAGGAGATCTGCATCCCATATGGCGAAAGTGGACGCGGCAGGCCTCTGCCTCCAGGCTGCTGTCTTTGATCCTTGATGTACCACGCCCACAAGCTCACACTTGATCGAATGCTTCCCTCCCTAAGAGCTTGGGAGAAGCCCTCAAGCAACCTGGCAGGGGGAGGGGACAAGAGATCCTATAAATCTTCATAGATTTCTGATTCTCCCGGTAAAGTCTTTTAAAAATCTGCATCAGTCATGAGCCACACTGACTATGCACCTGAGATAAAAGATCGAAAGGGACCTCACTAGTCCTGGTTGCAGCACCCTTGACAAATGATGTCCCAGGCTGTGCTTGAACACTCACAGTGACAGAGAGCTCACTGTCTCCCAAGCTTATTCCACCCCTTTGGAAGAAGTTCTGATTGGGAGTAAGGTTCCTTTTCATATGAAGTCCAAATCTGACTTGGACGTCTTCTTTTGAAGCAGCCCTTCGGATTAGAAGGTAGATTGTGAGATCAAGAGATTCACACAGGGCTTTCCAGGAAAGTGTGGGCTGAAAAGCACACCTTCAGCCAGGGCAGTCAAATCCAGGAAGTCCACCAGGAGGAGGCCCCAGCTAGGGCAAGCCTTGGGGGTAGCCAAGGACTATGAAAGGCCACATGCAGAAGAAGAGCCTCCCTTCCAAGGGTGTAGAGGGGGCAGGGGCGGGGGGGGGAGGGAGGGGAGTCTGTGCTATGAAGCAGCCCCTGGGGAGGCCGCCCATCCATCTCTGGTGCCCTCCCATCCTCCTGCTCTCCTGGAATGTCCCGGTTTGAAGACTCTCCTTTTCCTTTGACAACTGGGACACTTGCCCACCTCCAGCTCTGGGGCACCTCACTGCTGTCCGATTTTCTTGGAGTGTGATACTGGTTCGGCAGTCACATTCACTAATGCTTTGGCCTGGTGTCTTCTACAAAGAGCTCTTAGGGAGGAACAGGGTGGCGCTGTACCAACGTGAAGCTGGGTAGATAGAGATTTGAACTCTCCCACTGGCAAATCACCCCTCTGAGCCTCATCTGTAAAGCAGGGAATCACAGTTGTGGTATCTACCTCACAGGGTTGTTAGATGGCCCCGATGAGAGAAAAGATCCAAAGTGCTTGGAATAAATTACCTATTGTCCCTCTCCTCATGGCTATGGAACAAGGAAACATGCCAGCCAATGGGACAGATGCAGAGATCAAGATGAAGAGAAATGGAGACGTAGAGTTTCCCTTTTGTGAGATTTTGTACTGAGTGCAATGAATCATGGGAAACTTCAGGGCCTCTGAGAAGAGATCCAGACCCACTCAAGCATCACCCAATAATCACCCAAGAAAAATTCAGTAGTGAAGACTATCCAGTGTCCAGATGAGGACAACAGGGGTTCTGTACCTGGGTGTGTGTCATAGAGCCTTGGGCAGCCAGTCTGCACAAGCCCATGGATGGACTCCACAGAAAAATGCTTTTAAAGTGTGAAATAAAACGCATAGGATCACACAGGAAATCAATTATATTGAAATGTAGTTATTAAGATATTTTTAAAATTTATCCAATTACATGTAAAAAACAATTTTTAGCGTTCATTTTTTAAAATTTTGAGTTCCAAATTCTCTCCCTCCCTCTCTCCCCTCCCCCTTGATCAGGAAGGCAAGCAACTTGATGTAGGTTATACACGTGCAGTCATGCCAATAGTTATATATTAGTCATGCTGTGAAAGAAAACAGACCAAAAAAAAAGAAAGAAGAAAGAAAGTTTAAAATAGTATGCTTCTATCTGCATTTAGACTCCATCAGCTCTTCCTCTGGAGGCAATGGGCATTGCCACTTCCTCTGGAGGTGGACCCCATTTTTCATCATAAGTCTTTCAGAATTGTCTTGGATCATTGTATTGCTGAGAATAGCTAAGATATTCACAGTTGGTCATCAAACAGTATTGCTATTACTGTTTACAGTGTTCTTTTGGTTCTGCTCATTTCACTTTGCATCAGTTCATGTATGTCTTTCCAGGTTTTTCTGAAACCATCTTGCTTGTCATTCCTTATAGGCCCAACAGTATTCCTACACAATCATATACTGCAACTTGTCCAACCATTCCCCACTTGATGGGCGTTCTCTCAATTTCCAACTTTTTTGCCACCACCAAAAGAGCTGCCATAAATATTTTTGTACATGTGGGTCCCTTCCCCTTTTTTATAATCTCTTTGGTATACAGACCTAGTAGTGATAATGCTGGATCAAAGGGTATGCACAGTTTGATAGTCCTTTGGGCATAGTTCCAAATTGCTCTTCAAAATGGTTGGATCAGTTCACAACTCCACCAACAGTGTCCCAATTTTCCCATGTCCCCTCCAACATTTGTCATTTTCCTTTTCTGTCATATTAGGCAATTGGATAGATATGAGATCATATCTCAGAGTTGTTTTAATTTGCATTTCTCTAATCAATAATGATTTAGAGCATTTTTTCATAGGGCTATAGATGGTTTTGATTTCTTCATCTGAAAACTACCTGTTCATATCCTTTAACTATTTATCAATTGGGGAATGATATATATTCTTGTAAATTTGACTCAGCTCTCTATATATTTGAGACCTTTATCAGAGAAACTTGCTACAAAAATTTTTCACACTTTTGATTACTGTGTATTTCTTTCCATCCTGGCTTTTTCCCTTTATCCTTCTCTCTCTCTCTCTCTCTCCCTCCTTTTACCCTATCCCTCCTTACAAGTATTTTGCTTCTAACCTCCCTCAATCCACAACCCCCCCCCCCCACTTCTCTTATTCCCTTCCTCTCCTGCTTCCCTGTAGGGTAAGGTAGATTTTTATGCCCAAGTGACTGTGTATGTTATTCCCTCTTTGAGCCAATTCTGATAAGAGTAAGGTGCAAGCATTGACCCTCTCACCCTCACCCCACCATCTTTCCACTGTAAAAGCTCTTTTGTAGCTCTTTTACGTGGGAAAATTTACCCCATTCTACCTCTCCCTTCCTCCTTCTCCCAGTGTATCCCTCTTTCTGACCCCTTAATTTTATTTTTTTAGCTATCATACCATCATAGTCAACTCACATCTATGTCCTCAGTATATGCACACATATATATACATATAAATATATATATATATATATACACACATATATATGCACACACACATTCCTTCTAACTGCTGTAATAATGATTAACTTCTTAAGAGTTAATGATACTTAAAAGTATCATCTTCCCCTGTAGGAATGTAAACAGTTTAACCTTATTAAGTCCCTTATGATTTCTCTTTCCTGTTTACCTTTTTATGCCTTTCTTGAGTCTTGCATTTGAAACTCAGATTTTTTATTCAGCCCTGGTCTTTTCATCAGGAATGCTTTAAAGTCCTCTATTTCAATTGAATGTCCATTTTTTCCCTTGAAGGATTATACTCAGTTTTGCTGGGTAGATGATTCTTTTGTATTCCTAGTTCTTTTGTTCCCCAGAACATCATATTCTAAGCCCTCTAATCCTTTAATGTAGAAGCTGCTAAATCTTAAGTTATCCTGACTGTGGCTCCATGGTATTTAAATTGTTTCTTTTTGGTTGCTTGCATATTTTCTCCTTGATCTGAGAGCTCTGGAATTTGGCAATAATATTCCTGGGAGTTTTCAATTTGGCATCTTTTTTCAGGAGGTGATTAGTGGATTATTACAATTTCTATTTTACCCCCGGGTTCTAGGATATCAGAGCAATTTTCCTTGATAATTTCATGAAATATGATGTCATCTTTTTTTTAATCATGGCTTTTAGGTAGTCCAGTAATTCTTAAAATTATATCACCTCGATCTATTTTCCAGATTAGTTGTTTTTCAATGAGATATTTCACTCTTTTTTTTCATTCTTTTGTTTTATTTTATTGTATTGTTTCTTGGGGTCTTATAGAGTCATTAGCTTTCACTTGCCCAGTTCTAATTTTTAAGGAATTTTTTTCCTTCAGTGAGTTTTTGTACCTCCTTTTCCATTTGGCCAATTCTACTTTTTAAGGGGTTCTTTTCTTTGGTGAATGTTTGTAACTCTTTTTCCATTTGGCAAATTCTGCTAACTAATTTATTTTGAATTATCAACAATCACTTCCATAATCTTTTGAGTTTTACATTTTTCTCCCCCTCCCTCCCTACCTCCCCAAGATATAGTGCTCCATCTGATATAGGCTATACATATATATTCCTATTAAACTTATTTTCACATTAAAGATGTTGTAGGTAAGAATTAGAACCAATAGGAGGAACCACCAGAAAGAGGAAACAAAACACAACAGCAGAAAAAAAATACCAAATAGTATGCTTTGATCTGCATTCAAACTCCACAGTTCGTTCTTCTTTGTGGAAAGCATTTTGCATCATGAGGTCTTTGGAGATTTCTTAGATCCTTGTATTGCTGCAAATTCTGCTTTTTAAGGAGTTTTCTCCAGTGCATTTTTGTACCTCTTTTGGTATTTGGCCTATTGTGTTTTTTAAGGTATTATTTTCTTCGAGTGTGTGTGTGCCTCCTTTACCAAGCTGTTTACCCTCTTTTCATGATTTTCTTGCACCACAATCATTTCTTTTCCCATTTTTTCCTCTACCTCTCTTATTTGATTTTGAAATCCTTTTTGAGCTCTTCCAGAAATTCTCTTTGGGGCTGAGACCAATTCACTTTTTCTTTGAGGCTTTGGGTGTAATGTCTATGACTGTGTTGTCTTCTTTTGAGTCTGTGTTTTGACCTTCCTTCTCACCATAGTAACAGGTTCTTTTTTTGTCATTTGCTCATTTTTTCCAGCCTATTTCATGACTTTTAACTTGATGTTAAAGTTGGACTCTGCTCCTTCAGGCTTTCTGTGTGGCTGTTTTCAGAGGTAGCTTTGGAGGTCTTTCAGTTTTTGGTTCTTCCAAGGTGGCATGATCTAAGGAGAGGTGTGGTCACTGCTCTCCTGGCTCGTGCTCTGATCTGTGAGTGACCACAAGCACTCTATGCTGCCCTGGAACTGTGACCAGGGTCCCTAATCCCCTAGAGCCACATGCTCTAGTGTGCTGGTGCTCCTCCCTGTTCTGGGACTGTGAGCAGGAATCACATATGGGCAATGAAACAGAGTCTCACATCCAGTTCTGGCACAGAGTACCCTGTAAACTTCTTCTGGCCAGTTGTCCAACTCCCTTACTGCCTGTGGGCTGAGAGCCCCAAAGCTGCTGCACTGATTCAGTCACCCCCAAGGCTTGCTGCTGGCTTGTTGGGGCTTGGCTGTGGTGGACTGCAGTCCACCCTCACCCCACTGAGACAGCCTTTTCCTGCCAACCTTTTAAGTTGTCTTGGACTGGAAAATTCTTTCACCCTGTCCTTCTGTTGGTTCTGCCACTCCAGAATTCATTCTGAGGCATTGTTTTAAAGTTGTTCAGAAGGGAATTTGGCAGAGCTCAGCTGAGTCCCTTCCTTTACTCAGCCACCTTGGCTCTGCCCTCCCAAAATCCTTTTTAAAAAGGTCCCAGAGCCCAGGTTAAGAACCCCCATGTTAGATGGACAGCCTCTAGGGCTTTTGCCTGAATATGTACATTTGTGGCAAACAATACAAATGGCCAAGGGGAGCCTAGCATTCTCTGGAGAAAAAAAGCCACCTGGATCATCTTCAGGAAATTGCAAAACTTCCCCTAAACAAAGGCCCACTTTTAAATACCGATAGCCTACTGTGGGGAGAGGCTATCTCTGAAGAATTAAAAATGAAGATCACACAGAAGGGCAAATGGTGAGTGTGGGTGGGCTGTTAACAAATAGCAGACTTAGAAGAACTACGGTAAAGGACACCATCAGGAACAAGTGTGAAATGAAAAAGGAGGTGGCTAGTCATGTGTAAGAAATGAGGGACAAGAAGACAAGCTGAAGGCTCTGTTGACACCCCACAGAAAGCCCCCAGCATGTCAGAGAACCCTCTGTGGCTAACTGATGGGAACACTTGGATTAGGGTCCCACAGACCAGGCAAGCGTGGATGATTATGAAGGCAGCTATAGATTGCAGAGCACAATGTTGGAGGTGGAGTCAGGAAGACCTGACTTCAGATCCTGCCTCATAGACCAATTGTGTGACCCTCTGTTTCCTCATCTGTAAAATGAGAATTATAAGAGCACTTACCTCCAGAGTTGTTGTGAGGATCAAATGAGATGTTTGTAAACCACTTTGCAAAGTAATGTATAAATGCTGGCAGTTATTTTAATATTTGAATAATGCAAAAACCCACTCCTATGCACCTTCATGGCATGAGGGTGATCTCGGGTTCTTAGAGTCTATGTGAAAGTAAGTTTTGGCTCTGGGCAGATTCCACTGAGAAAGGCCTTAAGTAAAGGCCCACTGGGGTTCTGCATATGTTGTGTGAGAGCCCTTTTCACTCTCAAAAGGTTGGCCATAGGACAATTCTGAGTCCTAACTCCTCATGAAGACTATCTGCTAAGGGGTGGTGGTAAGAAGGGGTTGAGATTTGTGTGGATGAGCCCCAATAGTGAAATAATAGATCCAGGATGGAGTGAAATAATTAAGACCAATGCCATCTTTGAGGTTCTTAATAATTTCATTACATTTATCCGTGGATGAATCCAGTGGATTTGTAGACTGCATTTGGGCAGATTTGACCGAAATATGGCAGTTACGACTATCATTCTCTTGGTCATTTTAAGTACTCCAATCCAGTCCCAGACTACTATTCCAAAATTCTTTCCCACTATTTACCTAGGAGAGGAAGCTGGTGACTCAGTGGATAGAGCACTGGGCCTGGAGTCAAGAAGACCTGAGTTCAAATCCAGTCTCAGATACTCCCTAGCTGTGTAGCCCTGGGCAAGTCACTTAACCTCTGAACAAAATGGCTCCATGGGATGGCCCGCCGGCGTGTTTGCCAAGAAAACTCCAAACGGAGCCGTGAAGGGTCAGACAGGACTGGAACGCCTGAACACAGCCACATGCACCTAGAAGAGACATTCTGTCCGGCCAGACCGGCTTGCTCAGTAACCTACACATCCTGGTGCGGGCGCTCCGCCCCGTGCAGACAGCGGACTTCGCTGCGGCTCGCAGCCTTACTTACTCCGCAAGCTGCACGAGCACTGAGAAGCTGAGTCACAGGCGGTGGGAAACGTTTATTAAGGGCCTGCTAACGTGCCCAGCACTGGGGACACGAATACAAAAAAGGAAAGACAGACCCTGCCCTCGAGAAGCCTACAGTCTAAGGGGGGAACGACCCACAAAAGAGAGCTGGCCGGCGGGGGAGGGGGTAGGAGAGCAGGAGAAGAGAGCTGATAACCTGGGAATGCAGCCTGGTCCCTCCTGAACGGGGGTGGGACTTCACCCTCCAACCAGAGGGGCAGAGGGGCGGGACAAGGCCGGGGACCCAGGGCTGATGGGCTCTTACAGGATGAGAAGCTGCCAAGTCCCAGACCAGGGTAGCCAGGTGGGCAATGCGGCATTAAACGGCTTGCCCATGGTCACAAAGGCAGGACTTGAACCCAGGTCTTCCCAACTCCAAGATGTCTTCCACCCACTGCACAATGCTCCCCCTCCCAAGCTCCATTTCAAACACATGTGAGTATTCACCAAGTACTTTGTGCACTGTGTCATTAGGTGCCTGAAGCCCCGGGGCTTTATTAGCTGAGTACTGTCCCCATTTCACTGATGAAGAAACTGACTGAGCCCATACAAATCACAGAGCCGGGCCTGGAAACCAGGAGTTCTGCCAGGCTCTCAGCCCTCTGCGCGTTCTTCCATTCAGCCGAGTTATCTTTAGGTGCTTTGCTTTCTCTCCCCTCAGTCTAGGGGCAGGAGACCCCTAAGTACTCCTCCCCGGCTGTGTCCAGGCCAGCGCCACTTCGTCCACGGCAGGGATTCAGTCCGTACGTCCCAACTAACTGCATCAGCACCCGGACAAACCTTTTAAAAACGAGTTGTTTCGGTGTCTTCTTCCGCAGCCTTTTGTCATCCATGACATGGAAACCCTGTGCATGGCGGAAAAGACACTAGTGGCCAAGCTGGTGGCCAACGGGATCCAGAACAAGGAGGCGGAGGTGCGGATATTCCACTGCTGCCAGTGTACCTCGGTAGAGACTGTCACGGAGCTGACGGAGTTTGCTAAATCGATCCCTGGCTTCTCGAGTCTAAACCTGAATGATCAGGTGACTTTGTTAAAGTACGGGGTCTATGAAGCCATATTCGCAATGCTGTCATCAGTGATGAACAAAGACGGCATGTTAGTGGCCTATGGAAACGGTTTCATAACCCGGGAGTTCCTGAAAAGTTTAAGAAAACCATTTTGTGACATCATGGAACCTAAATTTGATTTTGCAATGAAATTCAATGCCTTGGAACTGGATGACAGCGACATTTCCCTTTTTGTGGCTGCTATAATTTGCTGTGGAGGTAAGTAGTCTTAAAAGTTAGTCTGTGATGGGCTTAAAATCTTGGGAATGGTACAATGGAAAATATACCATTTTATTTTTTCTAAACCTTCCTTGGGAAATTGAAAAAGTTACACTTATTAACCATCAATAGACATTTCAATAAACACGATCAAAAAGTAAGATCACTTATAAACTGAATTGTTCACAAGGGTTTTGATTTTTTAACATTTAATATTAACCAAAAAAAAAGTTTAAGCCCGTTTGCCTCTGATCTCTTCTCATGGGTATGTTTTGTTACTATTTGGTTTTGTTTAGTTTGTGCAAACAGGGCTAAGTGACTTGCCCAGGGTCACCCTGCTAGGAAGGGTCCGAGGCCAGATTCGAACTCGGGGAGATGAGTCTTCCTGAATCGCTGTGCACTGTGGTGCCCCCCGAGCTGCCCCCAACAACAACCAAAGTCCGTGTTTTAGCTTAACTCTTGAATCTTACGGTTACATGGTAAAAGTCTCTGTATTTTTAGCTTGGTATTTTTCACATGAATCTTGATTTCCATGGCACAGCGACATTCCCATCTTGCCGTCTCACAACTTAATGAACGGCTTCAAACCCTACCGCCCCCTCGTGTAGTCTCCCTCGACTGGAACATAAGCTCCTGGAGGGCAGCCGGTCTGCTTTGCATGGTGCCTGCGCCTCTCTTTTTCCCCATTCATGCATGAGTACCCACAGTCCTTTCCCATCATTTTGCTATCACAAACACAGTGCTGTGAGCGTGTCGGTGTAGATGTACACCACACAGTCGTGGTAATGGGATCATCGGATCAAACTGTGCCAACGTGCCTGTTTCTTGGTTGCTCACCACCCAGCTAACTGAGCTGCTCTCTCCTTCCCAGTGTAATGGGTGCGATTTGGTTTGGTGAGTTTCTGACTTGCATCTGCCTGGTCAAAGTGGTCATCCAGACGGGCCCCGGGGATTTTCCCTGGAGACCACGTGTTTCCTTTCTCTTCCCATCTTCTTTCCTTGCAGAGTGAGGCTTCAGCGTTGTAAGAGAATGGTTTGGGACAAAGATTTCTCCCCCATATTTCTCTCCTCTCCTTCGACGTGGTACTTTCTGCTGCTAACCACAGTTAAAAGCTGACGTACCTTCGTGGTGTTCAATGGGAAGCTCTAATTCTGTGGGACATAAATGTGGGCCTCCCTGCCCTGCAGGGAGGTTGGCTTGCTCATCCGCCTTAAAATAGACCAACAGAGGCTGTCCCCAAAGGAACCCTGTAGAGAGGAACGGAGGAGGTCATTTCTGCCCTCACAGTTGGGCTGACCTTTCCGAGCCCCTCAGGAGATGAAGGAGCTGAGGATCCGTCCCATCACTCTTCCTTATGGGAGTCCCAAGCGGTAATGAATTCTCTCCTCCCTTGCCCCAGTTATTAGGACTGGTCCAGACACGGAGGCCCTTCCTGCTCCCCCCAAATCCACTGGGTACTTATTTTGTAAATACATCCTCTACATTCATTTATGTTTGCATTGTCTTAGAGTGTAAGCCCCTTGAGGGCAGGGGCTGTTTCATTTTTATCTTTGCATCTTCAACACTAAGCACTGTTTTTAAGCACTGAGGTGCACTGAATGATTATTTCCATGGCTATGGACTACAAAATACTGAATTAATGATGTACCTCACTTCTGTATACATAGCATAAACAATAATCTGCCAAAGTCCTGTGAAATGGGCCGGGCAAAGACTCAGTGGTTAAGAGATTTCCTAGGTGCCTCAACTGTGCCAGAGCAAGGGCTCTGTCCGCGGTCTCCTCATGCCAAATCAAGTTCCTTTTTGCTATGCTCCGTACAGACACGTTCCCCAGCCTTGGCCTAGCTTAGCTTTGCTCTCGGGTACTAGGAAGAGAGCCAGGTCTGGACCGGGTCACAGAGCGGGGTGTGAACCCCGTGGGTGATCCAGCACAGGGCAGTGGCTCCCAGAGCTTCACTCGCTTCTGCACATTCAGCCCACGATGACTGATTTTGTTCTTCCCTCTCGTCTCTTCCTCCTTTTTAAAAAAATTATTTTTCAATTTTATCGGATCAGCGGCTCCATAGATCAAGTTCTCAGTGCAGTAAAATTCATATTCTTCAGAGGAGAGGCTCTGCACAAACCTAATTATGAGCTGGTCCCACTTTAAAGATGTGAATCACTGAGATTTTGATTCAGGTTTTTTCTAATTCCACAAAGGGTTCCTGCCCTCACTGCCCTTCACTGCATGGAGCCCAGGTGGGCCTGGGGCTGCTCATTTGCTCGCTTACTCACTGGCTCTAATATTTGCCCTCTTTTTCTTTCTGAGACTAGATCGGCCCGGCCTCTTGAACGTGGGACACATCGAGAGAATGCAGGAGAGCATCGTGCACGTGCTTCAGCTTCACCTGCAAAACAACCACCCTGACGACGTCTTCCTTTTCCCCAAGCTGCTCCAGAAGATGGCGGACCTTCGGCAGCTGGTCACGGAGCACGCTCAGCTGGTGCAAGTCATCAAAAAGACTGAATCTGATGCCGCCCTGCATCCTTTGCTGCAAGAAATCTACAGGGATATGTATTGAGTTTTTTAGGTTTTTGTTTTTTTTTTTAAAGACAGAACTTTTTCCAGAATATTTAAAGCCAACAGAAATATTAATGATAGATGGGAGCAAAAAGACTTTGCACAAATGTCAGCTGTGTTTTAATCCTAGAACATGGAAATCAATCATGATCTAGACAGCTGGAATACCACATTTCTATTGGTTTTTGAAACAGTATTTCAGAGAGTTTGCTAAGTATCCAAAAGCTGATGATGAGAGGGTCTTGGATAGTTAGGGTAGGACTGGGAGATTCCGTCTGATTCTGTTAAGGCACATGATTTTGATCAATGCAGATTTATTTATATTATGTGATTTAGTATTTGGTTAATTGGTAACCTCATAATAAGGACTTTGTTCTGCTTATCACCTTTGGGTTCTCATGCTCATTCTATGCTAGTCTGAATAACAATGTAGCCTTCCTGATAAGGCCCTCAAGTCATCTTTGGGGGGGGGGATGGAAGGGAAGGGCAGGGCTGGGGTGCTCAATAAGCAGGGAAGGATTTCTTAGAAAGATTTCACTTCCATCAAAATTTCAATGAGGGTAATGGCACTTTTCTAACTAAGATCTCTTCCAAAGGCTTTTTTTTTTTTTTAAATTAGACAGTCAGAAATCCACGGGTTGGACTAGATACCCACATTTGCAGTTGTTGAGATCGTGCCAAGACAGCCGGTCTCCGATTTACGCAGTAAACTCCAGGTCAGTTCAGTGCTGGTCTGCAGAATCCAGAAGGACTTCGGTGCTTAACATCACAAATCCTGAACTGGCTTTTTGGGTTAGCAGGAGTGACATCTGAACCTTAGAATCTGCCTGTTAGGGCTAGAAAGGACCTAATTATCTCATCGGGCCTTCTTCATCTTACCGCTGACAAATAGAAACTGCTTGAGGGGAGGGGCTCTTCCAGCTCTGCCCCCCTGCCTCCCATCCAGGGCCATTCAGCCTTCCTCACGGATCAGGCCAACACACTACACTCCTCTTGTTCTTCACTCTCTTCTCACCTGGGCGTGCTGCCTGACTGCCCTGCACCCTCTCCTGGTCACATCTCTCCTCAACAATGCTTGTTTGGAGTGTGTTGCTTGTGCCAGTTCTTGTGACCCAGTCCTCCTCCTGCCCCACCTCTGGATCCATCAGTACAAACTGTTTCCTCCCCCAGAGATGAACCAGCGTGATTTGGACTCAACTGACCACGGCACATGCCTAGGGATTCATTCTTAACATCTATCCACCTTTTCCCTTCTTTTCCCTTGTCTGCATTTTGTCAAGGTGGCTTCTTTGGTCCTTTTTTCTACGACTTTTTAGCCTTTTTGGGTAACAGAAACTCCCTAGTGGAAAAAATGAAGCCGGTTGGCTTCAGGATGTTGGGTGACCTGGCCATCTTACCTTCACTAACAGAAATGACCTGGGGAAACGTGGAGATTCCCTATTCTTCAGAATAGACGGAGGCTTCTGCTTTACTCTCAGGGTTTAACAACATCTTGGTTATTTTTGGAGATACGTAGTGAGCCTGGTCTCCTTTTATTTGCCATGTCAAACTATTCCCAGGGTCGCTGTTTCCAACAGCCACAGAAATCTTGATCACAAGAATTAAACATCACTTTCCACATTTCCGTCCACTTCTCTACATTTGGGGTTATCAATCTGAAACACGTTGAATTGAGAATGCCTTCTCCTTACATGCCAGTTATAATAGAGAAACAGCCTCCAGAGCACCCCATCAGCACAAGCCCCTGCTACCAGAATACCGCATCCTCATCTCGGTCCTGCTAATTCAGACTCCCGGGGACCGGAGCACCGGACCCCACCGAGGTCTCGATGTTCTACGGCCAGTGACTCGGCTGGACCCCTGGCCCCATCGGTCATGTTAGATTCAGAACGTCAGCACCAGCAGAGCTTGCTCTGTCATTGACCCCTCCCCCACTTCGTGGTGGGGATGAGGTCGTGGCATGTCCTGTCTCGAGATTGTCAGGGATTCTGCTGAGGAGGAACCTTAATAATATGTTATGAGGAGAGGAATAAAATGGAAAGGAATTTCCAGCTTAGCTGGAATTAAGCCTAAGTTCACAGATCCAGGGCTGTGGGAGACCTCAGAGGTCTCCTAATCTAACACCCTCGTTCTACAGAGGAGGAAACTGAGAGCCCAGGGAGGCTGAGGGACTTCCTGAGGCCACACAGGCGGTAAGTGTCAGAGCGGGATTCACAACCAAGTCCTCTGGCCCCAGAACCAGCAAATCCCCTTTCTGGGACGTCGGGGCTGCCGACATCATTTTGTGGCAGATGCGCTGACTCACTCTCCACACACAGGCAGGGCAGCGGCTCACGTCCAGCAACACTACCAGAGCAGAGCCCCGCATTTTGACTCTGGAAGGCAGATTATTTCAGTTTGGCCAGGCTGACGGCACAGCTAACCTGAGCTGTCTCAGATGCCGGTCTCCCATGAAAGTGCAGGTGTGAACTCTAGATGTCTAGGCTAGACTCCTGAAGGGTGATTCTGGTGGCTCTGGTGGGGTCCCAGCAGGGCTGACCATCATCCCCTTGGTGCACTGAGGTTTGCAGCATCTCATCACCCATCAGTGACCATAAAACACTTGCTCCAAGTCTACATGAATTTAAGTCCTTCGGCCATGTGAGGCCAAGATTCTGACGAGCTCTTTTCTATGTGGTATCGTGCTCAGAGAGCACAGTACGGCCCCTCCAAACATGGACGAGCAAACTCCCTGGGACGGGAATGGACCTGCCTGAATCCCATAGCCAGTCTTCCCGACAGCCACGCCAGGGATCTCCATGTCCTGTTAGAATAGAAAATCTGGATAACCTAAGGGCTGCTCATGGAATTTTCCTCTACAATCTTGGACTAAGCAAGTTCAGTAAGCCCATTCCTCTGGTGGTCCCTGCACAGAAATGGGTCTTGGGGCTTCTGTCTCTGCTGCCAGTTTCCCCAGTCTGGGGTGGGTCACAACTGGCCACAGCCCCAATCCCTCTTCCATGCTGAGTGGACAGTGGGACAGCTCCCCTGTATCTAGGGGTCTGAGACCCAGCAAGGCCCCTCCCCACAGGATGCAAGGGAAGTCACTCCCCTCCAGTGCTCCCACCTGCGGGAGCCAGGCACCGGAATGGGGACCCCCTTCTCTGCAAGGCTGCAGGCTTGCTCTCATTCTGGGCCCGATGGTGAAGAGGTCTGAGAAGGACATGCACTCACACCATTGGGAATTGGGTATCTATTCAGAATGGAGAGTAAGACCAAAGCCAGATTCTTCCATCCTGTCTCCATCAGAGCTGGGCTTATATATGACTTAGTCATAAAACAAACCATGGCTTACTGTCCCTCTCCTGTTTAATGTTTCCTAGACCTTTATTACAAACCCCTGTGGGGGCAAAATTAACATCTCTTTGACCTGACAGAGTGTAGAGGGAGAGGACTGATTCTGAGCACCAAGGAGCACACCCCTCACACTCCCTATTTGAAGGGAGGCTTCATTTGTTTTTTAAGGGACAGAGTCCCAGGCCCTAAAAAAGAGTGTCTGAGGGCCATTTCCATTGGGCCAAACTCTCTTCCTCCAAAAGTCAGAATTTGATCAGTACATGGTAACCTTAGAAGAGAGAACCTTAGAACCTCATCGCTGGGACCACCATGGCTAATGCCCTTGAGCTGATATGGAGCAGAGGGGAGGCGACTTGCCTGGAGTCCAGGCCTTGGCCTCCAAGGATCCTTCAACTGTCCCTCATGGGCTCTGTCCCTGGTGCATAAGCACCAAGCACAACCTAACCTTTTCATGATTTCATCACAAGATCTCACACTCTTG
Organism: Vombatus ursinus; assembly: GCF_900497805.2. Classification (NCBI taxonomy): domain Eukaryota; kingdom Metazoa; phylum Chordata; class Mammalia; order Diprotodontia; family Vombatidae; genus Vombatus; species Vombatus ursinus. The sequence continues at coordinate 1,476,500 of NW_020950172.1, forward strand.
CACAGTCCAACAGTGCCTCAGGAGATGCTTACAACTAGGCGGTGCTAACAACTACTGTATTCTGGGCACTGAAACTTGATTTTTTTTTTTTTAACAAGGCTGAGAGGTGTGGGTAGGTAGCCCACAGGCCTGTGGCTAAAACAGCCCCTCCTCCACAGGCCTGTGTACTCCTTGCTGCTCTGGAGCAGGGCACTCTGTCCTCTGATGCACTAACACTCTTCCCCTCCCCGAATCCATGAACCTCCCACTAGGCAGAACCCTGGGCCTGTCTGTCCCCAGGGAGATACCCCTGGAGAGTGGCCAAGCTAAAGCTGACCAAGCCAAGATCCCAAAATAAACCCAAGGAAAATGGTGAATGGCAAGTTGTCAGGAAAGCACCAGAGAAATGAGGGCAATGACAGATCTGGGCTACGCACTGCCATTGGTGATGGGCCCTCAGACAGGGATGGGAATGCAAAAGCTGTCCCTGCAGGCCCACACGCCTTCACTTTGGAACCCAGGTAGCCAGGGCCTGGAACTGTCCAGCCAAAAGTAGACACAATGCCTGAGAGTCTTCAAAGGCATATCTTCCCTACTTTCTATTGTCATCTACATACTTTCAGATTTACGTTTGTGTCAAACCCTGCTGCTCCCCATGGGCAGGGCAGCCTCTACTCCTTTGATGGCTGACTCCTCCAACTAACCCAGGAGCTGATGCTGACTCATTACTTTGTTTTTTTTCTTTTTTTGCAAAGTGCTTTTCTTATACGATTATATGAGGGGGGTAGATGTACTAATCTCCATTTTACAGATGGAAGCTAAGCCTGAGAGAGGCTGGCTGACCTGCGTGCGGTCACCTCAAGGCCTCTCAAACCTCCTTTCCTGTCAACTCCCAACGGGTCCTCAGCCCCAAGAAGGGAAAAAGCAAACTGGTCACTGTTGGCAGGGACCGCTGAACACTCACTGTTCTTGTTAACTCTCTCTCAGCAGCAGCAGGATGGTCTTTGGCTCCACTGCCCAAAGGCACCCTGGACAGGGGGCATCAGCTACCTGTGGACGTTGATTGTTCCCTTGGCAAGCTTCCACATTGACATGGTACAGGACCAAGAGCACAGACCTCGGTTCCAGGTCAGGTTCTACCATTTACTGTAAGCTATGTCATTTCTTTCTGAGCCTCAGTTTCCTCCTTTGTAAAACTGAGATGATGATACTGGGGTTGCCTGCCTCCCCGAAGGTCTGCAAGGGAAAGCCCTGTTAAGCACTGAGAGCCAGCTCTAAAGAGGAGGTCATGATGCCTCTCCACTGACCCAGGTGCAGACTAGGACAGAAACGGGGAAAAGAGCTCAGCACCATTGCTTCACCAGTCACAGGGCGAGCAAGAGGGCGCTGTTCTCCAGCAGTCACACCCTAAGCCCCCACTCAAAGGATCCATGCCCACCAAACAGCCTGGGTGATACACAGCAATGCCCAAGGAGCATGCTCTCCTCCTTCTGCACGTCCCCAGTCACGTGTCGCAGCCCTCGACAGAAAGGCACAGAGGAACAGGAAGGAAGCTGGCCACTGCCCTGGGTCCTCCCCTCTCAGCTGGCTGGCTGGAGGAGCCCTCCCTTTCAGCTCTAAAGATTTCATCCTACCAAAAACACTCTTCCAGCACCAAGAATTGATCCTTTCATTTGACCAAGTTTCCAGTGAGTTCCTTTTCAGAAACCGAAAGGCTGGTTTTTATTGAGCCATTCATCGCATAAAGCTTTGGGGCTGTCTCCTGATTATCCCAGAAGGGAGAGAATCCCCCTCGTAAAACACGTAACACAGGTCTGGTCTTGATCGGGCGACACCAACAAAGCCTGTCAGAAGATCGATGTGGGAGACACCACTTGCCAACCTTTTCCCAGGGCTCGGTGCCTCTGGCCCCCAGGGCTGTCAAGGGCAGGCTGGAAGCCTCCAGGAATGCTAGAAACATTAGCACCACAGTGCCTTGCTCAGAGTTTTGGGTTTGCTGGGATGTCATCAAAAACAATATTGGGAGTGTCTAGAACTCACTAGTGAGAAACGTCAAAGGAGCGCTGGATGGGCAGCAAAAGGCTGGGATTCTAGCCCTGCTCCATCCCCTGGGCACCCTGTGGGTCTCAGTCTTCCCCACCTGTTAACTGGGCAGCAATGTTCATCCTGCTCAGCTCACAGGACACTGTGAACAAAGACTTGTCTATACATCAAGTGCCAATGAAACATGCTCTCCATCCTGGAAGGTTGGGAGAGGTCTTGGACCAGGGATGCCTTGCAATGTCAGTTCAAAAATGTATGAGGAACGAAGTTTAGCATGATTTTTAAAAAATGTGTGGGGGAGGGCGAGTCCATGGAAAATATGCTACTAAGGTTGTTCCAGAAAGAGTCACGGTGGAAGCAACATTAAAGATCGCTCATCCAAGCTTATTTTATAGATGGGGAAACTGAGGCCAGGGAGGCCATGTGCCCAAGGTCACGTGGGTGAGACTCAAAGAAATAGGCCTCCTGACTCTAATCTGTTCTTCTTCCTGCCCTACGCTACCTTCACCATCCCAAGCAGATCTTTAGAGAACCTTGGCATCTCTCAGCACTGGGCAATCCCTGGACAATGCTTCCAGTGAGTGCAAACCCTAATTTGAGTGCCTTCAAAGCCCACGGTTAATCATCCCCCAACCGCAGCAGTTACATTCATAGGTTCATATCTGCCTGAAAGTGGAAGGCTATATTTGTCCCACTATGTGGAACGAAACCCAACCACCTCCAAAAAGATGTACCCCATCAGCCCTGGCTCAAAGACATATCATTTCTTTTTGATGCCCTAGCTGGGGCTCCTGTGAAAGGGTAAAGGGAGAGCCGCCCTACTCCCCATCCCCTCTGTGCCTTGAAAGACTAGGTGGTCCTATACCTAGAGGGCCAACAGATGCAGGGAACGCCAAACCTTGGCGACCCTCAGAAAAGACCTGGGGTCTCCAGGCCCTAGACCTCACTGCTCAGGTAAGGGCTGTTCCCCTCCCTTACCTACGCAAACCAACTGCTAGAGGGCTTGAGCCCAGTTTTGAAACACGTGGGGCAAGCTTCTACCGATGATTTCAAAGGTAATTCCTTTTTTTAAAATGGCAGCAGTGCCCAGTGCAGGGAAAACAGTGAGTGCTTTGGAGTGTCTGCATGAATGCATGCACTATAACTGAATGAATGACAAACAAATGAAGGCTTCACTTTGGCAACTGTCTCCTCTACTGCCCTTCAGGACTCCCTTCCAGGCTGATGCTCGGAGCCACTCCCTGTAATGGAAAATCCATCGCAGTGACAGCTGGAGGGGCACTGCCTTACCAGAGTAATCTTTGGATCACTCGACAAATCCCATAGTACAAAGGTATTTTAATCAACCAAAGTAACATCTGTGACCTACACGATAGGCTTTTAAATCCGTGTCTTCTGTAAATTCTTAAGGATGTCAGTAAGGTGCGTGGTTTTCTGGCAGATTAGAAATACAAAGTGGGTAGAATAAAACCAAGTTCTGGTCATTTAGATTTAAAAGCCATTCCATTTCTTTTTTAATTAAATCTTTTTTTCAATTAACAGGCATTTTATTTTCTCTTTTCATCTCCCTTTCTCCCCCACGGGGGAAAAAAAGGAAAAACAAAACCTTTGTAACAAACATGCAGTCCCGCATTGGGCAGGTCCACAAACGTTTGTCTCACTGTGCGTACAGATTCCATCCCCAGTCTGTCAGGACGCGGGCAGCCCGTTTCAACCATGGCCCTTCGGCGTCATGGCTGGCCGCTGCAACGACTCAAGGTCCTCAGTCTTTCACAGTTGCTCATCTTTACAGTGTTCTTACTGTGCACAGCATTCTCCTGGGTCTGTTCACTTCCCCCAGGTCACTTCCCAGGTTTCTCTGAAGCTATCTTTTTCATTTCTTGACGCACACAAGTAGTCTATTACATTCATACGCCATAATTTGTTCAGGCACTCCCCAACTGATGGCTTCTAACTCTCCTTTCTTTGATCTCTCTGAGGTATAAGCCAAGTAAGGATGTTACTGCTGGGTCGGAGAGTATGCATTTATGGTGACTTTTTAGGCACTGTTCTAAATTACTTTCCAGGATGGCTGGACCATTCTTTACCAATAGGGCATCATTGACCTGTTTTCTCACAGCCTCTCCAAAATTTGCCATTTTGCTCTTTTGTCAACTTTGCCAATCTTACGGATGTGAGGAAGAACCTTTAAGGTGCATTTCTCTAACTATTAGTGATCTGAAGGATTTCTTCACATGGCTATTGAAAACTCCTATTTCTTCCCTTGAGAACCGCCTGTTCATATCCATTTAGCCATCTGTCAATTGGGAATTTCCTCTTGCATCCTTCTAAATTTGAGTCATCTCCTTATACAGCTTGGAAATAAGACCTCCACTAGGGAACATTTCATTTCTACTTAGTTACCCAGAATTTATTTTCATCTTAGTCTGTCACATTAACTGAAGTGCCTGGCACATAGTAGGCACTTAATCAATGTTTACTGGCTGACTGACCAAGGCAAGACCTGCCCCACCCAATCACCAGTTTGTACAAACAACAATGCCTCATTGCACTAAATGCTGTTTGCCTATCAAAGGTAACCCAAACACATCTCCCACTGCTGCTGTTTTCATTATCCAGTATTCTCACCAAAGAAAGCTGTCATTGTGGAGGCTGGTTCACTTACATCTCTGTGCTCAGTCATTAAGAGGGAAGGCCACAGAACTGTGACTGCAGGCATGGCTCGCGCCATGCTGACAAACATAGGGTGTGCCTGCTGGTGTCGTGGTCCTTTCTTCTGCTGACTCATAAAAATGCCCATGTTTCTATTCGCTTCCACTAAGCCAGGGCCTCCAAGAGGGAGAGCCTCCCTGGACCCGGGCAGAAATTGCCAATTTAGAGAGTGTGGTATTCAATTCTGTCTCTTGGTGTTTGTGTTTATCTCAGAACTTCTTAGGTGCCTTAACTGCCCTGAAAACGTCACCAAGTTTGGTGAAGGCTGTTCATTCATAACACTACTAAACAGGGGGAGTTCACGGGGAGCAGCTACTGACGAACCTTCCTGTATAACCCACTAACTCAGGTGAATGTCTCTCGTGTTCTTGGACGACAGCAGGACAGGGACGGAACGGGACTGAAATGAAACGCTTGAGGACCTCAGGAAACAGGACAGCCCTGACTGCCAAGCTGCTGTTTGACACTTGGATAAGGGAGAAGGAAGAGGGAGGGAGGGAGAGATGGCCTTTTTCTATTCCCAGGGATGGAGCACGGGTGCCTCCTGTGGGGCAGGGTATAAGCAAGTCTAAAGCCATTTTCAATGTTTTATCATTTGTTATGAGCTTTCATTCACTAAGAAGGGACTGAACTGAGAGTATCCACTAATGATTTATAGCTTGACTTTATAGGAACTTATGTTCTTGGGATGTCATACTATAAGACTGATGAATGTAAAGAGCTAATTTCAAGGTACAGTTTGCCTTAAAAGGTTTTTAAAAGAATAAACTATTTTTAAAAGTCGATTGGTGGGTTATCGGTAATCTGCTGGAATGAGTTGATGGGATGAAAGGTTTCCCCTGGGTCACAGCAGCTGAGACTCTTCTTGTACTGCAGGCTTTCCTTGTTAACTACCACCTACTGGACAGAAATTGGATCAAAGCCTGGTTCTCTTTTCCCTGTAATCCTCAAAGTCCCCTTAACTCAGCAGCTGGCATAAGGCACTTGAGATTAGACTTAAATCCGGTCCCTTAAATCAGGCAAAACGTGTCATTCTCTTTCCTTCTAACTTTTAAAAACAGGGCCAGTTTAAAATAGGTCAGATCCACTCCCAGCACAAGCCTCTCCTCTCGGTAAGCCAAAAGACATCCAAGCCTCGAAGGCAGGGCCCTGCCCCTGCTGAGAGGCCCCTGTCAATGGGCCTGGCCCTGGCCTAGAGGAGGAAAAGATGGAATACAGTGACTGGAAAGGCTCTGGTACATTTCTGGTGTGCCCTCCCTAACATGCTGCTGACTTAAGATTGCTACTGGGCCTGAAAAAGCCCAGTGAACGAGTGAAAAGGGGAAAAACATGCAATAGTACATCATAGAAAATGGTGTCATGGGGACAGCCACCCTGGACAACTTCTATCCAACCACTGCTGAGAGGCAAAGGAGAGCCCCCATCATGGGTGTGAAGGGAAAAGAGTCTGGTTACAGGAGGCATGGGCCTAAGGCTGGTGAAGAAAGCCTGTGCTTGCCTCCCCTGCCAGAGGAAGGGGAGGGGGTGGGCCTCCGGCCAAAGGACTGGATCTCTCGCTCGCCTCTGCTTCACCCTTCTTCTCTCTCGGCCCTAGTGGACAGATGCCAAAGGCAAGGGCTGTCCTGGGCTCTCCTGCTCAGAGGGGCCTTGCTCAGTGGCACCATGCAGCACCTTTGGACCCATGATGGTGTGAGACTAGGCCAATCTATCTACCTCTGGGGCCCACTGCAATTTTTTTTGTTTTGGTGAGGCAGTCATGGTTAAGTGACTTGCCCAGGGTCACACAGCTAATAAGTGTCAAGTGTCTGAGGCTGAATTTGAACTCAGGTCTTCCTGACTCCAAGGCCAGAGCTCTATCCACTGTGCCACCTAGCTGCCCCTGGGGCCCACTGCAAAGAAGCCTCTGGCTTAGACTTACTCAGATCAGCTGAAGCCAGAATTCCTCTGATTTCCAGAGTTGGAAATAGTGACCACAGCAATGTGAGAGACATCCCGTAAGGGTGGCTTGGCCCCCTGGATACCTCCAGCGCCCTTCAGAAGCCACAATGATGGTCAATGGAAGGTCCCCTCAGGTCCTCTGCTCACAGGAACAAGATGGGAGAAAAGGGTCACGACAGCAAGGGGCAGCCAGGGCCTTGTTCTTGCCAGGACCCTACGATCAGGTCCTCGAGGCAAGCTTCCTAGAGCCAGTTTTGGACAGAGCATGTCTCTTCTCCACATCTTGCCGTATCTCCTGAGGGAAAGCACTGAGATTCTCACGAACACAAGGGAGGCAAAACCTCTTCGAGTAGAATAAACTACACTCCTGAAACAGGAGAGAAAGGTGAGACTGTCACTGACCTCTTCAAGTGCTAGCTGTTTTAAAGTCATTACCCCATAAAGCACTGCAGGGGCAGCTGGCTTGGCCTGGCAGGCCAGCCTGGCTCCTCTCCCTTTCCCCCCTCACCCTGCACTTCTACCCACCCCCATCCTTTCACAGAGCAGCACAGCCCCCTCCCCCATTGCCCCACAGCTCTATCCCTCTCCCAGGCCCCATCTCCCCTTTCTCTGGGACAGAGGCCAAGACCAAGCAGAAACTGCAGGAGACCCAGGAGAACCAGAAATGGGCTAATGAGCCAAAGGAATATGTGCTGCTGTCCCGCTGATGCTGCTACACCGATCCTGCAAGGCCTTGCCCTCCCCTTTACCCCCAGACAGGCCCAGGCTGAAGCAGCAAAGGCCTGTGACCTATCTATAAGTATGAGGACATCAGCCTGCCTCAGTTTCCTCCAAAGGGCACGAGAGATCTCCAGCTACAAGGGACCTTGGTGCCAATGAGCCCAAGACACAGAGGCAGCATTTGAACCCAGGCCCTGTGACTCTCTAGTCAGCACTCTCCTGCACTGCCATCCCAACTCCCGGCTTCCTAGGATTCTGAGCTGGAGGGCAGGACCTTCGAGGTCAGTGACCCCGGGGTACTTCCCCCTGCTTGTGTTTTGCAGCCCTTGGTGGTCAGTGTGGCGAAGCCTAGGGAGTCATCCTCAGTATCATGTTTTCAATTAAGGAAATGCTCGATGTCGGTTAGAGGGGAATGAAAACAAAGACAGAACTTTCCTCGTCCAATGTCATGGATTCCTTGAAATCTATCCACAGACCACCCAGGGCCTCAGGTTAAGAACTTCTGATCAAATCCAACCCCATTCTACAGATGAGGAAACTGAGGCCCAGAAAGGTCAGTGACTTGTCCAAAGCCCCACAGATGAGCAGCAGAGCTTGGGTCCTCTGGCTCCAAACTCCACACTCCACAATTCTGACATGACAAACTGACACACATCCTGAGGGTGACCTGAGTAGCGAAAGGACTGAAAACATCACACAAGCAGCGAGTGAGGACACAGGTCAGACAGAGGCCTGGAGCCAACGTCAAAGGTGGCGCCTCTGACCATTGGGAAGAACGAAATGGGCTGCCTGGGGAGGGAGTGAGCTCCTCAGCCCCAACAGTCTCCAAGCGGACACCGGACAAGTCCTGGCCGCAGGCGAGCCAGTCAGTCTGCCAGCCCCTGCCCAGATCCCTGGCTGGCAGGCTCTGCCCTTTTCTCTGTTCCCTCGCCACTCTCCGCCCCACCCCAGGAAGGGCAAAGGGAAGCCAAACAGAAGAAGTCTGCATGCCCTTGTACCCCGATTAACAAAGAGGCATCTTCCATGGCCCCGGGACAGCTCCATGCCCAATCCCAGCATCTGATGGTCCAGGTGAGTGTCAGGAGGGTTTTTTCCCCATTAGCTGATACTAAAGGCCTTTTCCCCTGGGTGTATCCCTTCCCAAAGCTCCATGAGAGAGAGGAGGAGAGCTGAGCATCCTTCCCAGCACACCCCAAAGGGCCCCCCGTGACGCCCCAGGGGCTCCCCTGCCATCCCCCCGGCTGGCACCTTCCCGGCACTCAAGTCTCCACCTGAAAACCCCCTGAAATCTAAAGGGAACCTGCTCCCTTCCCTGGCTCTTCCCACAGTCGATCTTTGGGGATCCCGCAAATGTGAAGATTGCGACCGTGTACCCCTAGGCCCCGCCACCTCTGAGCTGTGGCATCCAGTACTTCAACCCCGTTTTGTATGGCTTAGTCTTAAGTCCCCTCGTGGCTCTCACGGCATCCTTTGTGTGGGAGGGCTGGTCCAGAAAAAGTGAAGAGTGTCTCCTCAAATGGGGCACTCAGAACTGCCAGGGTGATGTGACCGCAGCAGAGGGCAGCAGTCCCGTCGCAGCCTCTGTCCTGCCCAGTAGGTCTTTCTCAGTGGACCTAGGAGAACACTGACTTTGTTGCCTGCCCAATCGCACTGCTGACCCAGATGGAGCTTGCAGTCCACTCTGACTCCCAGATCTGTTTCTAGAAGCACGCTCAGATTGCACCCACGCGTAGTCCTAGACACAGTCTAGGTCGTGGTCCCCTGACACGGTTCAGTGCCCAGTTCTATCCTGTGGTGATGGCTCCGGACCCTGACTGTGACTGAGCATGCTCTGAACCTCTGCTGCCAGCTCTGTCTCATTGGCCAATCTGACAGGCATCGCTCCCTCCTGTGCCTTCAGCCCAGTCACTGGTGAAGACGCTGCCCATCCCGGGCCCAGGGCAGGTCCCAGAGGTGCATCCAGCCTAGGCCACCCAATCAGAATCCGGGTGCCTGCTGTCTCCAGGTGCCCAGGGCACTCCCCTTCCTGCCTCAATGGGTCTGGGGCCTGGCTCACAGTTCTGTCCTTCCCAATGCCCGCTATGTACTATGGACTTCAGCATCCATGCTGACACCCAATCCTCCAGCCCACCTCGGCCACACATAAGGACCGTGCCAGTCACAAGTGTTCCACGTCCACATTCATTCCCTTTCCAGCCCCAATCTATTGCCATTCCCTGGCTCCCTCTGCCTCACAAGCCCACACCATGTTCTGCGATCTCACCACAACCTACGCCTCCTTGAGCCATCACACCTGTGCACTGTCCTTTCCCTATTCACGTGGGGAGCCAGCTCAATTCTGTGTCGTCTGCTTCTGCTGAGCCCCTCGTCCCCTTGTCATACCGCTGATTATGCCCGGCTAAGCCTTGGACCTCTGACACGGTCCTCTGCCTTCACCCTACGAACGTGCGGCTGAAGGACGGTGGAGAAAATCAGGACACCATGCTGCCTGCACCCGCTGCACACCTTGGTCCCACAGCCTCTCCCTGGGCCCCCACAGCTGGAGGCAATCCTTCCACCCTCTCTCAACCTGTCCCTGCCCACAGGGGCTCATCCACACCTTCTCATCCCTCCTCAAGCCTTCCCCAGATCCTCCTCCTCCTTCTCCCTCAGCTGAGAACTTTGCCTCCTGTTTTACAGAAAAAGGAGCTGCCTCATCTAACGTCACTCCCATCCCTCTGCCCCCAGCTCCTCCATGAAGAGGTGGCCTTCCTCCTTGCCACCCTGTCCAAGGGATCCCCTCCCTCACTAATCTTCAATCTCTCCCACTCCACGGGCTCCTGCAAACATGCCCGTGTCTCCCTCCTCCTCAGGAGGACCACCCATGACTGGCACCCCCATTTTTCTTCCTTTCCCCATTCTCAGCTCTGTGCAGTCCGGCTTCCTGTCTCGTTGTTCAACTAAAACCATCCAAAGTCTCCTAAGAGCTCTCCGTGGCCAAAGTGAACAGCCTGTCCCCATCCTCGTCTCTCTCTGACCCTGCAGGCTACAACTCGGCCCATTGTCCTCTTCCCTGGGTTTCTTGATGCTATCCTTCTCTGGTTCTCTCACCTGTCTGTTCCTTCTCCAGCTCCCTGGCGGCTGCCATGCCCGCGTCACAGCTCAGGTATTCCCCAGGGCACGCTCCTGGGCCTGCTTCACGCGATGACCTCAGCAGCTCCCAAGGACTGCATGGTCACAGTCACTACGCTGCTCACCCAGCAGCCCTCACCACTCTCCGGTCCTCTGGTCTCGTATCTCAAACTGCATATGCAGTGGGCACCTTACACTCAACAAGGCCCTACGCAACTCCTTCTCTTCTCCCCCAAATCCTGTCCCAGCCTCCCAGGCCTCTGGACTCACAACCCAGGGGTCACCCTCACCCCTCATATCCAATCTACTGCCAAGTCCCCTGGATTTTACCTTCACAACATCCCAAATCCACGTAACCCGCTTCTTTAGGGGGGAAAGCAGAACAAAACGTGCCCTTTTCCAGGCCTGTGGCACCTCTCCAGTTCTCCATGATTATTACAGTGGCCAGGGGACCAACCCCTCCCATTAACCCCCTGAATCAGGGATCTTAACCACGGCCCCACGGTCACTGGTTGCACCACCCCCAAATGATCCCCTGAATTAGGGGCCTTGACCATGGCCCCACAGTCACTGGTTATACCACCCCCCACTGATCCCCTGAATCAGGGGCCTTGACCACGGCCCCACGGCTACTGGTTGTACCACCCCCCATTGATCCCCTGAATCAGAGGCCTTGACCACGGCCCCACGGGCACTGGTTGTACCAACCCCCATTGGCTCCCTGAATCAGGGACCTTGACCACGGCCCCACGGGCACTGGTTGTACCACCCACCATTGACCCCCTGAATCAGAGGCCTTGACCATGGCCCCACGGTCACTGGTGGCACCACCCCGGAGTCGCTCACTATTGTAGCCTCATCCGCCCTGTGCAATGGGCCTGTCCTATCTCTGGTCTCCTCTCACACTTTAATCCCTTCCCCAAGTCCTTCTGGTTGCTCTCCAAGCACTCAGCTCACCCTGCCCCTCTTTGCTGAATTCTCCTTACTTGGCCTCCCACTTTCTGAGTAGTTGTGCTGTGGTGAGAGTCGGCTCCCCGTTGTGCTCACTGCATCTTTCTGGATTACAGGACCCTACCCTCTCTCTCTCATAGCATCTTCTGGTCACAGTGTGGGTGGGCACTTAACCACGCCCACAGTGCCCTTCCTCTTTCTCCCACATTCTAGGATAGGGGGCTCATCCCCAACCCCAGCTTCCCAATCTTATCACTTGAGCAGTCAGCTACCTCGTGTTGGGCTAAATCAGGCCCAGTAGGGCATGTCTCCTCGTTAACTCCTTCACCTTGAAGGCCCAGGTCAGATGGCTTATATTTCCTCTGGCTACCTCCTAGCACTAGCTCAAATACCTGGGAAGGCATAAAGAAGTATGTGATGACAGACAGACAGATTGACCGAGAGTCTATGCTTCTCCCCTGGCCCAGCTGGGCTCCTTGGTCAGTGGAGAAGGAGTCAAGCCCTGGGGAGGCAGGCTTCTCAGTCCAATTTAAGAAATGCGTGCTAAGTGCCTACTGTGCACAGAGCCCTGGGCTCACCCCGGGGGGAGGCAATGCCTAGCCAGGCTCCCTTCACATTCTCACAAAGCATCCACATCTGGAAGGGAGAGGAGACAAAGTCAATCACTAAAGCAGACAACTCCACAGAGGAAGGCCAAAGTGGAGAGGGTCAGGGAAGAGCATTTTAAAAGAAGGGTTGGGGATGTGACCAGGCCCAGGGCTGGCAGGCCCTGCGTGGGAGCAAAGGACAAGGGCATGAAGGAAAGTCAATGAGAAAGACAGGACAGGAGGGCAGTGCCAGCCTGCCGAGGGCTCCGAATGCTGAGCAAAAGACTCAGAATCTCGGTTAGTGGGAGAGGGAAGCTGGGTGAACTCAGAACGTGGCCAGGTCTGTACATGAAAAGGATCAGTTTGCCAAGGGTCCAAGAAGTGGACTGGAGCAGAGGAAGAGTGAAGGGGGAAAGAGGACCATGCAGAAGTAGCCATGGGGCTTTGGAAGCCCACACCAGAAGGGCGTCCTGGGTTCAAAGTCTCGCTGCCCCCAGCGAGAGGCAGTCGGAGCGCCTGGCTTCCAATCCAGCGACCTGACAAGCCAGCCATCCTCCCCCCTGTAAAAGGAGGGGAGGGGCAGCCTACAGGGGACCACTAAGGCCCTCTGAAGTCTGAAGGGGAGCAGGGTCCGAGGGACAGCTCCCCTAGGCAGAGGGACAGACAGGTCAGGGGCTCCCAGAGAGTCATCTGCAGTGGTGGCCGTGAGTGTGGGCTGAGGGAGGAGAAGGGGCCTGGGGACACCCAGTGTCAGGAACTGGCACCAGGGAAGGAAGTGGAGAAGGGGCAGCCAGAGATGGGTCAGGCAGGACAAGCCCCCCTCAGGCTGAGCCCACAGATAAGGAGGCTGCTTCTGGCAAGGGGGCCCTAAAGACACTTTCCCAGGGGAGCTGGGGCAAAAGCCAAAAGACAGCAAGGAGCTAAGGAGACGGCTGGCAAGGTGGAAGCACGGGGCCAAGGCGACTTTCCAAAAGCATTGCGGTGAGAGGCAGGAAGCCCCAGGCCTGGACCGGGCGAGCCAGAGGCACTGGTAGAGAGAGATGGACAGCCGCCGGGAAGGAGCGGCCGGCAGGGGGTCAGCGGCAGAGGGCCCTCCTCCGGGACAGAAAGGTTTCTCTTCGTCCTCCCTCCCACACCCAGGCCCGGCATCCAGGAGCCATCATCAGAGGCTCTCAGCTTACCCGCCTCCCTCCCACTGGTCGACCCTCTCCCTGCAGCATATACATGCCTGCTCGCCTGGCCACGTAATCCCACCATGGGAGCCGATGGTGGGGAGGGACCCCCAAAGGCTGCCGAGCACAAGCCAACGGCCAGGGCTGGGCCGTTCTCATCCTTTACGTCCACAGTCTCCCCTGGTTTTGAACCAGGAAGTCGTCAGCCAGGCTGGAGGGCAGCCTAGCCCCAAGCCTTCTGACCCGGGAGCTATACCTCACTTGTGTCTACTTTCCCTGATTTCTGGAGTCATCCTAAGTGGCTCTAATAGAGAAGACCTGGTGATGAGACTGGACAGACTGGGAACTGGGATCAAGAGCTGGGTTCAAATCCTGCCAGACTCTCAATAGCTTTGTGGCCTGACGTCACCAGGCAGCAAATTCAGAAATGCCTCCCACACCGCACAGGGTCGCCTCCTCCCTGGAAACGTCCAAACCAATCCAATACGCATAGATTGCTGACACACACACAGCCATTCTCATTTTCTACAAGGTTCTCCAGGGCCTGCCATAGCAAACAAATGATGCTTCCATGATGCCACAAACGGTCCACGCTTCTCCCCTGTCTCCAACTGGGCCCCTCAAAGTGACCCTCTGAACCCCTCATTCTGAGGGCTGAACGGGCTGGGAAGGCCTTTGTGCGCCCCAGAAACATGAGTTTCCGCTCTTATCATTTGCGCCAGCTTCCTTCCACCCACCCTCAGTGGGGGCAGGGGATGCCAGGGGGCAGCTCACTTCCAAACCTGGTTTACCACCAAGCGCTTTGCTATTTGGTCAGCACCTAGGAAAGCAGACAGGAGGGAGGAGTTCCAAGACAGACAGACAGACCCTCCGCACCCACAAGGTTTTTGACAAATCACTGCCGGGGGGGGGGAGGTCTGGTGCTCTTCCTGCCTCCAGGTCTTCTTGGGCCCTGGCGCTCCTCCTCGGTGACCCACAAGGCCCCTGCAAGGTTCTTTCTCATTTGCAAGCCTCATACATCTCCATTAAGTTGCCCCTGTTGAGCTCAAGACTCCCAATCACATCGCGCCCTGGCCCTGTGCCTGCCCTGACAAATCCAGACTCACCGGTGGCCTTCCCCCTGTCCTGCGGCCTTTAGGGGGAAGGGCAATTCCCATTAGGGAAGCTGTGCCTGTTCTCCTCCCTCCCCCGAGAGGGACTGGGCCCCCAGGGAAGGGGAGGGCCCCCACCAAGCCCCCGTGGTGTGCTGCTCACTGGGCCCATGGCTCTCCCTCCCCAGCCCCAGTGACACACTGCTCACCGGGCCGAGGACTCCCCCTGCCCCCCAAGTCCCTGGTCACATGCTACTCACCGGGCCCACGCACACCAGCTTGCTGCAGAGGCTACACTGGGAACCAAGGATCAGGAATTTGTCTTTGTCTGAGCTGAAGGGGTCCTTCAACACGTAGCATTCCTCCAGGAGTCTGCAAGGGGAGAATCCAGGGCAGTGACCACCTGGCCTGGGGCTCCCAGAGGCTAAGACTTCCTCTAACAGACCCCCAAGGACTCATCAAGGCACAGTGACCAATACAGACTTCTCATCCAAGTGCAATCAAGGAGGTCAAGGTCAGACTAGAGCTAGTCCAGCCCCTTGCTGAGGAATGATGAGGAAACCGAGGCCCAGACCAGCAAAGGGACCGGCCCAAAGTCAAGCAGGAAGGGAGCGGAGGAAGGATTCAAACTCAGAGCCTCCACCTCCCGTCCCACTGCTCTACCATGCCCACTTCAAGAAGGAGGGGTGCCTTCAAGCCCCAGAGCAAGAAGGGAACAGGACGAGGTGGAGAGGGCCGCTCAGCCAGCCTCAGGCCCTCCCAGGGGCCCTTTCCCTGTGGACCAGCTCTCCCTGGGCTCCTTTTCACGCTGCACCCCCACACGCCTTCCCCAGCTCCTTGCTCCCCTTGGCTTTGCACCCCCCACCAAGCACAGCTCCTAATGCCACGCGCTCAACAGCAAAATTGGGCTAAAAATGTTTGCCCTGCCGAATTCACAGGAGATCCAGGGGAGCGCGCTTTGCAAGACAGAAGCTGCAATGTGCCCAAGTGTGATGCCCCCACCGAGGCTTTACAAAGCACCCCTCCCACGGTGGCTCACTGCCCCCTCACCACAGCCCTGTGCATCGGGCTGGGCGGTTACACTTAGCCCCATTTTACAGATGGTTCGCCCAAGGTCACACAGCCAGTAAGTGGCAGAACCAGAAGCGACGGTTAGCATTGCCTCCAGATCCAGGGTCTGCCCCACTCCACTGGGGTCTCTGAAGCAAACCACAGAACGGCAGAGAGCGGCCCAGCCGTTCACAGGTGAGGGCTGCACTCAGGCCTCAGCTGCCCTTGTCCCTCCCTCCCCAGGCAGAACAACGGACACAATGTATACAGTGACACCCCCCCCCCAGAAATGAACCATTCCGACAGACTTTTACCAGCGCTGGCCGTCACAAGGCCGAACCTGCCGGCAGAAGCCTTGGCACAGAGGAGCTGCCCATCTCGGACACAGCCAAGCCCTATGGGGCGGGGCCAAGGGGGGATTTGGTTTGTCTGATTCTGCTTCTGGTCTCCAGGCTTTGGTATTTTTCCCCCAGTGGGGGAGGGTGAATGTGGGAGGCAGAAAAAAAATCAATGCTTGAAAATTGGGGGAGTTTTGAAAAAGTGGGCAGAACTCACACCTGTGTCCCAGCAGCAAGACTGCCGCGGTCCCCACTCCCTCTCAGGGGCAGTGGGCACTGTTTGCCCTGTGAACTAAACCTCCAGAGGCCTCCTTCCAAAAGGCCGGGCCACGGCTGTTATGCTGCCCAGGCAAGAGAAGGCTTTCCTGAGGGACATGAGCTAAAATGCAGCTGGTCCAAGTGGGGTGAGCACATCCTTCCACTGACAGCAAACAGCATGTGGCTCTGCGGGGAGGGCTGGCCCTGGGTGTGCCCTCAGACCATGGGGGGCTCCCCCCAGGGAGTACTGGGAAAGGCCTCTGCCAAGCTTCAAGTACCACCAAAACGCCAGCTCCCTAAGACCACAAGGTGCTCTGTGCACCTTAGCTTATTTGCTCCTCACCAGTCCCGAGGGAGGCTCGCCCCCCATCTCACAGATGAGGAAACTGAGGGACAGAGAGGGAAAGGGGGCACAGAGAATGGATGTCTGGCCTCCCCAGCCCAAGGTCACACACCTAGTACATGGTGCTGCTAGAATATAATCCCAGCCCTCCTGATCTCCAACTACCAACTCAAAGGAAAACTCTGACTCATATTCTCCATCCTCCCCCCATGAGCAAGAGAGCGCAGAGGCTGGCCTCATTGTACCCGACAGCAAGTTCAAGGTCCTGGGTCAGGTCACACAGCCAAGTTCACAAAATCAGCATTGGAACAAACTGAGTTTGTAACAAGCCTTTTTCCACTTGTCACCAGTTTAAGCGACAAGAGGAAAATGGATTTGGTCTCCAGCTCCGAGGCAAGGTCTCCTGTTCAGGACACGCCAGGGGTTAGCCTCAGCAGAAGCCCCTCGAGCCACAGCCAGCGCTGTCCTCAGCAGGGGAAGGGGCCCAGGGGATGCTCCCCTGCTGAAGGAGGCCCCAGCTCTGCATGGATAGGTTTGGTACGGCTCAGGCCACCAACCCAAAATAAAGTGAGGCCCATAAATTTCTTCTGACAGGTCCCACTGCTTCTCAGTCTTGTTTGATATTTCATCCTGTGACCGGAGCACATCGTGGGATGACTTTCAGCACAGTTGTTTGCAGCCAGCATGGCAATCTGGGCTAACAGGACCCAGACCAGGGAAAAGCAAGGACACACAGGCCATTTCTCACTTGTCAAAGCCCTGTGGAAGGAAGTACCCCAGGGATGAGGTTTCCAAGTTCACGGCCTCAGCTCTCAAGGGCAGGGTATCCCTGCAGAATCATTCCAGCTCCGAACAAGGCACAAAGTCACAACATCCCTGAACTGAAAGTACTCTTGTTCAGGGGGCTGCCCAATACACAAAGTTGCAGCATGGTGGTATGTCAGAGGCAGAAGGGACAGTAGAGGTCTTCCAGGCCAACATCCCCAAGGAGGACTAGCGAAGGCACACTTCCCCAGCGCTTTAAGCCTTCCAAAGTGTTCTCCCCAAAACTGATGAGATCAGTAATGCCAATCTTCATCTCCCCATTTCAGAGATGAGGAGACTAAGGTAGAAAGCCCACAACTAGTGGCTGACAGTACATACTTCTTACTAAACAACAGACTCTCTCCACTAGGAACCTTGGGTGTTAAGCCTGGGAAAGATAAGAATGGGGGTGGGAAGACAGGCATACCTACACAGTATCTAACCTGGCGAAACAGAAATCAAAAATAACCTGCTTCTTGGAAAAAAAAAAAAAACACGGCATTCAGGAATGGGGACAAAGCTGGAGTGAAACAGGGGGTCAGCTCTTGGGTCTGGCCAGGGAACCCCAGGGGGCCTCAGAGTCATTTTTCGGTGCTAAGGCAGGCAGGCAGAGGACGGTCCCAGAAGCGCCAGCTCCACTGGGGATGGACCTTCCACCTCGGTCCCAGTGAGCTCACTTCTCCTTCGGTCTCCGCATCTCAGCTCTCCCTCTTGGGTCAGTCTGGAAGTCGTCGGTTGGCAAAGCCAATACATCACCTAGGCTCTTACTCCATCAACTTGGTAAGCTCCTCACACTGCCAGTGTTGTTGGCCAGACGAGTGACCCGCGTGAGGTCAGCACTAATACCATGGGCCCATCAGGTCCTGAGGCGCTTTCCCACCAAAGCCCTTCCAAGGACCTGCACTTTAAGAGGACGTTTAGCAGCCTGGGACAGCCAGCCTCAGAGTCAGAGCTCTCCTTGTGGGAAGGGACAACTCCTGTGCTTGCATGACAGAGGCAGGGCAGCTGCTTCCTTGCATAATTGAGACCTGCAAAGACGACCTAGGGCCTGTGTGCCCTGCAGGAGAATGAAGCTCTGGACATTCATGTGCCCTCCAGCCCAAGGTAGGCCATCCAGGGCCATAGCCCCAGCGACAGTGGTTACACCAGCCCTGCCTCTAACCTGCTGCTTTGGCTATAGCGTTCCATGCCAAGTGCCACTGCCCCCCGGGTTCATTCCTCCGGAGTTTGAGGATCACTCCCCCAGGCTGCTTGCTCGCTGGAAGATTTGGTCTCATTTTCCTCTTTTTTTTTTTTGGCTAGGCCATGGGGTTAAGCGACTTGCCCAGGGTCACACAGCTAGTGAGTGTTATGTGCAGCCGGATTTGAACTCAGGTCCTCCTGACTCCAGGGCTGATGCTCTATCCACTGCGCCATCTAGCTGCCCCCTTGGTCTCATTTTCTAAGGCTGACTCACTAGCCTTCAAGTCATCTGCAAACGCTATTGGCACATCAAACAACATGGCATCACGTACTTCCTCATGGTCAGAGCTCTTGTTCAAAGTTCCCAGAGTCCCCGCGCATTCAGCTGCTGCATTTCAGGGCCATGGTGAAGCTGGGGCCAGCATCCCTCTGGACTTCGTGGTTAGTGGAGTCTTTGATCTTATTTATATAGAAGAAACTCCCCATCTTCAGAATTCTGAACCAGCACAGGACCTTCTGCCCTTGGCTGGCTCCCTGAAGAACCAGAGTTGGACAGGCCTGTCCTGGCGAGTCTGCCAGGCAGCACAAGCTGACGTCTTCCAAACAGATGTCATTTCACTGCAGGGTTCTGGAGCTCAAAGCCACTGGGGAACCTCACCGTGAAAGCTAATAAGGACTCCAGACTCTACGGCATACAAAGCCCCATGCAGCTATCGTCCACCCAGGGAGGGGGTGCGACAGGCATTCCCAGACCTATTTTATAAATGAAGACGCTGAAGGGTGGAAAAGTCGAGCAGACCGTCTACGGTCGCTAAGCACTGAAGGCAGGACTGGAACTCGGGTCCATACCGCATCTCTCACAGGAGTCCCTGACACTGAAGGGTGGAAAAGTCGAGCAGACCGTCTACGGTTGCTAAGCACTGAAGGCAGGACTGGAACTCAGGTCCATACCGCATTTCTCACAGGAGTCCCTCTCCTGTTTGGCCTCACCAAGGACATCCTCCGTGACAACCCCAACGCCTTTCTTCTGACAATTCTCTTGTCGATGAAGCTGCCCAGAGAATCGGTGAACAGAGGTCCGTACCACCGGTTACGTACGGCACCTCGTCTGATTGCATGACAGACACAGGACAATCTCATGGTGTTTGTTGATCCACGTTTGATTTTCTTTTTCTGCAGCAACAAACAATCACCCCCATGGGATCTCCCATTCTGTCTCGTGACTGTGAGGGTCCTCGAGGATGGAAGCCTGCCTGGGTCCTTCTCACGACCCGTCCCGAGGTCCTGTGTGCTCCCAAAGGCTATTCTCATGAAGATGTTACTGAGGCGGAGGAAGGAAGCTGCTGCTATCAGCCTCTTTTTTCCTTGTGTTGGTACAAAACTACAGGGATTTCAGTTCTTCTGCATTCCACTCTTGAAGGTCCCTTGGGCATCACTGTGCAGGCTGTCTCCTGACCAGGTGGGGGTGGTCTTCCCGCCTCAGGGCCCCGAGGTGGAAGAGCCCCAAGGGGGTGGTTGCTGATACATCAGTCACTATGGAAACAGACAGAGCTGTCCCACTTTGCACCCTCCATGCTCCTTCTTCCAGTTTAATGGACAAATACTCGCGACTTTCACGGCCTTGTGCCAGACCCTCAACCTGTTAATTTTCCCTTTTACTCTTTTTATGAGACAACGGAACCTGGAAACTTCCATTTTCCTCATCCATCTCGTTTTGAAAACGAGCGTGTCCTCCTGACCCATGCTGTTCTTGGCTGCCATATCTGCGCCTGGGAAGGAGGTCGAGGATTTGAGGGCTAAGGACGCTTCTGGGCTTTCATCCTACCCCAGGGCCCAAGGCGGCCTACCTTCATTTCCCTCCCAGCCTGACTTCTGACTTACCAGACATCAGCGCTAGGCTTGGGCCTCCCTCCAGGACCAGCCTCACTCTGCAGAGGCCCAGAAAGAAGGCTGGGGGGAGAGGCACAGCTAAGTATAAGCACAGGACACCTTGACCAGTAGTACCATCATTCTGACAGATTTCCCCAGGGCAGATACTCACACGACAGTCCTGGTGTTGGGAGGTTTCTGCCCCACGTAGCTGTATGGTACAGTCAGGCCACACAACTGGCATTCAAACATGCCTCTGGGCTCCTGCTCACTGGAAGATGCCATCTACAAAGTCAAGAAAGTCAAGAAATGTATGTTCTGAGGTAAGAAAACTTCTGTTGTTGTTACTGTTGTTGAGTTGTGTCAAACTTTTCACGACCCCGTTTGAGGTTTTCTTCGCAGAGACACTGGAGTGGTTTGCCATTTCCTTCTCATTTTACAGATGACGAAACTGAGGAAAACTAGGTGAAGTGACTTACCCCGGGTCACACAGCTAGGAAGTGTCTGTGGCCACATTTAAACTGAAGTCTTCATGACTCAGGGGCAGTCAGTTGGCGCAGTGGATAGAGCACATGTCCTGGGAAGACTCATGTTCCTGAGTTCAAATCTGGCCTCAGAAACTTACTAGCAGTGTGCCTCTGAGCAAGTCACTTAACCCTGCCTAGAGAAGGAAACGGCAAACTGCTCCAATATCGCTGCCAAGGTCAGTGGAGTGTTCCTGGTGACTAATTGTCTTAACAAGACTATGTTAATATAGATTATCCCCCGCGTCGCCCCCGGGTTCGCTCCCGGGGTACAGTCCCTCTCTCTTACATTCAGGAGCAGACCCGGGGTAATGGGCACGGGCCCGAAAGGCAGCACCGGATTAAGGAAGACTTGTGTTCAAATTCCCCATCCGCCCTCCATCTCCCGCCCCCAGGCTTTGGCACAACGTTCACAGCAGGAGGGAGGCGCGCAGAGGAAGTCAGCACAGGGATACAATGTATCCTACGCCGGGGCTCTAGGGAGCCTCGGAAGGTCTCTAAACGAGGGGGGAAGGGAGGGGGATGGTGTCAGTTTCCACCCTGGGACACGTGCACTGGTCGAGCTGAGCTCACTGAGCAGCCGCCGAAGCTGGCAAGGAAGTGCTTGACGCATGCGCGTGCGCAAGCGCAGCGGGCCCCTTCCCCGCCCCCTACTGTAGCCTGCTTCCCCGGGTTTACACTTACCTGGTCGCTCCGGGCTCCTAGCTCCAGGCCCTCCGGGCCGGATGCCTGAGGTCCTTTCTGGACAGAGCGTGACACCCTGGCCCGGAGGAAGGTCGCCCTGCTGCCACCCTAGGACTCGCCCCGCCCCCAGCGTCCTCTC
>NW_020950172.1:1498004-1503325 GCF_900497805.2 Vombatus ursinus
GGCCCCGCCCCCGGCGTCCTCTCGCACGCAGGCCCCGCCCCCGGCGTGCCCTCGCACGCAGGCCCCGCCCCTACAACGCCTACCTTCTACTCTGACGGTTAATTTCCAGCCTGTGTCGTTCATTTATTCACTCATTCAAGCCATTTAATAAATGCGCCAGTTCAGGAGGACCTGAGTTCAAATCCAGCCTCAGATACTTGACACTTACCAGTTGTGTGACCCTGGGCAAGTCACTTAGCCCCGATTGCCTCACCAAAAAGCAAAAAACAGAAAGAAATGCGCCAGTGGCTGGACTCAACTACAGAAAAATCCTCCACTTGGCGTTCCCACCCCCACCTCTAGTCTCCTACACTTTACACCTCCCCCACACACACATTCTTCCCCACCTCCTCCGGCTCCCGCGTCCATCTCTCGCCTCCGCGCCTTTGCACCGGGCTCGTTGACAGCTTTCCTGCTGCGAAGCTGCAGTGCACCCCGGGAGGAGGGGAGGGTCGCTTCCAGCAGCAGCCCATGGCCACGGTCCTCAGCCCGAGAGGAGACACACCGCGCGTGGGCAGCCCCGGCTGAAGGGACCACAGGGCAGCAGGTGCCGCAGCGGGTCCCAGATTTGGGAGCTGCCTGAGGGTAAGCCCAGGTCCAGATTCCAAAGGTCGGGCCTGGACACGGGCTTTCCTCCATGGAGAGCCAGGCCAGGGAGTCCGGCAGGAAGAGGAGAGATTGCACCCAACCGAGCTCACGAGGACGGGGCAAGGTGGCCGAAGCCCGGAGCACGTGGGATGCTTAACCCAGGAGGACGTCTGTCCGGGTGTCCCAAAAGTCCGCCTGTAGACGCGGGCTCGGGGAACCCAGCTCCAGGGTGCCTCTGCTCCCGGCACCCCTCTTTTATGTGACCGCCTCATGCCCGTGGGTGGTGCTGCTGACCACCGCCATCTCCTCTGCACCAGACTCTCCAATCTGCATTTCCAGGCCAGTCTTGGGAGGTCGCGGCCAGCTGCAGAGAGCTCATCTCCAACTGTACATTCTCACCACAGTTTGCATCATCGTGGTTTTCATCTGTATCACTCTTAGCGGTAGCAGTAACTGACTTAAAATGGTAATCCCACGCTGGCCTTCATAGGAAATTAGACTACTGCCGTGATTAGAAGACTGATGGAAATAGTGAGGGGAGAAGGACGAACCAGGAGACAAGGAGTGGCCTGGCCTCTCCTCTCATCCCAACCCCGGCCTTTGGTTTGTCTCAGACAACTCCAGATCTGTGGAGAAAATGCAGAGTACAGAGATGGAAGACCTCGGTAGGGCGAGGGTTGGCGCCAGACTTGTAGCTCCAAAGAGCGTCTAGGCTGGAGATGCAGATTAGAAAGTCGTCTGCAGAGATGGTGGTCATTGATGTCATCGAAGTGAGTGGGATTGTCAAGGAAATGAGGATTGGAGACAGGCCCGAAGGCAGGCAGGCTCTTGGGAGTCACCCACATTAAGGGACTGAATAGCAGGTGTGGAGCCAGAGAGGAGACCCAGTGGAGATCAGAGAGGCGAGAGAACCAAGTATCGTGTTCTCTGTAGCCAGAGGAAGAGAGAGTATCCGGGGAGGGGAAACCCCCCAAACCTTGGCCTTCAGAAGACTGAGCCCAGGCACACTGGACCTAGGGTTGCACAAGTCACTGGACACCTTCATTAGCCAGAAGACTTTCAGTCAGGAGTGGCTGGTCAACAAACATTTAAGATATATTATGTATTCTGTGAGAGGTTATTGTTGTTATTGTTTGTCCTTCCTTCTCGAAGAAGACCATGACATCAGGGAGGTGATGCCACGACATGTGGTGAATTGGATTTAAGTGAGGCATGGCTATGCAAATCCACCAGCCTCACTGTGTCCTCTGGAGTACGGAGGGCAGCGGCCCGGTGATCCACAAAAGAGCCAGCAGAGAGGTCTGACTGGCACCTGGAGTCAGAACAACCGCTGAATCTGGTCTTGTATCAGCTAAGCAGCCTACTTCCCCTAGCCCAACAGAGAACCAACCCATATTCCAAGACACTACCTAAGGAGGAACCAGCTGCCTTGAAAGAGGGACTCATCCATTGCTCACACACACACACACACACACACACACACACACACAGAGCAGAACTTAAAAGAGAAAGGGTCTCTTCCAGCCAGTGCTAAGAATCATAAGGCACCCCTAGGCATGCCCTACCTCCATGTGTGCCTCACTCCCTTTGGACTTGCCCACTCTCCCCAGGAGAGAAATGCTTGGGAATGCTGTGGTGACTTCTGTCCTTGCTAGATCTCGGTAAACATACCTTTGTGAAAACTAGTTGACATCTACTGGTTGATCGATGGTAGAGAACACACCAGATGGGGGCCTTGTGAACAACAATTAGAAAACACAACATCTCAGGGTTACCTCTAGAACCCCCAAGGGTGGGGAGAACACTCAGGGGAGACCTCCCCTGCCAAGAACCCTTCCATGCTGTACCATGTGTCATCCTTACCTGCATTTGTCACATCCCCCAGTAGAATATTAGCTCTCGGAGAGCCACTGTACTGAGCCGTAGATCTAAAAAAAAGGGCAAAAGACGGTCCTTGTCCTTAAGGAGCTTGCATTCTAAGGTGGGGGTGGGGTAGAGGAAACCACATGGGGGATCCAAAAACAAAACACAATATAGACCCTGTGCTCCTGAGCTTCCACCCTCCTGGGGCTGTGACGGGTACACAGGTCAGGATGGCAAGGAATTGATTTAAGTGCTTAATAAATAAAGGCTTATTGATGTGACTCACAGACTCTAGCATCTGGCCCAGTGCCTTGGACCCAGGTGCGAAATAAAGGTTTGGGAGTCTAGAGGCACCAACCCTCAGTTTGCACAGTGACCACAAGAAAAGGAAGACTTCCTAGAACCGGCCGCAGACCCTAATGTGGATGCAAACAGGCCATGGGCTGACCCCAGCTGCCCGTGAAATCCCATCCATCAGGACAGTCAGAGGAGGCTCCAAAGGGAATATCAGATCTCAGAGACTAAATCCTTGGTCAAGGATAGCGTCTCCTGAGGATACAGAACCAGGGATGACCTCTGAGTCCGGGCAGTGAGAGTGGGATGACCCAGCGGCCAGGCCAGCACACAATTCCGCCTCAAGGGAGCCCCAGCTGATGAAGTTTCCCAACAGCTGCTGGGTGTGTTTTTCCACAAGCAGTGAACAAGTAATGGTATGTCTGTCTCCTGTAGGGGAAAGGGAGGCGTGAAGCCAAAGGAGGCCTGAATCAGAGGGAAAGGGAGGCCCAAAGCACAAGGTCACACACCTGTGTGACCAGGAGCAAGCTGCTCTGACCTCCTGGGCCTCAGTTTCTCCCACCGTAGAATGGGAATAACTACCCTGACCTGCTTCACTCACAGGGCAGTCGTGATGATTATTAAATGAAACAATGGGCCTCATTGTGTCCATGCCCCACTGAGTTCCAGCTCCATAGCAGTGTGGCCTGTCATCGTTCATCTGTGTGGTCCATTAGCCTAGGACTAACGAGGCAGCCTCACTGACATCTTGGAGTCCAGAACCAAACTGGGTTTTTGGCCATAGGACACTTTGCCAAATTCCAAGAACATGACCTCAAAAATTAATTCAAATAATAACTTCAGCAAAGTTGCAGACTATGGGGCAGCTAGGTGGCACAGTGGATAGAGCATTGGCCCTGGATTCAGAAGGACCTGAGTTCAAATCCAGCCTCGGACACATGATACTCACTAGCTGTGTGACTCTGGGCAAGTCACTTAACCCCAATTGCCTCACAAAAAACAAACAAGCTTCCCGGAGCCAAGATGGGGGAGTAAGAAGTAAGTCACTTTCACCCTCCCTTATTAACCTCTGAAATCCCAGAAAATATTGCCCCAGGAAAAACTCTGGAACAGCTGAACCAGAAGAAAGACAGGGTGCAGCAGTCCAGTAGCCCAGGTAGCTTGAGGGATTAACAGGAAAGGCCCCTCTTGACCGGGGGAAGGGGAGCAGTACAGAACAGGAGGTGTCCCAAGCAAGCTAGTGCAAAGCCCCACCTCAGCATACCAGGAGGAGATCCTGAAACCCAGGTGGTGGAGCAGGCAAATACTAACACCTGGACCCTCAAGTGCCACAATGAAGGCAGGGGAGCTGGTGGAAACCAACATGGAAAACCACCAGGTGCCTCGCCATTCTACAGCAACCGGCTCTCCCAGTGCCTCAGCAAAACTAAGGGAAGCAGCGCTCCAAGGGGCCCCAGGCTGATAAACATCCTGCAACATCCATCTGAAAGGAGCTGAAGAAAGCAAAAGGAAAGAAAGGCCTGGGTGAGCAGGAAATCTCCAGCAGCCACACTACCCAATCCTACCCCTAGAGTTCCAGTGTTGCTGATTCCAGCCCAACAGCAGGTAAGCGACCAGAACCCTACAGCCTCCAACTGCCACCATCGGAGGCCCCAGCACACAGAGCCAGCGACCAGGCCCTACGCTCCCAACACAAGAAGCTTGGGTCAGTGCCCTCTGCTCCCCAGCAGGAAAGCTCAGTCTCTTTAAAGGCCAGGAAATAAGCAAACACCATGAGCAGAAAGAAACGTACGATAGATTCTTATTATGGGAAGAGTGAAGATCGAGGCAGAAATTCCGAAGAGGACAGCATTGTCAACAAACCCGCATCTGGAACCTCAAAAGGGGATATGAACTGGTCTGAAGCCCAAAAAGCCCTCTTAGAAGAGCTCAAGAAGGATTTTAAAAGTCAAATGAGAGAGGTAGAAGAAAAACTGGAAAAGAAATGAGAGGTATGCAAGAGAGAGTCAATAGCTTGGAAAAGGAAGGACAAAAATTAACTGTAGAAAACAAGTCCTTAAAAAATACAATTGGCCAAATGGGGAAGGAGGTACAAAATCTAATAGAAGAAAACAATTTGTTAAAAATTGGAATCGAGCAAATGGAAGCTAATGACTATGAGAGAGCAAGAATCAGTCAAACAGAAACAAAGAATGAAAAAATAGATGAAAATGTAAACTACCTCATTGGCAAAACAACTGACCTAGAAAATCTATCCAGGAGAGACAACTTAAAAATTACTGGTCTAACCCCCCACCCAGGTAAATTAGATCTGCCCAATGTGACAGCAAGGGAGTGACGGGGTGTGGACTAGAACTTAGTTCTAGAGACTTAGTTCTTGGGAATAATCTTTCTTCCACCAGATTCCTGCTGCTTTGGATCTTTAACCCATTTTGGTTCTTTCTAGAGGAAGGAGCAGGCACTGAATCAGGGCACTATTTGGGGGAAAGTTGTGTGTGTGTGTGTGTGTGTGTGTGTGTGTGTGTGTGTGTGTGTGT
>NW_020950172.1:1503335-1524432 GCF_900497805.2 Vombatus ursinus
GTGTGTGTGTGTGTGTGTGTGTGTGTGTGTGTGTGTGTGTGTGTGTGAGTGTGTGAGATTTGCTTGAGTGCACATGTGTATGCATGTATTTCAGTGTAAGTGAAAGAGATTGAAGTTCACTTGGGTGTGTGTGTGCGTGTTCTCTAGGGTTCCAATGGTTTTGCTTTGGCAAACACAAGACTTGTTTTCTCAAGAATTGTTTCTCGGGGATGGTGGAGCGGGAGGCTAGGAGGGGTTCACACTGAAGTTGGACCCCTTCCCTTTTGTGTACATGAACCTATCCTGAGAGCTGGGGGCCATGGGGCTCTCCTCCCTGTCTTTCCTCTGCTCCCGTCCCTGAAGCCCTGTGTACAGACTTTTTAAAAATACCTTTTGTATCAAATGTTAAGTTCTTTGGAAATACCAAGATCTTTAGAGTTTTCAAGCTAATAGGAATGTGACTCTTCCCTTCTACCCCCCCACATCCTCTCCCTCCCAGCCTGGAGGCCTGGTAGGCTTAGTTGGCTACTGGGATCTAGAAGGTATTGCGGGAACTAGGGTGGGTAGAAATCTATCCACATACTATGGGCTTTGTTGGTTTTTCTTTCAATGTGCCCTTCTCCCCTTTATGGTCTTCATTTCTGCCAGTCCATGGCTTTCCCTCTGAGACTCTGGCCTGTCCAGCTTGGACAGGCCCAACTAGGGGGTTAGTTCTCATTGTTAATTATTTTGAATAAGCTGATTTGTGGCTATTCCTTTTCCTTAATGAATAAGGATATTTTCTAGTTTGTTAAAAATAAATAAATAAATAAAAATTGTTGGTCTACCTGAAAATCATGATGAAAAAAGAGCCTGGACAGTATCTTTTAGGAAATCATAAAGGAAAACCACCCTCAGGTCCTAGAACCAAAGGGTAAAATAGCCATAGAAAGAATCCACTGATCACCGATACCAAATTGAAAACAGCAAGGAATATAGTAGCCAAATTCAAAAATCACTAGGTCAAAGAGAAAATCCTGCAAGCAGCCAGAAAGAAACAATTCAAATATTGTGAAACCACAGTCAGGATTATACAGGACCTTGCAGCTACTACATTAAAAGACAGTAGGGTGTGGCGTATGATATTCCCTAAGGCAAAGGAGCTTGGATTACAACCAAGGATCAACTACCCATTGAAAATGAGCATGATCTTTCAGGGGAGGAGATGGATATTCAACAAAATAGGGGACTTCCAAACCTTCCTGATGAAAAGACCAGAGCTCAACAGAAAATTTGATCTTCAAATACAAGACTCAAGAGAGACACAAAAAGGAAAATGGGACAGAAAGAAACATTACATGTTATTGATAAGGGCAAATTATTTACATCTCTACAAGGGAAGGTGACACTTGTAACCCTTGAGAACTGTATTGTTATTACACCATGATAAATGGGTATACATAAAGGAGGTGGGTATATGTTGACTTTGATGTAATGATAAAAAAAAATCTAATCAAGTGGGTTAAATGGATCCAAGTAAGTGGATTAATCTGATCTAAGAAAATGTACTGAGAGAAAAGGAAAGGAGGAGGCAGACAAGGGAAAATTTCATTACCAGAAAAGGCACGAAAATCTATTCCAGCAGAGGGAAAGAAGGGAGGTAAATGAGCGTTGTTTGAACCTTACTCTCATCAGATTTGGCTCAAGAAGGGAATAATATAATCAGTTAGGTACTAATATTGATAGACTTAACCCTTCTCAGCAATACAAGGATTTAAGACACTTCCAAAGGCCTCATGATGGAAAATGCTATCCACATCCAAAGAAAGAACTATGGAGTTTGAATGCAGATCGACACATACTATTTGCTATTTTTTTTCTTCTGTTGTGTTTTATTTCCTCTTTCTGATGGTTCCTCCTATTGGTTCTAATTCTTACTTACAACATCACTAAGGTTAAAATATGTTTAATAGGAATGTATATGTATAGCCTATATCAGATTATGTGCCATCTTGAGGAGGGAGATGGGGAGGGACGGGGAGAAAAATTTAAAACTCAAAAACTTATGGAAGTGATTGTTGATAAATCAAAATAAATTAATTTAAAAAAAAAAAAGAAATGATGAGCAGGCAGACTTCAGAAAAACCTGGAAAGACTTGCATAGACTGATGCCGAGTGAAGTGAGCAGAACCAAGAGAACGCTGTACACAGTAACAGCCACTTTGTGTGATGACTAATGTTGATAGACTTAGCCCTTCTCAGAAATACGAAGATTTAAGACATCTCCAAAGGCCTCATGATGGAAAATGCTATCCACATCCAAAGAAAGAACTATGGAGTGTGAATGCAGATTAAAGCAGACTATTTGCTATTTTTTTCTTCTGTTTTGTTTTGTTTTCTCTTTCTTGTGGTTCCTCCTATTGGTTCTAATTCTTCCTTACATCATGATTAATGTGAAAATAAAAAACAAACAAACAAAGTTGCAGAATATACAATATACCCACAGAAATGATCAACATTTCTGTATGCTAACAACAAAATCCAGCAGGAACAGATAGAAAAAGAAACTCCATTTAAAATTTCTGTAAGTATAAAGTCCTTGGGAATCTATTGTCCGAGACCCACACAGGAACTATGCATACAACTATAAACACTCTACAGTTAAAGGTGAATCGAAATAACTTGTTGTTCAAATGTACCTGACTCTTCATGACTCCATGGACGGAAGCACACCAGGCCCTTGTGTCCTCCACCATCTCCCAAAGTCTGTCCAACCTCATGCTCGTTGCTTCTGTGACACTCTCTCTCCATCTGATCCTCTGCAGTCCCCTTCTCCTTTTACCTTCAATCTTTCCCAACATCAGGCTTTTCCAATGAGTCCTATTTTCTCATTATGTGGCCAAAATATTTAAGCTTCAGTTTCACTATTTGTCTTTCCACCGAAGTAGCCTGAATTAATTTCTTTAAGTTTTGACTGATTTGATCTCCTTGCTGTCCAGGGGACTCTCAAAAGTCTTCACCACCATTCAAAAATGTCAATTCTGCAGCCCTCAGCTTTCCTTGTAGTCCAACTCTCACAGCCATACATTGCTAGTGGAAAAACCATAGCCTGGACTATACTGTCCTTTGTCAGCAGGGTGATATCTCTACTTTTTAGTGTGTTGTCCAGATTTGCCATAGCTTTCCTTTCAAGGAGCAAGCATCCTTTAATTTCCTGGCTGCTATCACCGTCTACAGTGATCTTTGAGCCCAAGAATACAAATTCTGACACTGCTTCCATTTTGTCTCCCTCTATTTGCCTGGAAGTGATCTGACCAGTTGCCAAGATCTTAGGGTTTTTGTTTTTTTGATGTTAAGCTTCAAGCCACCTTTTACACTTTCCTCTTTCTCCCTCATCGAGAGGCTTCTCCGTTCCTCTTCACTTCCTACCACCTGAGGGGTGTCCTCTGTATGTCTGAGGTTGCTGGTATTTCTCCCAGCAACCTTAATTCCAGCTTTGGATTCCTTCAGCCTGGCATTTCACATGACGTGCTCTGCATAGAAGTTAAATGGATAAGGCTATGGCACACAGCCTTGTCATGCTCCTTTTCCAGTCTTTAACCACACAACATACAAAGGGAAGATAAAGGAAGGGAACAAGCATTTAAGTATTTTACCTTTTTGTTGTTTGTAGATGATTGTGTACTCTATGCAGCTTCTCAAACTGAGATGCAACAAAGTATGGATTGATTCTCTGCTGCTCATATGAATTTTGGCCTAACAATTAATGCCAAGAAAACATGTTCTCCACCAGCCAGCACCACACTATTCATATGTGGAGTCATTGGTTACAGCAAATGGAGAAGTTTTGAATACCTTGGATAAGTTCACTTACCTTGGCTAGGTGTGAACTCAGGTCTTCCTGACTCAAGGCCCGGTTCTCTATTCACCATGCCACCTAATGAGTACAGTATTCTAGTGTTAGATAAACCCAAAAGATCCCAGCTATGGGGCATAAGAGCTCACTATTCAACAAAACCTACTGGGAAAATTAGAAAGCAGTCTGGCAGAAACAAGGTATGGATGAATATCTCACACCATGTACCAAGATATACTCCAAAAGGATAAGCGAGACATGAAAGGTGATATCATAATCAAATTAGAGGACTAAGGCAGAAATAATTTTTTTTTGTTTTTTGTTTCTTTGTTTTTTTAGGCAGTTGGGGTTAAGTGATTTGCCCAGGGTCACACAGCTATTAAGTGTCAAGTGACAGAAATAATTTTTCAGAACAATAGATTGGAGAAAAGATCACCACCAAACAAGAGATAGGGAGAACCAAGAAGATAAAAAGTATAATTTTGACTATATAAAATTAATTTTTATCACAAAACCAATGTAGCTAAAATTAGAAGGAAAACAGATAACTAGAGGGAAAAATCTTTGCAGCAAGTTTCTCTGATAAGGATTTCATTTCCAAAATATACAAGACACCAATTCAAGTTTATAAGAACAAGAGTCATTCCCCAACTAATAAAAGGGCAAAGGTTATGAAGAAGTCGTTTTTATTTCTGATAAGTTTTAATTAATATTTTCTGTTTCTTATATCATGATAGTTATCCCCAGTGTCCTTCCCCTTCCCAGGGTGCCATCCCATATGAGAAGTAGTATTTTTTTAGAGAGGAAAAAAAGTCAACACAACTGATCAGTATATTGAAAAAGTCAGCACCATGGGTAACATCCGTGGCCCTCCCTCGTCCACGAAGGGATGTGTTGGGGGTCTCCTCTCAATTCTTTTCATTCAATTCCTACTGGATATTCGTAATTTTGCTGCATGCACTTTTGGTTTTTTTGGGGTTTTTTTTGTTTGTTTTTTGGTGGAGGGAGTGTTGTTCTTTCCATTTACACAGTTGCTGGTACTGCGCATCTTTCCTTGGCTCTGCTGACTTCCCTCTGCATCCGTTTGTATATGTCTCCCAGCTTTCTCTATATTCCACACACACATCATTTTTTATACCATAGGAATATTCCAGGAAGGAATAATGACAAATGTGGTAAGGACTGAGGGAAAATGGACAAACTGATGCACTATAGGTAAAATTGGGCCAGTCCTTCTGGAAAGCAAATTTGGAACTATGACCCAAAGTGACTACACTTTGCACACCAGTCTGTATCCCAAGGCCCCTTATCTGAAAGGTTCAAAAAAGGAGAAAAGGAGCCATGTGCACAAAAGCATTTATTGTAACTTTTTGTGGTGACAAAGAATTGTAAACTGGGGAGGGGGTCACCTCTATTGGAGCATGGCTGAACAAATTACAGTATGTGGATGTAAGTACTCTGTCAGTCAGGGAGAGCCTGAAGAAAAGTGGCGGGGACATGATAGATGGAGCAGTCTGCTGGGGGAATGGAAAGAACAGCATCCCTTGTACAGGCAGTGCGAAGGCCACCTCTGTATGTGAGACAGAAGGAAGCAGGAGAGAGTGGCAGCAGGCATATGAGTGATAGGAGATGCTCATGGCAAATGGCCTCCATTTTTTTTCGGTGAAATAGGAGACAAGGCTCTCGGCTGAGAGGGCAGGAGAAGGTAGTTTGAGGACCTGCAGAGGAAAGGGGGATGGTGAGTTAATAGGGAGGTCTCCGGCATCGAGGGCCTAGTGGAGACTCTATAACCCAGGGACGGGGAACCTGCATCCTCAAAGCCAGAATCTGGGATTCAGTCAAAGGGCCGCACTTGAAGACCTAGAGGGCCACAGGTTCCCCATAACCAAAGTGTGTAGTGGACGCAGGCAGCACGGTTTCCTGGTCCTCTCCACCTTTATTCACCAGGACATGAGAGGGAGCCAAGACTGAGGCTTACCCAGTCATAATCGGCAATGTGATTTGGGGATGAGGGACTCCACCCAAGGAAACCGCATGGAATTGAGCAGGTTGACCAAGGCATCAAGAGACACTGTAGCCAGTGTAGCGGGGCTGGCCTGGGGCAGAACTGAGGGGTTTGATAGAGTAGATGTCAAGATGTGTGCCAAAGGAGCAGGGTTTAGCATCAGAAGGCAAAGGAAGAGGAGGAACCAGATAAAGGGATCCAGAGATCACGAGCACGGAAGCGGTGAGTCTGAGAGTGCTGGCAAAATCAAGGGAGAAGGAGGCTCTGTGAAACAGTCAGCTGAAGAAACAGGAGACCAAGGGGCAGCGAGGTGGTGCAGTGGACAGAGTACCAGCTCTGGAGTCAGGAGGACCTGAGCTCAAATCCGGCCTCAGACACATAACACTTACTAGCTGTGTGACCCTGGGCAAGTCACTTAACCCCATTGCCCAACCCAATAAAAACAACAAAAACAAGAATTGGGAGACCAGGTGTTTGAAGGAGTATCATCTTGTATGCCAAAGTCCCCAGCACAAGGGCATGATGGCCAGAGATGAGCAGGAGGAGGAGAAGAGAAAGATCGGGAGCCAGGCACTGATATCACCATGGAAAGTGGGCACTGTGGTGGAGTAGGCAGGTAGCGGACCGCTGAATGTTAATTGGTTGGTAGATGCGGACTGACTGAACCTCAAAGGAGGCGAGGTCACTGAGTGATGAGGGAGAGCTTGAAAGTAGCAATGGGGAGCAAGGAATATTTCTACTCCTCCACCCAGAGCAGTGAGTCTGGGGCATGAGCGAAAGGGCAGCCAGTGCTGGGAAGGAGGCCAGGCTGGACGGAGGGAGCCAGGCCTCAGCAAGAGGCTGAAGGAGGAGGGAATGGGAAAGGAAAATATTTAAAGTGAAAGCAAGCAATGGGGCAGGCTTCCAGAGGGTGGAAGGGCCGGGTAGCTCTTGGGCAGGACATTGTTGGGGTGGGTTAGGGGGAATGGGAATAAGGGGGTCAGTCAATGGGGAATGGGGCCTGCCTGATGGAGTGGGTGGAGGGAACATGCATTCATAGAGGGCCTGCACAGCCAGTAAGTGTCTGAGGCTGGAGTTTAACTTGGGCCTTCCTAACTCCAGGCCCAGCTCTCTATTCCCCTGGCTGCCTCAACGAGCTGAGGAGATTCAAAATCATTGAGATGGGGACGGTCTGACCAGAGCAGAGTTTGTTCATCATGGATAGATTTTCAATGTCCATAGGGCTTTCGCCTCAGGTGGGGTCTTTTCAGAGCCTTCAGCTGTTCAGAGGGAGAGCCCAGAGTGGCAGGAGCTTGCTGGCCTCTTTCCTCAAAGGGAAAGACCAGGCTGGAGGTGTGATGGGATGTGTCTCTGGCCGTTCACCTGAGCAGCAGGACAGAGGACACACAATGCCTCTTCCCTTCTGTGGAAGCTGGAAAAGGTGGTTTCATAAGAACTGGGAAGGTTTGTCTGAACTGATGCAGAATGAAGTGAGCAGAACCAGGAGAAAAAATGTATACAGTACCAGCAACACAGAAAGACCCGCAACATCGACAGATTGAAGAACTCTGATCAATGCTATGAGCAGCCCTGATTCCAGGGGATGGACAATGGCACGTGCTCCACACTTCCTGATTGACAGGTGATGGACCCTCAAGATGCAGAATGAAGAAAACACACTTTTGTGGACCTGGCCAATGCAGGAACATATTCTGCTTGACTGTGCATACTTCTTTTCGGTTTTGTTTTGTTTTGGTTGAGCAATGGGGGTTAAGTGACTTGCCCAGGGTCACACAGCTAGTAAGTGTTATGTGTCTGAGGCCGGATTTGAACTCAGGTCCTCCTGAATCCAGGGCCGGTGCTCTATCCACTGCGTCACCTAGCTGCCCCCCACATTTCTTTTCAATTGGAGAATGTGAGGGTGGGAAAATAAATGCTTGTTAATTAAAAAAGTAATAAAATTTGGAGAAAAAAAGGTGGATTGGCCAATGTCCTCTGGTAGCAAGCTCCCCATCACTAGATAGTCATTGAATTGAATTGTAGAGGTGATCCCCGTACATTGCCTGGTACCTTGTGTGGCTTAATAAATGTATGTAAACAGATAATTTAGACACAGGTTTGACTAAATAATCTTTGAAATACCTTTGAACTTTACTAGTCTTAAGATTTTGTGAAATACAAATATAGTTTATGGTTTAAACAGAGACTTATGAAAATGAGTTAAGGGAGGAAACCACTTTCCCTGCCTTCATCAACAACCGCTGGCCAGCTGCCACCTGAGGCAGGTGAACCCAAGAGCCCTGGGAACGGCAACGCCCACAGACCACAACCTGCTTCCCATTCTTCCCTGACAACCTGGGAAATAACCCTTATAAAGAGGGAGCCCCACGGAGTGTCACACACAGGGCGGACTGGCCAACCTAGATGAAATGATAAGGCACGCTGAGGGAGAGGCAGGCAGCTGCTGCCACCACACCCAAGTGGAGACAGGCCAGGACCCTGCACCTGGGTCTGCTTTCCAGACTCACCCCTAAAGGACAACTTCACCCATATCTGTGAACTTGGTTTTTAAAAACAGGTTAAGCAATGTATTTCAATAAATTTCCTGGTTTCCTCAGTAATCTTCTGCGTTTTTATCTTATGCGTTTAAGAAGATGATTCTGAGAAGGGTCTGAGACTGGCGCCCACCAGGCCTACGACACAGGGGTTGAAGAATGCCTGCCCTGCAGCCGCCATCCCTGGAAGTGCCCACAGAGCTGCAGCCTGGCATGGCGTCTGCTAGCGCTAATGCTCCTGCTGCCAAAGCCTACAGCTATGGAAGACACCAAGAACAAAGTAATCAGCACCAAGGCCAACATCAGGAACACATGAGATCTGATCAGTAGGAAGGACCTAAAAGGAGAGGGAGGAGAGTGCCCGTCCCTGGAATCCTGAGGAGCACGAGGCCTCTCCGTTAGGCTCAAAGCTGAAACCTCCTGCACATGGCCACTCCCCCACCAGAATGGATGAAGCTCCCTCAGGGTGGGGGCTGGCCAGTTTTTCTTTTCCTACCCCCGGTGCATGGGACACAATAAATGCCTTAGTCATTATTAACAAAGCGGCACCAGCTTGGCACCGCATCTTCTTGGCCAACTAAACAGCTGTCCTGTCTAGGAAGTGTCCTAGAGGGATACAGAGGGAGGGTCACTGGCCCTGTAGGCACAGGAGCTGGATTCAAATCCCACCTCTGACATTTATGACCAAGTCACCCATCTCCCTGGGCCTCAGTTTCCCCAGCTATAAAAGGAAGGAGATAGATCTGATAAACCCTGAAGCCTCAGTTTGCTCAGCTATAAAAGGAAAGGGATAGATATCATAATGCGTGAATCACCCTTCAGCTTCATTCTAATTTTATAGTAGAGCCTTCCCTTGATTCCCCCCCCCCAAAAAAAATCAGCAAGACCTATGGAAGAAATGCTTGTTTAATACATGAAAGTTTAAAGTTACAAATATCGAAAGTGATCTCTAAGAAGAGTGAACGCAGAATACAGTGGTGCCTGGATTCCACAGAAATAGGAAACAGAGACTGTTCTTGGGAGTTTTTTTTTTTCTTCATGTTGCCTGAACTGCTAAGGAACAGACTGAGCTATGACCACAGCACTCCATCAGACCACTCCTGCATGTGTCCATGGGAGAGAGAGAGGTCATAGGGTCATACCCACAGGGAACATATTTATAAGGCTTTGTGAAAAATTCCCTTTTGCAAGAGCCTGGTTTCTTGTCTAGAAAACACATAACATAAAGACCTTAGCCAGAAACAGTGAAGATTTGCCCAAATGATTCTGCAGCCCCCTAACTTTTTTTAGCCTTCCAGAGAAAGAGGCTATAACATGTGGACACTTCCATTGCAACCTCTCCTGCCCTGAAGCCATCTGCCCATTGAGGAGGTCTGAGGGTGAAATGGTGGTGCTTGATTGCCCTGGCCTGCTGAGGAAGCCCTCTGGGGCCCCAGCATCCTTGGAGGAGTCTCTGCTCCAGCCCTGTGCCCCTAGGGAGCCTGTCAGGGCTGTGCCTCAGAAGGAAGACGTTGCATAGGAAGGGGAGCTAGAGCTGGTGGAAACCTAGGCCCACAGCTTTCCTATGGCATGCAGAGGGATGGAAAGTGAGGACATCAGCTAAGGTGGCCTTGCTCAGGATAGGCAGACAGTTGCACAGAGCTCTTCAGAGTCCGATGGGGACAGACAAGGCCAGGATGTTTGTTATGAGGAAGATGATCTCTCCCCAACTCACACATTTCTAGGCATCCTTAGCTGCCCCCTTACCCTAATAGAAACCAGCCACCTGAGTTCAGGGGTCTGGGGACCTAAGGCAGGGACTGGCTTGTTCCTGCCGGGGGGTTGGTAGGGACTTGGAATGTTCTCCCCTCACACTACCACATAGGTCATTCTCTTCCCATTGATGCTTCTGGTTTTAAGCCCCAAGTACCGGTAGCTTTTATTCTCTGGATGGCCATAGAGTATGTCAGTGAAGTAGGCGGGCTCCTCCTGGGCAGGTGCCTGGCAGGTGAGGAATCGGAAAAGGTTCCTCAACTTGTGGAAGAGGTAGGTCGCTGCCTCTGCTTCTGCTGCTGGCTCCTCATACACAAGCTGCTTCATCTCCTCATAGGTAGACAGAATCACAGCCTGAAACAGGTTAATTAAGACACAAATCATCACCAACATAAATGAGGACAGGAACAGGCCCCCGAGGACCTGCTTACTTAAAAACTCTGTGTCCTCGAAGGCCGAAACGCAGTAGGAGAGGATGGTCTGGGTGGAGTGAATGATGCTGTTATAATGCCATTGGTGCTGGCCAAACACGAGGTAGCCAAAGACCACGTACACAAAGATGTACACGCCTACGAGGAGGGCCATGTGGAAGATGCCCGGCAAGGCTGCCAGGATGGCTCTCTGGGCCAGCCGCACATTGTAGAAGAATCTAGAATACATCAGCGTCTTCAGAATGGTCAGAAAGACCAGGAAGCCCAGAGTGATACGAAGGACCTGGTCCATGTGAGAAATGGCATGAAACGGGGTGAAATCCTCCGGGTTCTTGAGGTAAGAGCCAAGGATTTCCTTGGCCATCCTGAATTGGACGTACAGAAGCAAGATAAGGAAGAGAAACATGGACTTGAGGCCAAAGCTAAGGAGATTGAATACATTCCAGACATAGTTCTTCTTTTCCTTGTGGATGGTGATGACCTCTTCGACCAGATACACTGCGATAAACACCGCGGCAGCTCCGCACAGGTACAGTTCCAGCCGACTCCACCTGCGGAACAGCGGCAGACTGAAAGAGTGGACGGCCAAATTGGGCTCGATGACCCCCAAAGGGGACAATTCAAATACCACCGAGATGGTACAAAATAAGTTGGCGTCTGAATTAAAGGTGGTCAGCTCCAGGATCACAGCCCACGTTCTTTCATCAAGCCACCGGCTCTCCTGAAGTTCCTGCAGCCTTACTGTCGAATTGTACTGCTGCTGGTCAGGGAAGAAATAAAACGGGTACCCCCCCATTCCGTAAGCATGAGCCAGTCCATAGGAAGAATAGGCCCATTTGCGGGGCTTTGGCTCGTAAGTAAAGCTGACCGGCCTCGAGTTCACAGAAGAGTCAGTGGGGGCGGCCCAAAATCTCTCGTAGTTTTTCCGATCTTCCATGTGCGGGCTGTATCCGCGCTGACAGTGGATGCCCTTTTGCATTAACCTATTGGCGGTGGTGCCGGAGAGGAAGCAGGACTTTCCGATAGACTTGGCCCTCACTTGCCGCATCCTCGGCAAGCCAAGAACCCTGGACCAGCTGTTAGAGAGGAAAGCTGGATTCTGGCTGTTGTGCACCAAGGGAAGCAGGACGCCGGTGAGCCACCTGTAGGTGTCATTTAGTTCTCTGACCTTCCGGAGGCTGGTGGAGAACTGGCTGCGGACAGCCTGGTTATGGTGGAAGCTGTGGGAGAACCCAGTGAGGGCGGCGATGCACAGCAAGAGAGCGAGGAAGATGAAATGGTTGACGATGTTCCGCAAAAACACGATGGCCCTCTTTTTAATCCTCTTCCTCCTCCGGAATATTCGGATTTCGTCTTCCACCAAGGGTTGGTACATTCTCGTGCCTCGAACCCGGACGATCTCGTAGTGCAGCTCTCTCGCGTCGTCAGCATCCAAGTTCAAGCCCTGCAGGCGGATCTCGATGTAATTGTACCTCGTTGTCCACGGGATGTTCTTACAGTACTTGACTCTGCCCGACCTGATGCCGGACAAGAGCAGGATCTTGGCCACCTGGATCACAAATATAGACTCGCACAGAGAGGACACCGAGGCAAACAGCCATTCCATGGACTTCTGGTATCCGTAGGTTAGCCCGTACATGATGATGAAGAAGGAGGACACGCCGGAGCTGCAGATAACCAGGAGCCAGGCTATGTAGACACACCACCAGTGGAGGACAAAGCGAGTCCTGGCTTCAAAGAGCATCACTTTCTTACGCCTCTGTCCCGGTTGGCGACTTGACTCCTTGACTTGATCTGACCCTTGTTCTCCTACATTGGGGGGCGATGAACTCAAGGCCCCACCCCCTGCTCCTCTGGAGGTCTGATCCTTCCTCGTCTTGGCCTTTGGGGCGGCGGCGTTCTGTTCTGGGGAAACTGCTGCCTTGGGCTGGAGCCGAGAGCTGGGGGGCTTCCCTTTTGTTTCTGTTATGGCGTTGGCCGCTGCCTCCGGAAGCATCACGTTGCTCCCCGGAGCCTGCTTTTTGGGGGGGACGCCCTGGCCCTGAGCCTTCGGCTCGGCCGTCTCTTGGTAGTACCACATCTCCAGGCGCTCTTTCCAGTTGCGGAAGTCAGACGTCATGAAGGCGTGAAAGCGAGGAGCCACTTGCGCGGCCGGCACCGCGGCCACCTTCTTCTGCGAGTAGGTGAAGAGCGCGCTGACCGCCATCTGCAGTGGCTCGCAGATCAGGGCGCTTTCAATGCCTCTCATCACGCCCCGCAGGTGCTTCAGCTCCATGGACATGTCCTCCCCCTCCTCGTCTTTGCTGAAGAACATGATGTTACACAGCAGTGTGCTCAGAAGCAGCGTCAGGCAGCAGGACAGCCGTTGCAGCCGGTTGAAGGGCTCCGTAACCACGCTGGAGAAGACGGACAGCCAGAGGTGGCTGGTGCTGAGCAGGTTCGCAGCGTGGATGAGGAAGTAGTCCTTCCTGCGGAGCGGCTGCGTCTTGTCGGCCACCTCAAAGGTCTGCTCCAGCGACTCGGACTCCACCGAGAGCCACGAGCGGCAGAGGAAGAGCCAGATGCGCCGGTTGAAGATGTTTTCGACCTTGACCCGGCTCAGGTACCAGCTGGGATGACAGCCTTCGTTGTTGTGCCACACCCGGATGGCCCGGATGTCTCCCAGGTCGCTTCGGGTCGTCAGGAGGAAGGTGTCGGTGCTGCCCCTGTAGAACGTGGTGAAGTCGGGGTGACTCAGGCAGTGCACGTCGCTGGACGCCTCTGTGCCCAGGAGCTGCAGAAAGACGTCGGCCTGAGTGCCAGCGCCCAGGCGGCTCCCCGTGTAGAAGGTGACCAGGTAGCAGATGTGATCGTAAGGGTCGTTGTCAGGCAGGATGATCACGTGCTCCCGGAGAAACCTGTCCGTTTTATCTTTGTGTATCGCCCAGAAAGCCAGGACCAGGTAGGTGAAAACGATGAAGATCACAGTGAAGAGGCTCACCGGGTTTTGGGGGACGGTCAAGATGACTACCATGCGCAGGTCAATGTTGTTGGGGACCACCACCATGCGAGCAGTCAGGTATTTGATCCTGGACCTGTGGTGCCAAGGCTTCCTAAGTTTGCTCTTGGGCTGGGGCTTGGGGTGACAGACGCAGTGCACGCGCCACCAGGTGCTACCATCCCCCACCGTGCAGTCCTTCCTTCCCCACTCCGGTTCAACGCCATCCATGTTCAGACAGTACGCTATGAAAACGGAAATCCTCACTAGTTTGTCATTCGGCTTCATGACGATATGAGGGGATTGCAAGACCACGGAGATGTGCCACTCGGCTGAGTCGATGCCTCGGGCGGAGGCCCGCAGCAGAGACTGACTGAGGCAGAGGAGGTAAGGGGCCTTGACTTTGCAGGTGGGATCGAACAGCTCGCTCTTGTTGGCCACCGGCGGCATGTCAGGGGGGACTAAGAAAGAAGCGATGGGGAGCGTGTGGGTGACATTGCTGCCCACGTAGATCCAAACCTTGAAGAGGACTTTCACTTCTGTGATGATGTGGATAAATACCTCCTTGTAGCCTCCATTCACCACAAAATTAAAGACTCCTGTGGTCATTTTGAGGCCGTCTTTATCGGGTCCCATGGTGAGATTAAAGACAGCTTCCTTCAGGTTTCTTCTAACGATAAATGCTTCAACTACCTCTGGTTCGACCTCCAAGATGTCCCCATTCTCTTTGGTCTCACTCATCCCGAAACCGACCACATCTACAGAGAGGCTTTCTTCTTGGCTCAGCCAAGGGAAGGGGTCATCCTTAAACTCATAGAACACAGTGGAAACGGGACCTTGGCTCGCCAAGTCAGTGACGTTACTTTTTCTCAGTGTTGGGTAAAAACAATTTTGGCAGTCTTTCTTGGCCAAGAAAGCCCTGGTGACATTTTGCTTTTCCTCTTTTTTGAAGTGCATTTTGAAGTTTGGGGTTGATATAACTGTCTCCACCTCCCCAGGTACTTTAATGGATGAAACTGTATCTGCCAGCCATCCCACAACATAGAGAGTTTCATTAACTGTGTCCTTGTGAGTACTAGCTTTGAAGATATTAGACAAACTGGTTGAGATGCCAGTACTCACAATTTCTATTTGTTCAGAGTGGAAATGTTTTTCCCTTTGCCTGTATCTCTGCAGTGCCAGGTTAATTTCCATTAGCCTGCTGGTGGCCGCCTTCTGGACAGCTGCAGTCAAGCCAGAACCTTCCTGGGTGAGTACCACAATGGTCATCGTCACTTGGCTAATTTCCACCAGGGTATTGGTGGGCAGGAGGTTGCAAAAGTTGATGAGGCGTTTCTGGATCTCGGTTCGGTTTGTTTCAAAGTCAGGCAGAGGCTTCACATCCTTTAAAACAGAAGCCACCAGAAAGGCAAGATAGCCTGCTTGGACAAAGTCTCCCTGTTGAAACAGAGTGGTCAGCATTGCATCAGATGAGTTCTGAGTGAGGCTGAGCAGGTGACCCAACACGGTATTTGGTAAGTCTTTGTCCAGGGGAGAATTCACAGTGGCATACAGGGTCACTTGGGAGAAGGCACCGAGAGAATCATAGACCTGAGCATATATCGTCACCAAGTAGTTATTGGCCGGCATCCCGAGAGGAAGAAAAGAAGGAGGAGTCACAGGCTGAGCCCCAAAGTACATCACAGCTCCCAGAGTATTCTGCTCTAAAGAGCTGATGTCATCCATATCCCAGAAATTGGAAGCTATGATTTTAAAACTGAGAGGTAAATTATAGTCTCTGAAGTTGCTACATTGGACAACAAATTTGGTCACTAAGGCTGTGCCTTTGTCAGGGTGAACGTTGCACTGGCCAACGTGGGGTGGAGAATTGATATAAAAGGAATGGTTAGAAACTGAGAACCCTCCCCCCCAGTTTGACACCCTTAGAGAAATGAAGCAGAACTGGTCTTGAAAACCTTTAAAAGCAGAAGCTTTGATTGACAAGTAAGGGTTGTTTCTCCCAGTGGTGGTCTGATGGACCCAATCAAACGGGATCTCATTCTTTGAGACAGAAAAGAGTGTCCAGAGATAGTAGACAGTAGCTGACCCACAGTTTGTGCACTTTCCCGACAAGGTAAATCGATCTGTTATAATTAAGTTATTTTCACAATTTTCAATGCATGAAAAGCTTGTGGCAGGTGTGGGGCCAGCAGTCACAGTGACCCTCTGATCATCATATGCTTTCCTCTCATCCTTCTGAACTACGAGGCGGAAATAATACACCTGGTTGCCTCTGAGTGTTCCTGGTAACACGGTATACACGGGCCCAGATTCTTGAATCCACCTCAAGTCTGGCAGCTGGGGAAGGCAAGTATCTCTGGTCGAGTCTGGCTCGATCACAAACCTAAAGTGGGACCTGTTGGTGGTGCAGTACCACCTAAAGTCCAGGCCCTCAGCAGAGTTGGAATCAGGGTCTAAGGAAGCTGACCCATTCAAAGTCCAGCTCTCATTGAAAGCCACCGTCCGGCTGTACCCTTTCTCAATGATGGCTCTTAGAAATGAGCTTTTAGGAACGGAAAGAAACATATCATCAGAGGCTTTTATCTCCTTCTCAGCTGTGGTGACAGTCACAGAGAAACGCACCAGATATAGTCCTTTTACCAAGGTTCGCTCGGGAATGAAGAAGATGGCAGAATGCTTCATCTGTTTGGTCCACCATGTCTTCAAGGGGCTGCTCCAGTCTGGAGTGGCATTTACATTGGGGATGACGTAGAAATTCCAGTCATGTTTCACATTATGGGGGACGCTACAGTTGACCCGCACGGCAGTATTAATGGTAAAGGGATACTTTCCATCCACTTCTACACTGTTACCCTCCTTGATTCTCACCTCCTGGATGAAACAGGGGTTCTGAACACAGGCTACTGTAGACTTGAGAACTTTGGAACCATACACGTCCAGGGAGGCTTCTAAGACAGCTGGCTCCAGACCGTTTGTGGAGCAGTCGGCTTTCTCCATGAAGCCTGCATAGACATCAGGGTGGAATGGCAAGACAGAACGAGGAATGAATCTCGAGGCTCTGGGGAGCCTGTCCCTGTAAGCATATGTCCGGTTGTGCCTGAGGCTGGCCCCGGGGAGCTGGAGGTGAAAAGTCCACTGGAGGCGCAGGAGAGGATGTTGTAAGGGGATGAACCACACGAGGTAGACGAGCCCATGGGGCCCCAAGGGGCCACTGTTGAAGAAGTGGACTTCCAGGTCTTTGTGGGGCCTGGTCCCAAAGAAGACCATCCCTTTGGGGCTGAGATAGAGGTGCACACTCAAGTGGTCGCAGTGACTCCCCAGAAAATCCAAGGCGAACAGCCAGGACAGGCCTTGCTGCTGATAAAAAAGGAGATGGCTCTGGGACTGCTGGGTACTGCCTGTGCCTGGGGCTGCCCTGGAGTAATAGATGCCAGGACCATAGGAGCCCGTCTGGGCCTGTTGGAGATTCAGGCTCAGAGTACTGCCCCTCACTCGGATGCTTAGACTGCTATTGACTAGGTGCAGGTGTCCTTCCGGGGCCTGACCAATGACCCGGCAGGCCCCACAGTCCCATCCCCAGCCTGGCAAAGGGAGGTGGGCCAGTGTCCAGCTGGGGTCCCCCTGGCCATGAGTATTGCCAGGGATGCAGGAGATGCCACCAGCCTCAAGATAAGGGTTGCAGGTCACTTTCCAGGCCTGGCAGAGGACACGGCACCGGGGCTGATACAGCCTGAAGGTTAGCCTGGATCCTATGGACTTGAGACCCCAGGAGAGGTGGAGGGCCCCAGAGGGCCTCTGGGACAGGGGAGAGGAGCTTGCACTGAGGATGTGAAGCAAGGCAGCCTCAGCAGGCCTCCCAGGAATGGAGGTGGGACCTGATCTGGGTTCTAAATGGGGATCCAGGCGAGGGCATAGGGCGCCCTGGCAACCTGAGCCTAGGCTGGGCTTAGGGGCTAACTCAAGGCCTAGAGTCAGGTCCCATTTGGAGGCCCAACTTGAGGAGGCCACAGGGTCAGGGCCACGGTCAGGCTCAGGGGCCCGGCCTAAAGGGAACCCTAAATAGGATTCTGGGTGAGGGGCTGGGGTTAAATTGGAAAGAGACCCGCGGGAGGAAGAAAGGAGAGCT
This sequence comes from Vombatus ursinus, assembly GCF_900497805.2. Taxonomy (NCBI): domain Eukaryota; kingdom Metazoa; phylum Chordata; class Mammalia; order Diprotodontia; family Vombatidae; genus Vombatus; species Vombatus ursinus. The sequence goes on from NW_020950172.1 coordinate 1,520,975, forward strand.
TGGAGGCATGGGTGGAGGCGCTGCCTGGACGCTGGCTGGGCTGGAGGTGGAGGAGCAGGGGCAGCGCTGGGGCAGCGCCTGGGAAGTGGGGGCGGCGGCAGCAGCAGCAGCAGCGAGAAGAGAGCGACTGCTCCTCGGCGCAGCATCCTCCCACCTGGGCTGGCTCCGCTCGACCCGTGGCGTGGGGCCAACGTCCGCCACCTGCAGCTCCTCTATCGCTCGCCCCGCGACAAGTGTGTGAGAGAGTGCGCGCGAGTGTGCGTGCGTGCGTACGGGTATGTGTCTGGAGGAGACTCGTTCTCTCCGAGTCTCGCAGTCCAGAGCACCTACTGGCCAGCGAGCCCAGCGCCCATTTCCACCAAGGAAAAACTGAGGACTTCAGAAGCCCGCGAGGTCATCACCCCACGGGTCTACACTAGCAAAGAAGGAAAACCTCAGAAATCCAAGAGCCTATCCTGCCGCTTTTTCTACACCGAGCAGGGAGTGGAGCCCCCAACCTACAGACTGAGAAACGGAACTGGAGAGTAGAGGGGGCCTCAGAGACCCTTCCCCCACCGGCAAACCCAGCTGAGCAGTCCACCAAGGACCCACTAGGAAACATGCTATCACCTCCTGACAGAGATGGGGTGCAGAATAAGACTTTTTTATGGACATGGCCCATGAGGAAGTTGATTTTGTTTGACTGTATATTTGTTACAAGGGATTTTGGTTTGGGTTTTTTAAAGCGGTTAGGGAGTGGGAGGGAGAGAAAATGGATTTTTGTTCATTGAAATAAATTTCATTTAAAAACAAAAAAAAATTTATAGCAGTTCTTTTTGTTTTAGCAAAGAACTGGAAATCAATTGGGATATGGCTAAGCAAATTATGGCATGTAAATGAGATGCCATAAGAAATGACGAAGAAGATGGTTTCAGAGAAACTTGGGAAGATTTGCATGAACTGATGCAGAGTTGGATGAGCAGAACCAGGAGAACAATGTATACAATAATGACCACACTGTAAAAACAAACCATTCTGAAGGCAAAAACAACTCCAATCAATGCAATGGCCATCCATGATTGGAGGACTGGTGATGAAGCTGGCTGCCCACCCCTTGACAGAGAAGTAATGGTCTCAGGGTGCCATTGAGATGTATATTTTTGGACATGGCCAAAGTGGGGATTTGTTTTCCTTTACTATATGTTTGTTGCAACTGTTTTCTTTTTTGCTTTTTCCAATGGTGTGAGGGTATGAGGGGGAGGGGGAGAGGAAGTAGGAATGGGACAGCAAAAAGAAAAGAAAGAAAACAGTCTCTTTAAGGCATCTTTTAAAAAAAATGCAAAGTCAGTCAATAAACATTTACTAGGAATCTAGCATGTGACCAGCACTGGGCTACTCGGTGGAAACAGAAGAACAAAGAAGGAAACACAGAGAGGTAGGACAACTTTGAGAGTGATACATTACATTTATTATGTATTTTAAAAGAAAAGCAAGCTATACATAACAGATATATGCAGTTTCATACACAATCTTCTTTTTTCTATTCTACTGTATACATGGAAATACCCATTTTATTTGGTGTTTGTTATGTCCAGAGTAAAAATAAAAAAAAAGAAGAAACAGGAAGGATGCCCACTTCCCCCACTATTATTTGATATAGTTCTGTAAATGCTAGCAATAGCAATAACACAAGAGAAAGAAACAAAAGAAATAAATCTAGGTGTAGAGGAGATAAAACTATCCTTATTTACTGACAATGATGGTTTGCTTTGAAAATCCTAGCGAATCAGGAAAGATACTAATTGAGACAATAGCTTTAGCAAAGTTGCAGGCTATAAAATAAATCAACAGCATTTCTATCTAATAATAACAAAACATAAAAAGTAATAATACTGAAATTCCATTCCAAATGCGGATAAAATACATAAAATAGCTGGAGATCCAGTCTCCCAACCTCCCAAAGTGCACAAAAGACTTGTATAGATTCAGTTACAAAGTGCTCTTTAGAGAAATAAAAAATAAACTGAATAATTGGAGAAATATTCAGTGCTCATGGCTAGGCCATGCCAGTAAAATAAAAATGACAATACTACTAAAATTAATTTACACCTTTAATATCACAGCACTCAAATTACCAAGGGGATACTTTACAGTGCTTGATAAAATAATAACAACATTCATTTGGAAAAACAAAAAATCTAGACTCTCAAGGGAAGTGATGAAAAGAAGCAGGGATAAAGGAGGAATAGCAGTTTCGGATCTCAAACTATATTACAAAACAGCCATCATTAAAATCATCTGGTATTGGTTAAAGAAGAGAGAGAGATCACTGGAACAGTCTAGACAGGGGAGACTCAGAGACAATAGAACTCAATAACCAAATGTTTGATAAACTTGAAAACATAAATTACCAAGGGGAAAACCTCTTTGTTTAATAAAAACTGCAGGGAAAATGCAAAGCAGCCAGGAAGAAGCTAGGCGTGGACCAACACCTTACACCACACTTCATAATACATTCTAACTGGATACAAAACCTTAATATTAAAGATCATAGAAAAATTAGAAGAGAAACATTATATTCCTCTCACATCTATGGGCAAGAGATTTATTCTTAACCAAACAAGAGATGGCGGCGATTGCAAAAGATGAAATAGATAACTTTGATTATCTGAAACTGAAAAACTGTTGTACAGACAGCATTAATGCATCTAAGATAAGAAGTTTAAGTGGGCAGAAAAAATCTTTGTATCAAATTTTTCTGATAAGGGTTTGATAACCAAGATATATAATTTATAAATATATGACTAATAACCATTCCCCAATAGGTAAGTGGTCAAACAGGTCTCAAAAGTGTTCACTGCAAAGTGTTCACAACCAAATAAAAAAGTGCTCCAAATCACTAATAATAAGAGAAATGCAAATCTGAACAACCCTGAGGTTTCACCTCAAACCCTGCAAATTGACAAAAATGATAAAAAGTGGCACCAGTCAATGTTGGATCTCTCTAGCTGCAGGACTCACGATGACCTCGCTGGCCTCGCTCCGAGACTGCCAGGTACGGCGCCCCCTCCTCCCCCAGGTGCGGGCGGTGGATGTGATGGCCCCAAGCCTTTCCCAGCCTCAACACTGGCCCAAGCCCCTCTCCAGGCTACCCCCAGCCCCCCTCCTCTGTCCTCCTTCCCCCTCGATCTCCCTGCTCTTTGTCCGTCCAGCTGCCCCCCCCAGGCATTCCTCTATGCAGCTGCCCCCGGACCCCTTCCTCTGTCCGGCTGCCCCTCCAGCCCCACCTCTGTCCGACTGTCCTCTCCTCTGTCCGACTGTCCTCTCCTCTGTCCAGGCCACCCCCATCGCCTCAGGTCCCCACCCCCCCCAGCTGCCCCCCCAGCTGCCTCCCAGCCCCCCTTCTCTATCCAGCTGCCCCCCAATCTACCCGCCCTCTGTCCAGCTGCCTCTCGTAGGCCTTCAGCTATCCGGCTGCC
>NW_020950172.1:1524532-1530805 GCF_900497805.2 Vombatus ursinus
CCCCCCAGCTGCCCCCCAGTCCTCCATTTCCCCCACTCTCTGGCCAGCTCCTGTCCTCCCTCCCTGCCCTCCACCTGCCTTGGGGCTCCCCACTGGCCTCCTCTCAGAGCTTCCTTTTCTTGACCCCATCTCTCTGTTTCTTGACTTACCATCTGTTTGTCTTATGTTAAGATACCAAAGGGAAGAAAATGTGCTTCTTTCTTAGAAAAAAGTGGCCAAATAGGATTGGAACTCGGCCCTTCTCTACTGTCAGGCAGGTCAGGCCTCTGCCCTCTGGGCTCCGGGCTCCCTTCCTAGAGGGCTAAGCCATCTTGGGCTGGGAGGAGGCTGTTTTCCTGGCGCGTGTCCAGATCAGTTGCTTCTGCCAGGAGATGTTGCACTTCCTCTTCTATTTGTTCATTCTTGGGATTTGGTGTTACGACTTCTTGGTGCCTTAGAAGGGCGCCTGCGTCTCCGTGTCCAAGTCTAGTTTCCCGGGAGCTATTTCCTTCCTTGAGTTCTTCTTGGCTCTCTGTTGCCAGGTGGTTGACTTTCTCTTCATAATTTTCTTGATTTTCTTGGATTGCTCTTATTTTTTTCCAATTTTCCCTCCATCTCTTACGTGATTTTTGAAGTCCTTGTGAAGTTCTTTCAAGAACTCTTCTTCTTGCGCTGGGACAATTCGACATTTCTCATGAAGAGGAGTGGCTGTTTCAGCTCCACTGTCTTCCTCTGACTATGAACCCAGAGCTTCTCCATCCCCGTGGTAACTCTACGCTTGGGTTCTTCCTCCTTTGCTTGCTCTTTTTTATTTATTTGTTTTTTGTTTTATTTTGTTTTTCAGCAGCTGTTAGCGTAATTGAGTTGTAGTCCTGAGGTGTGGGGGTGATGCCCCTAGCCTCAGGTCCTTCCTACTGTTATTTGCTGAGGTCGGTCTCGGGGCCCATGCTTGGGCTCTCCTCTCCACTCCCAAGCCAGGGCCCCCAGCAGGTCACACAAATGACCTTGCCCCCTGGGGTGGCTGCAAACTACAGCTATCCTCTCTGCCCCAGAACGGAAACCAGGGACTCTGCTGTCCTGTGAGTGCCCACAGCCCACAGGGTCCCTGCCCCTGGCTCTGGCACTCACCGGGAGTGGGCTGGCTCCTCCTCCTCCTCTTCCTCCCCCCCTCCCCCTCCCCCTCCTCCCCCTCCTCAAAGCCACAGCCCGGGATGCGCCTGCTCAGCATGGTAGAACGTCCTTCAGTCTTCCCCTGCTCAACCGTCAGACCCACACACTTTCTTCCTGGTGGAAAGGCTGCCAGCCTACCTTGCCCAGCCACTCTCAGGGCTTGTTTGTTGATTTTGCCGGCCTGGAGGTGTTTGCACTTCACTCTGGCAGAACCCAGTAGCTCTTTCCCAGGGTCTTCTCACGCTGTCTTAGGAAGACAACTGCTTTACCCTGTATTCTGTCTTTCTTCGTGGAGGAGATTTGGAGAGCTGAAAGTTTTCTGACCTACTCCATCCACCATCTTCCCCAAATCCTCTCCTCTCTGGCCTTTAGAAGGTCCCCAGGTTGTCCTGTGCCCTGAGGCTGGCTCCCACCCTGCCTTGGTGCTCTGTGCAGGCCTCCCCCGAGGGGAGGTCCGATTCTGGTCCCCAGCTGCAGCATCATCTGCATTCAGTCAGTTCTCACCTGGCTCCTACCTTCAACTGGGTGATTGCAAGAATGCTTATTGGGGCTGGAGCGAGTGGGGCACCCCCTCTTTAAGGGGAAAGAGGGGTCTGCCCTGGGTGGCTGCCAAGCCCCTGCTGGCCCTAACTGCTGTGAGCTCAGGCTGGCCACACTGACCCTGACCCGCCCACACCATTCTGGCTTCTGTCAGGTGCTTACCGATGGCCCCTCCCACCTGTTGCTATGCCTAGTGTATCAGGAAGAGTATTGTTATTGTCCTGTGAAGACCCATGAATTGATGCCCCACAACTAGGGACCCACTCAGTCTCCCTCGGCTAAGAAGGGTAGAGCTGGAGCCTGGCCTGAAGCCGCGAGAGGGACCATCCCTGTGACTACTGAGAATCCTGACCTTCAAACAGGCTGTGTGCCTTGTTCATATTAAACCTTTATTCTCAAATTCATTTTTTACCTTTTATGCAACCCTTGCCTATCTCTGTAAGGTATTGGAACAGAGGACGGGAGAGCTGGGAGGGACCCTAGAACCCGGGAGGACAAATCTGGGAGGAGCCTTAGAACAGGGGATGGGAGAGCTGGGAGGGACCCTGGAACAGAACCTAGAATTTCAGACCTTAGAACAGAGACTGTCAAATCTTAGACCTCTAGTCTAACCCTCTCATTTTAGGGAGGAGAAACCTGGGTCCCAGAGAGGTGAAGGGGCTGGCTGAGCCCAGGCTGTATACCACTCAGCGCAAGGGTCTTGCTTCCCAGGACTAGAGCCTCCCTCCAGGACCACTCTGCCTCACCAAAGGAGATGAGCTCTCTGTATTCTATCTTACCTGAACAAATACCTGCCTGGAAAACAACGATCTGGGTGGTGGTGGTGGTGGGTTTCTAATGCATGTTTTTCTTTTTTTAAATGACTGAATAAATCCTTTCCCTCTCCCCGGCTCCAGGCTTGGAAGGATGCAGGCCTGCCGCTCTCCACCACCAGTAATGAGGCCTGCAAGCTCTTTGACGCCTCCCTGACCCAGGTATCCCACAGAGAGGAAGGTTCTTTTCCATGCCCTTGGTTTGGGGGCATCTCAGGCTTCCCTACCCCCAACCATGTTCTGTTAGTTCACGGCTGGGTCTGGTCACTCCAGGAGGCCCCCCCCGACTGACGCGGTCAGAGCACTTCCAGTGGAGGCCTAGAGCCACCGGGTCACTGCCCCTGTCTGCCTGGGTCTGGTCCTGTCCCTGGGGTAGCTGCCTGTTGCCTGACAGGTAAAATCCAGCTGCCTTCCTGGCCTTCAAAGCCTTTAGCACCTTGAGGTGTCCTATCTGCCTCCCCAGCAAACGACAGCTCCCTGCACCCTGAATGTAGCCTGTCATCTCCCACCTCCATGCCTTTGCCCAGAGTGAAGTGACCTCCCTCCTCTGTCTGTTAAATCATCCTCATTTTGGGGGTCTCCTCCACAAAGTCTTCTGTCTTCCTCATTGGATCTTGCCCTACTCTCCACGCCTCTCGTGCGTTGATGGAGGCAGGGGCCTGGTGGAAAGACCCTTGGATGTGGAACCAGGAGACCTGGGCTTGTGATCCAGCTCAGATGTTTACTGGTCAGGCCGGATCCTAGAATACAAAACTCTGTATCTTGAGGGAACCTCAGAGCCACATGACCAATCACCTCTGCTTTACAGAGAAGGAAACTGAGGCCTGTAGGCGGGTCGCTTCACCTTCCTCAGTGCCTCAGTTTCTCCATCTATAGAAGGGTGCTGTGCGGAAAGTGCTGTCAGCTTGCCAGCTTTCTCACAGAAGGCCTTGAACCCCGGAGTCTCGTCGGCCTGGAGGGACCCCAAACCCTCCGCTAGTAGGCGGAGTGTGAGAGGTGGGGCCGAGGCTCCAGAGGGCTCCCCAGCCCCAGGCCCCGAGGCCCTGGGTGCGAGCCGTCTTTTGTCGTTTCAGTATGTGACGTGGTCCAACGAAAAGAGTCTCGGCGGCCTGGAAGGATGCTTTTCAAAAATGAAGGCCGCGGATCCAGAGTTTGGTAAGGCCCCAGACACAGGCCGGGCAGGCCAGTGTCTTTACTCCTTTGTTTGATATTTAGTTTGTATGAATTACACAAACCCCCAGACACTCTCTCATTACGAGGAGTCCCCAACCCTGGCTCTGGGCCAAGCTCTGGAGACAGAGAGGAAGGCAGGGGTCCTTGCCCTCAGAGAGCTCCCCATCTAATTGGGAAGACTATACAGGGCAAATGAGAAGCCATCCCAGAGCGATGGCCTGAAATGGAGGAGTGCTGGGGCAGGTGTGAGCTAAGGGGGCAGGGCGCAGAGCATCAGGGGAAATGGGGGATGCCCGGAGAAGGGGATGCTGGGAGAAGGGGCAGAGGGGGAAGGGAGGTATAACGAGGAATGGCAGGGGGGCCAGAGCCCCTGGGGCATGGGGGGAGGTGTAAGGAGGAAGGGCAGGGGGCCTGTGCACCCAGGGCTCCGGACAGGGTGCAGGAAGAATGGAGGGCAGGGGAGGCCAGTCCTGAGGGGTTTTGCTGCCAAACAGGATTTTCCGTGATCCTGGAAGGAATGAGGAGTCCCTGGTGTTACTGACCGGTCAGATCTGTCCTTCAAGGAGATCCCAGGCCAGCTGCCCAGGCTCCCTGCAAACAGACTGAGAGAGGCTGGGGATTTGCTGGGCACAGACGCGCCCTGGGGAGTTCAAGGAGAAGGAGTTATGGCCTGGTGGGCTTTGAGGGGTGCCCCAGCGCCATCCACGGTCCCAGCTGAGCTCTGTAGCCCCTGAAGGCTACATCCTTGTCAGCCCCCTGCTTTCCTCCAAGTCTGCTGGACCCCTCCCAAGGGACCCCCAGCATGTCACGGCTCTTTTTGGGAAATGTGACCCGAGATACATTGGTGTGGACCTCAAGTAGAAAGAGGGGCCCCCACCCACCTAGGAGGACCCCTGGCGGCATGCGGGCAAGTTCTAAATGTGGTGTCTTACTGTATCTCTACTTATTTTGTTAAATATTCCCCCGTTACATTATCACCCAGTTCAGTGGCCCTCGGGAGACCCCTGCCCTCAGATAGAACTCTCAGGAAGGTAACTCCCTCAGCCAGTGCTGATCTCAGCAGAGCAGGCCGGGGCTCTTTCCAGTTCAGGTGCCACAGCTTAAAGCCCCCGGCCTCTTCAATATAAGATAGAGCTGTCAACACGTCCAGAAAGCCAGGTTACAGACCCCCTGAAATCCACCCAAGGATCCAGTTATGCACCCCTGCCTCAGCTGCCCGTGCAGTCTCAGGCCCCATAGCTAGGGTGTGCCTGAGTCAGGACCTGAACCCAGGGCTCCAGACTCAGAGGCATGGGGCAGCTAGGTGACGTGCCTTGGATTCAGGAGGACCCAAGTTCAAATACGACCTCAGACACTTGATACTTACTAGCTGTATGACCCTGGGCAAGTCACTTAACCCCCATTGCCTCACCAAAAAAAAAAAATTCAAAAACAGACTCAGAGGCAGTCTCTGCTCCCAGGCCCGCTGCCTCTGGTCCGAGTCATATCCCTAGGCCAGGGTGGGTGTGGCCGGTCCCTTCCTCTGGGACACAGCCTTTTCTGACACATCTCTCCTGTTACGGCATTGATGGCTCTCAGGAATGTTCCTGGGCCTGATCTGGACTGGGACTGCTGGGCCAGAGGGCAGAGGGCAGAGGGCAGAGGGCTTTCTTTCCAGAGGCAGTGGGTGTCATCTGAGCAGCCTTGCATGGAAGGGCTGATGGGTGGCTCACTCTCCTGCCTTTAGCCATCTGCCCAGCTAGAGTGTGGGGCAGTCTGAGCTGCATCCCCAAGGCCAAGAACCCAAGTTGGAGGAGCCCCAGAGAACCTGAACTTCTGGGAGCCAGGCCCCACCTTCTGCCCCTCAGTGTCCCTATCTGTGGAATGGGGGTGATCAGGCCTGGCCCACCCACGGGCAGGAGGAGCATCTGGTCACCCTTTGCAGTCACTCATGGCTTTTCATGGCGCTCTTTAGTGATGGGGCACGTCATTGCCAATGGCCTGGCACTCATTGGCACGGGGACCTCCGTGGTGCTGGATCAAGCCCTCCGCCTCTCCATGGAGACCATGATGGAGCTTTCCAGGAGACAGCCACTGACCAAGCGTGAGAAGCTGCACGTGGCTGCCGTGGAGATGTTTGCTAAGGGGTAAGAAGCGTGGGCTTCTGGGGAACCAAGGGGCTGTGGCCGGCACCCTGTGTGGGCTCTGGGTGTTTTCTGGTCAGAGAAGCATGATGGAGAGGGAGGCCAAGGCAGCTGGGAGGGGCTCCATCGACCTGGTCAGAGCAAGACGGAAACCGGAGAGAGGATTTGGGTACAGGGCTCTGCCTCTGCCTGGCCTCAGCATGAGGCCCCCTGTGGGGTACATTCTCCCTTCTGTCAAATGGGGGGGGGGCTCAACGACCCTCTATAACCCCTCCAAACATAACATTCTGTGATCTACGTTCCAATGTCCCTCCCAGCTCTGACCTTCTCTGTTCTAAGGCCCCTCCCAGCTCTGACATCCCCTGTTATAAGCTCCCTTCCACCTTTGACCTCTCCTTGTCTAAGGCCCCTCCCAGCTCTAACATCCCCTGTTGTCAGGCCCCTCCCAGCTCTGACATCCCCTGTTGTCAGGCCCC
>NW_020950172.1:1530815-1544303 GCF_900497805.2 Vombatus ursinus
TGTTGTCAGGCCCCTCCCAGCTCTGACATCCCCTGTTGTCAGGCCCCGCCCAGCTCTGACATTCCTTGTTCTCAGGGGCTTCCTAGCCCTGGCATCCCCTGTTCTAGGTCCCCTTTCAGCCCTGACATCTTATGACTCTTCTTGGCATAAATATAGGCCTCTCCCACTTAAAGTGATTCACTGGGGGCTTCACCCATGATTAACTTCAGACCACCATTGATAACCCCCCAGAATCTCTCTAGGACTTGGTCCTGAGTCTGAGCTGGCAGCCACTTTTTGGCGGGCACCAACAAATTCCCACTGAGCCCGTGGCCTTGCCACCGGCGGCCCGAGGGTGCAGAGGTCCCTTTCCTGGTGTGGCGTGCCATGGTGCTCCCAGACACCTGCCCTTTGGAGTCTCCTGTGCAGTGTTCGCCCTGGCTGTTATTTGACCAGCGTGGGATGAAATGGGGACACCAGGGTGTCTGATTCTCTGCTGCCGGGTCTCCATGGCAGCCAGGGGATTTACCCAAAGAAAGCCAGCCCTACCCTCCTCAGAGGCTCAGCCACAGTGGTCCCTCCTCCTGGGGTCGGCTTTGGTCCCTTGTCCCTCTGAGCTTGGGGATCTCAGGTGTGGGTGTCCACAGCTCCTCCTCCCCTGAGTACTTGGGCTTTGAGAGTTACTGAGGCTGAAAATTTATGCCCCTGGGGCCAGCCTGGGGCTGTCACATCTGGTCTGCCTAAGACTCAGGTCCAGGCCGGGCCTCAGGGCCTTCCCAGCTGGGGGGTCCTGTCTGAGCTCCGGCGAGGGTCCCCCCATGCCAAGAGGAGGCCATGGAAGGGCTCCCTGGGACTGCTCAGCGCCGGATGCCCACAGCCTCTCCCCGGCACCCCCTCTGCCTTCCAGGTGCCTTCCGAAAGCTTGCACCTTGTGGGAAGAGATTCTCCAGGACTACCCCACCGACATTCTGGCTCTGAAGTTTTCCCACGATGCCTACTTTTACCTGGGCTATCAGCCCCAGATGAGGGACTCTGTCGCTCGGGTTCTTCCGCACTGGACTCCCAGCATTCCCCTCAGCAGGTAGGGGGCTCTTTGGGAAGTGTGGGCCGGATTTCCGCGGTAGGAAGCAGCCGCCCCCAGCTGGCAGGAGCCGGATGGCCCTGGGCAGGGGAGCTACAGAGGGCGAGTCCGGTGTCTGACTGAAGGCCTACTGCCGCCGGCCGCTGTGGGGAACACAGGGCCAGTCTCCATTTGCATCCCCAGAACCTGGCACGTAGTAGGCACTGAATGCACACTTGTCTGTTGACTGATTCTCCTGGGAAGAGGCCACTCGTGTGTAGACACATGAGTCAAAAAACACACACATTTAAAAGGAAGTAGGTCATTGTGGTGGGGATGGGAAGCTCCAGAGGCTTCGAGGTCACTGACCAGAGCTGCCTCACAGACACCTGCACTAAATGCCCTGAGTGCCTGGCACATAGTAGGTGTGGATTATAATAATAATAACAACAGCATAATAATATATATGATAACGACATGATAAATGCGGACTGATTGGGAAAAGCCTTCTTTTCTTTCTCCCTTTCTCAGCTACGTGAAAGGTATTTATTCTTTCGGATTGATGGAAACGAACCTCTATGATCAGGCAGAGCAGCTGGCCAGAGAGGTAAAGGCTGTTGTCCAGAGCCATCTCATTCCCTCTTTCTTCTTCTGCAGTGAGAGTGAATAATCCCATCCTGCCCCACAGGGCTGACTTTTAAATTAGCCTCCAGTGTAGAGCTAACCTTGAGTCCTTGGTATTCTTTCAGTAAATGTCTCTACAGCACCTACTGTGTGCAATGCACCATGCTTAAGCACCTACTGTATGTGACGTGCCATCTTTGGCATGGGTGGGGGTGGGAAATAAAGGTGAAGAAAGCATCCCCTCCCTCATGGGGGTTCTACAGCAAGTGACACAGGATACGAGCTAGAGAAAGGAAGTGGAGAGTAGTACAGATAAGACCGGACTTGGAGTCTGAGGTTGTGGGTTCTAATCCCATTTCTGATTCCCATCCAGACTAGCCATGTGACCATAAGCAAGGAGTGTCTCCTTTCATTGGCCATAAATGGGGAACATCGCACCACCGCTGACCCCTCCTTCCCAGGCTTGTTGTAGAGATGGTCCCGCAGAAACTGGAAAGTGCCATATTCATGGGAACCGTTCTGGGTGCAGTGAGAAAGAGCCAATTGTTGGACGCATGGCTCATTTCCAGGCTTTAGCCATCCAAGATGGCGCTGGTAGGGATTCTCAGGGGCAGGATTGTGTAGCTTCTCCCCACAAATGGTAACAATTCCCAGGTCTACCAGGGCGCATGAGGGAGCACGCCAGCTTTTCCACAACCTTCCAGCATGGAATTTATCGTCTTTTATTAGATTTGCTCTTTGAAGGGGTCTGATCTCTCTCCTAGACTGAGTGCTCCCAGAGTGCAAGGACTGTCCTATCTAATCTTTTTGTCTTGCCCCTCTGAGCACAGGGCTACAATTAGTGTGACTATATACAGTAAGTGCTCAATATGTAGGGAATACAGTGGGTACTTAACAAGTGCATGTTGGTTGAATGGCAAAACGGCCACCCCAGAAAGGTTTCATCCTTTGTTTTCTCTCCTACTGACACCAGCTTACAGCAGCCGTTCCCCCAGAGGGGCACATTCACTCCTGAAATTCCCATTTTTCATTTGTGTAATATTTAGGCCTACAAGAATAAGAGGCAGTTATCTGCCTGTGATAGGGGCAGGAAACAGCATGTAGTGAGTGTTTTATCACTGCTTATGGACTGACTAGGCAGCTAGGGAGTGAAGTGGATAGAGAGCCTGGAAGACCTGAGTTCAGATGTCCCTCAGACACTTCCTAGCTGTGTGACCCTGGACAATCACTTCATCCTGTCTGCCTCAGTTTCCTCCTCTGTCAAATGAGCTGGAGAAGGAAATGGAAAACCACTCCAGTATTTTTGCCCAGAAAACCCCAAATGGGGTCACACACTGAACAACAAATCAACGGACTAGCATTCTTGAGCGCCTGGGGGTAGAGAGAGAGCGCTCGAAGCCCGCGTTTGCATCAGTCTCTGTGACCGTGGACCCTTCGGGTCTCCCCTGTCCCCAGCCTCACCTTCCTCATCTGTAGAATGAGCATAAGCCCAGACAACATCCTGGCTCCGGTGAGCCACTGTGAGACCTCTTCTTTCTGGTGCCGATTACGCATCTTGGACCCCCGTGACGCAGAGCCCTAGGGTTCCATTTGGCTCCTGAGGTCAGAACTAGGAGAAAAGGGTCAAATTTAGGATGGGCGTCAGGGAAACCTTCCGGCCAGTAAGAGCTTCCCCGACTCCGTAGTGCTCGGGGAGGGTGGGGGCTGGGGAAGAGTCAGCCTCACGGGGGGGGGGGGGGCTGTCCCTCCCGCTTGTCCTAAGAGTTATCTTGGGAACCGTGTCCAGTCTGGGCTGGACGAGGGGACCCACAGGGAGCCGGGGGATTACTTCCTGCCTCCTTTCCATCCCCACAGGCTCTGTCCGTGAATCCAACAGATGCCTGGTCAGTCCACACCGTGGCCCACATCTACGAGATGAAAGCAGAGATCAAGGACGGACTGTCCTTCATGCAGAGCTCGGAATCCAACTGGAAGGTAAAGGCCCCACTCCCTAATTACTGCCGAGCTCGTTTAGTGGGCCCCGTTAAGGGACAGTGATAGGGGCTGGGGGAGAACGTTCTCAGTAAATACACTGGCTCTGAGGAAAGGCTTGGGGGGGGAGACCCCTGGTCAATCGAGGCCTTTGCTGTTGTGAGTGATTCAGGGGACACACCAGCCGTGCACCTCTTACCATGTCTCAGACTTCCGTGCAGCCGGGGTCAGCCCAAGGTTTTGGAATAGCAAAAGGAATGAATGAGTGAGCCTTCTTCCCTCTCTTCTGCGTCCTCAGAGATGGGGGTGGGGGGACCCTCCCTCCACTGATGCAGATTGCGACCCTCTGCTTTAGGAGATGGCCTTTGGAGGTCACTGTGGCTGCAGAGTTCATCCCCTAGCCAACCCGCCCGGTGAGCCTCCCTCGCTGAGGGTGGGCTGGTCCTCTGAGAGCAGATTCTCTTGTGCTTCTCTGGACCTGGCCTCGGGAGCCGCCCGAGCCTGCTCAGACACGAACCAAGCCTGTTCTTTGGGAGGCTGGGGAGAAGGATGAGGGGGAAGAGGAAGAGCGGGAGACGTCAATGAAGGAACTAAAATGGGGGGGATGTGCCCCAGCCTAAGAAGGCACCTGAGGTAAAGAAGCAGGAGCGAAGGGCTGGCCGACGAGTGGAGACCCTCAATGAGCAGGACAGCCCCAGGAGTCCGTGAAGCTGGCCTAGCTGAGCGAGCACGGGCTGCAATCCGCAGCTGTGGAGGCGAGGGATGAGCCGTTCGGATCCCTCCCTCACCTAGCTTGCCATCCACACAAGCTTACAAATCTGGCTGATCATGGTCATTTATCTTGTATGTAGGGCAGCTGGAGGGTGCCACAGTGCCCAGGGTGCTGGGCCTGGAGTCAGGGAGACCTGGGTTCAAATCCAGCCTCAGACGCTGGCTAGTGCACCTCTGTCTGCCGCAGTTTACTCATCTGTAAAATGGGGATCATAACAGCACCAATCTCACAGGGTTGTTGGGAGGATCGGATGAAATAATCACCGAAAGCACTTAGCACAGTGCCTGCCTCCTATTAGGTGCTATATAAATGCTGGCTAGTATCATTATCATTATTATTATTATTCCTTTTCCACAAGTGTATATCTGTCTATGCAAGTGAGTGCATGAGTGTGAGTGTGTGTGAATATATGTGTGCACTTCCAACTCTGCCTCTCTCCTGAGCTCCACGGCCCTCGTTGCAGCTGCCCACTGGACACCTCCCCTGGCATACTGCAGGTGCCTAAGCGGTGCTAGGTTGGTTGACTGACTGGTTGGGCTGCCCCAGTGGCGCTCGAGCTGGCACACTGACTGGTCCTCCTCCCTCCAAGCCCTGCTCTCTTCTTCCTGCCCCGCCGCTGCTCCGTGGGGCTCAGAACCTCTGCCACGGCTTTGGTGCGCCATTCAGTCCAGTTGGATCTGATAAGCGTTTGTTCTGCACCTACTGCATACAGGCACCGTGCTGGGCACGGGGATGGGAGGAAAAATAAAGGCCGCTAGGTCCCTCCTCTCCTACTGCACAGACCCCCCCCCAGCTCTCATCAGCCTCCCAAGGGGCCTCCTGCCTCCGCTGTGCCCCCCCAGTGCTGGACCTTCATTGAGTCTCCCCGCTGCCTACAGGACGGCCTCCAGACACCTTCCTTTGGCTCCCCCCCCCCCCCCCCCCCCCCCCCCTTGCAGGACCCCCTCCGTCTCCTCCCCCCTCCCCGCCTTTCGCCCTACCCCCTATCCCCCAGGATCCTCTCCCAGTGCGTGGGTCTCCTCGAAGCTTCGCCTGACTCTCCTGCCTTCCCCCACGTCTTTCCTGAGTGGGGCCTCGAAGGACAAGGACAGGGTCAGGTTTCTCCCTGACGCGTTTGTTCCCTCCGCAGGACCGCGACATGCTCGCCTGTCATAACTACTGGCACTGGGCCTTGTACCTGATAGAAAAGGTGAGTGGTCAGTGCCCGTCCAGGAGCGCCCCTTTGCTGTCGGGGCGGCGGAGGGTGTGCACACTTCAGGGCGGGCCGCCCGGTTATTCGGGGGTCCCCGAGTGAGAAGGGCTCCCCCAGCTGTGGCCGTTGTTCCTGGGGCGTCGACGTCAGGGGGCTGCAGCGATGCTCTGCTACTTTCTCCCGTGGGGAGCGGGCCTCGCCCGGCCAGCTCCCCGGCCCCACAGCGCCCCATCCCGGGCCAGCCTTCCAGCTGGGACCGTTCTCAGCAACACCAGCCCCTCAGATACCCATCCTCTCTTCAGTTGTTTTTTGCTCCACGTGAAAATATTTCTAGTACCATGTCTAGGGTTTCCCTCTCCCACATCTCTGACGGCCAGTTCCCAATCTCAGTGGGGTGGCCAGTGGATGAAGGAAGTGCCAGGCTTGGAACGAGGAGGACCTGAATTCAGATCCAGCCTCGGGCACTTCCTAGCCGTGTGACCCGGGCAGATCTCTTCACATCTGTCTGCCTCAATTTCCCCTTCTGTAAATGGAGATGATCACAGCATCTGCCTCCCAGGGCTGTTGTGAAGATCCGATGAGATCCTCTTTGTAGATAGGAAATAATAGGAGGTAATAAGGTATGACATGCGTATTCACAATGTAAAGTGTTTTGCAAACCCATCCAAATGCTATTATTATTATTACTTGGTTACCTCCAGGTGACAGTGGGCTCCCTAGCTGCCACCTGAGCTACCTTCTACTCATTTCCCTCAGAGACTCTAAAGAGCCTCTTGAGAAGTGTATTCCCAGTGCCTAGCGCAGGGTCTGGTACACAGTAGAGGCCTAACCAGCCCTTGTGGATTCAGGCCCAGTTTTTTTTTTTCTTTTTGGTGAGGCATCGGGGTTAAGTGATTTGCCCAGGGCCACACAGCTAGTAAGTGTCAAATGTCTGAGGCCAGATTTGAACTCGGGTCCTCCTGACTGTGAGTCTGGAGCTCTATCCACTGCGCCACCTAGCTGCCCCTCAGGCCCAATTTTAAGGTCACTCTTGGGTCTTGGCATACCGCAGCTGGTGTGTGCCGAGAGCCGGTAGGTCTTAGTAGGACGGCTGCCTGGGATCAGGACGCCTGGATTCCGGTGCCATCTCTGGTGCTGACTGGCCGAGCCTAAGAATAAACATATTGACAGATGACCAGTACCCAGCGTCTCTGAGGCTCCAGGTGTGTTCTGGGTGCTCGTCCTCTCCCGGGGCGAGCTTTGTGAGCCTCTGTCTCCCCTCCCCCAGGGGGGTGAGAGTGCTGTGGGATTTGAGCTGGTCTGCTCCCCCTCTGCCCCCTCCGCACTGAAGGTCACCTAAGAGGGGCGACTCTCAGGACAAAGCGAGCCGATGGTCGCCCGAGAGCACCTTCCCTGGTTCCTTGTGTCCTGCCGGCTGGGGGCCCCCGGCCCCAGGGCCCACCTCTAGCAGGGGACGGTTTCCTCAGCCCAGACCCTGCCAGGCTCCATTCTCTACCAGGCATTCCAGGGATGCCAGCACTGGGGCGCAGCTTTCTGGGGTGAGGGCTTCCCCAGGATTCCTGGGCTTTTCTCCACTCAGCAGCCCTGGAACGGCTGGCTGAGAGAGAGCCAGCAATTTGCCCAGGGTTACACAGCTGAGACGTCCCCTTGCCATGATTCAGACCAGGGCCTTCCTGACCCAAATCCAGCGTGCTTGACCTTACGCTCCAGACAGTCGGCCCACTGTTAATGACAAGGGGACTCTTTTCCAATCATGTGGGAGGCCAGGTAGTGTGATAGGCCAGGCACTCCCTGGCTAAGGAGTCAGAGGCCCTGAGTTCCAAGTCCACATGACTCCTGTGACACCCTGGCTAAGTCCCTTCTCTTTGGGGCATCCTCTGCTGAACAGTGAGCCTGACAGACCAGAGGGCCCCCGGGGAGCCTTACAGCTCTGCCTCCGGGGTCCTTCGATTTCTTAAGAATTACATTTTGTCATTTTAATTTTATTTTTCATTTAATTTCTTTGTCAATTTACCAAAATCTGTTTCTTCTCCCTCCAACCTTCACTGCACTGAGAAAAAGAAAAGACACACGTGCAGTCCAGCACAGCCTACCCCGCACTGGCCGTGTCCAGAGCGTACGTCTCAGTGCCCCCCAAGGCCAGTGCCTCAGTCAGGACGTGGCCCAAGCTTCAGGAACCACTTCTCGTGTCCGGTCAGACAAGCGTCACTCAGAGTCCCCTTATTTTTTGTAGGGTGAACACGAGGCGGCCTTGACGATTTACGACGAGCATGTAAGTCCACATGTCGACCCCCGCCCTTTACCCTGGGCCCAGCCAATGTCTTCTGGGCAATAGGATCCCACCGTGGCGGATGGGCCTGGCACTATGGGCAGAATGCGCTGTGGGGGGCTCTCCCCAAGGCCTCCCTCCAAGCAGCCCCAATCACTGGTCTAATGTTGGGGTTCCATTAGTGACATTGAGTCGTACGTACATAGGGCCTCCGCCGCATCAGCTCTGTCTTATCCAGAAAGAAGCATTGGGTCAATAAAACATGGCGTGCCCAAGACCGGGGAGTATTAACACTGCCCAAGGCAGGCAGCCTCTTACTGTGGAAAGAGGGCTAGGTGTGGAGACAGAGGACCTGGGGGCAACCTTGGCTGGCTGCATGACCTTGAACAAGTCACTGAACTTTGGGTCTCAGTTTCCCCCTCCAAGAATGGGTCAGTAAGAGGCTTCCTAAGCCTCTACCGTGTGGTAGGAAGGTAGGTGCTAGGACCAGGTTCCAGGTCTGTCTTCTGCCTCCCAGAGCACCAGTGTCTTTCCACTGAAAGTTCCACCTCTTCCTCCCTCTCTCTGCCTCTGTGGCCCCATCTGTGAAATGGGGAGAAGGACGCCCATCTCGTCCTGCTTCACAGGGTCATGAGGAGGAGACAGGCTGTCCTGGATGGTGAGGGCCAGGAGGGCCGGAGTGGGGAGCGTCCTCCCTGTGGCCAAGCGTACAGCGGCTGCTGGATTTGTGTTGGGAAGTGAGGGAACCAGCAAGCTCGGTTAGAGTCCTTTCTTGTCCACAGAGTTTTCTGTAATGAGGACTTACCTTCATTGAAGTGCTTACATTAAGCTTTATGAGAAAGTTCTATACTCAGATGAAGCCTCCTGACGGGTAACAATTCCCAGACTACTCAGCCAAGAGCCAAGTTCAAATCCAGCCTCAGCCACGTACTAGCCGTGTGACCCTGGGCAAGTCATTTAACCTCTGTCTGCCTCAGTTTCCCCTTCTGTGAAACGGGCATAACAGTAGCACTTGCCTCCCCAGAGTTGTTGTTAGGATCAAATGAGATAATGTTTTGTTTGTTTGTTTGTTTGTTTTTTGAGTTCATTTCTTTTTTAAAATTAATTTATTTTGATTTATCAACAATCACTTCCATGTGCTTTTGAGTTTAAAATTTTTCCCCCTCCCTCCCTACCTTCCTCCCTAAAACGGTGCCCAATCTGATATAGGCTGTACATATACATTCCTATTAAACATATTTTCACGTTAGTGATGTAAGAATTAGAGCCAATAGGAAGAACCACCAGAAACAGAAAACAAAACTCAACAGAAGAAAAAAATAGCAACTAGTCTGCTTTGATCTGCATCCAGACTCCATAGTTCTTTCTCTGGATGAAGATGTGGGAGATGTTAAGGCACTTAACACAATGCCTGGCACACAGTAGGCACTATATAAATGCACATCATTATTATTATTGTCCGTTTCATGAGTGCAGATAACTCCCAGGATGGAAACGACCTCCACAGTGGCCAATCAGCTCCTTGTCTGTAACTTACTGTCTTAGAGAGTCACCTTAGACACAAGAGGTTAGGTGACTTGCCCAGGGTCATCAGCCACCCAGGGCGGGACTCGAATCCAAAGCTGGCCTTTCTCCATGAAGCCGCACTGCCTCTGTTGGGCGACTCTGCAGCCACCCAGAATAAAAGAGGCTGTCCCTGGGGCCTGGACCCTGCTGGGGAAGCGCTTGCAGGGCTCTCACGGGCTCCTGGCGGGGGCTGGGGGGTCCTCAAAGACCACTGCCTGGCCCAAGTTGAAATGTTGGTGTTGCAGATTGCGCCCAGCCTTCTGTCAACTGGGTCAGTGCTCGACATGGTGGACAGCTGCTCCATGCTGTACAGACTTCAGATGGAAGGTCAGTCGGTCTTCTCCCTTCCCTCCAGAAATGATCTGGCGTCTGGCCTTGGCCTGATGCTGCCTGACATTCTCATCAATGACTTTGATAAATGCCCAACCAAGGGGCAGCTAGGTGGCACAGTGGGTAGAGCACCGGCCCTGAAGTCAGGAGGACCTGAGTTCAAATCCGGCCTCAGACCAAACACTTGACACTTTCTAGCTGTGTGACCCTGGGCAAGTCACTTAACCCCAACTGCCTAAAAAAAATAAAATAAAATAAAAATAAATAAACATTTAAAAATTAAAAAATTAAAAAAAGAAGATAAATGCCCAACCTCCCAGGGAATCAAAGGACGGTGGCAGACATATTGGACCCCAGGCGCCCCAAGCCTCAGCAGTCTTGAATGTTGGCCCAAGTCTAAAAATATTCAATTTGACAGAAACCAATGTAAAGTCTTACACTGAACCCAAAAATCAATTTCGCAAGTCAATGAAAGTTGAGCTTTGGCTGGATAACGGTTTGCCTGAAAAAGAGGGTCTTAGGGGACTACACGCTGAACATGAGTCAGCTGGGGAAGCTAGGAGCCGAGCAAGTTGGCGCAGTCTTTGCTACATCGAGGAAGCCATGGGGCCCAGAGCTAGGGAATAAGGGAGGGAGGTAGGCAGTGCCCTGCGTGTCCCATTGAGCTCAGAGAACCACGTTTGAGGAAAGCTTTTGCCACGCTGGAGCTTGACTGGAGGTGGGGATCAAAATGGAGGGGGATCCTGATTCTGGCGTGTCCCTTCCCTCTGAGCCTCAGTTTCCTCCGTAACTGGCCTTCTCTAAACGAGCTCATGTTGTGTGCAGGCGTGCACGTGGGGGATCGCTGGCAAGCCGTGCTCCCGGTGACCAAGCCCCATTCCAGGGACCACATCCTGCTCTTCAATGATGCTCACTTCCTCATGTCCTTCCTGGGGGCCAAAGACCATGGAACCGTCCGAGAGCTCCTGACCACCCTTCAGGAACTGAGCCAGTAAGCACGCAGGGGCCGGGAGTACCGGGGGACCCAGCTCCAGCCTTCTGCCCCCCTTGTTCAGTGCTCCCAGGGAGGAGGGTGAGAGGTCTGGAGGCAGCTCCCGCTTCCTCCTGAGGCTTGCTGATGGAATGGGCAGAGAATCCTAATTCTGGGGCCTCTTGCTGTGGGAGAGCCCCAGTCAGATCCTGTCTGGGGGCAGGCGTTCTGGTGGGTGGCACATTTCAGGCAGGTGCTTGATCCGCTGGAGGGTGTCTGGAGGAGGGAGGATGGCCAGCGTGGTGAGGGGTCTTGATTCCATGACATACAAGGAGTGGTTGAAGGATCTGGGCATGGTCAGTCTAGAGAGGAGAAGTCTGGCTGGGTGGTGGGGGAAGGGGCAGGGACAGTAGCTGTCCTGCACAGGAGGGATTTGCCTTGCTCTGCTTGGACCCCGAGGGCAGAAGCAGGCAAAGGGGAGGAAGGAGCAGAGAGAGAAATGTCTGTGACCAACAGAGCTTTGGCAAAAGGGCCGGGCTGCTTCCTGAGAGAGGAGACCCCTGACCCCCATGCCATGCTCCTCAAGCAGAGGCCAGGAGGTCACTGAGCAAGGATTTGGGGAGAGGGGCTTCTGCACCTGCTATTGGCATTGGCAAATCCTCACCAGGATGAAATGGTTCTAGAGCTCCAAGGCTGGCCTGGAAACTTCCCAAGATCCAGGGTGTTACTGGCAAGGACACCAACGGGGGCAGGGGCTTCCAACCCTAATGAATATCAACACCTTCTGTGGGCTCAGCCCGTGTAGGGAAGACATCAGCCTCAGGGAGAGAAGACACGAATAGACCCTGCTTACCTGTCCCTCCCTCACACCTGAGGAGCAAGTTAGGGAGGAGCAGACCCCCACGGGAGGTCCAAGGGAGCAGCCTGCTTTTCACAAGGGCCCTGAGGGAGGCTTCCTGGAGGAGGCCTTCAGGTCTCATCAAGCACAACCAGGGCAACAGAGAGGGCAGGAAGGCCCAGGATGGGGGGCCGGGAGTGTGGCCGGGGTTGGTGGGAGTGTGGACGCAGGAGGGCGCCGTGAATGCTGGGCAGACACCTCCTCGGGGCCCTTGGGAGCCCCTGACGGTGTCTGAGCAGGGCAGGCCCTGGCCCCACCTCTGCAGAGGAGCAGGGCAGGGAAGAGGGTGCGCCCAGGAGACGGTTGCCATGGAGCCAGAGCAGATGAGGCAGAGCCAAGGTGGGGTGCTGATGATGCTCGGGAGAGGTGGGGAGGGGAGGCGAGGAGGCCCCGGGGCTTGGGGCCCAGGGAATGGAGGCTACCAGAGCAGACCGCTGAAGGCCTTCCCAACGTGGGGCTCCGGGCCCCTGGAAGCAACTGGTGGGGACCGGGCCCTGCTCACACTGCCCTGCCAGGAAAGGCGTGCAGAGGGCGCCCCCTTGTGGCGCACGCAGCAGGGACTGGCCGCCGCCCCTGCTGTCAAACCCTGTAAATCTTTTCGGTGATAGCACCTCTGGCTCGTCCTCCCTCGAAGCCAGGTCCAGCCGGCCCTGAGGAGGGCTCCCCGAGCGGACAGGCGGACCGGGATGTGCCCCCCTGGGGACAGGACAGCCATGTGGGTCTGGGTTTGGGGGGCTGGCGCTGGTCTCCATCCACCCCTCCCCTTCTCTGGCTTCAGGGCAAGCATTTCAACTCGTACAAAGGGCAGGAAAATCGCCCGTGTTACAGATGTGTGGGCACATATGTTGTGTATGCACACATGTGCACACACAATTCCCGCTCAGACGTGGATGAGCTGGAAAGCCTTGGACGTTGGGCCTAACAGCCAGCTGGGCACCCCTCAGCCAAGGGCCCTGCAGCCGTGGTGCAGGGGCAGGAACTCCAGGCTCAGACGACTAGGGGGCCACGGGCTGAGAAGGGCCAGGCTGCTTCTGCCAGGTCCATGGAGGGGAGCCAGGAGTACCAGGGAAGGCCCAGAAAGGCAGTTCAGCGCCATGTCTGGAAGCACAAGACCTGACCACAAACTGTCCTAAAGGGAGATGGCCTCCTGCTGTAGAGGGGGGGGGGATGCCTTTAGCTGAGGCTGGGGGCTCCCCTCAGAAAGGGGGTTCTTGTTCAGATTTGAGGTGGACTGAGGGCTGCGGGGGCCCTTTCAGCTCTGTGGTGCTGAGCTTCTGCACCTGCTATCGGCATTGCCAAATACCCACCAGGATGAAATGGTTCTAGAGTTCTGAGGCTGGCCCGGAAACTTCCCAAGACTCAGGCTCTTACCAGCAAGGACACCAACGGGGACGGGGGCTTCCAACCCTGAGACTACAGTTCTTTCAGGATTGTAGAGACCGTTGCCATCGTTTCTCTCTATCTCTCTTAGTCTGTCTCTGTCTCATACTCTCCTAGTCTGTGTCTGTCTCTCTCTTTCTCTGTCTCTCTGTCTATCTCTATCTCTCATCCTCTCTTAGTCCCTGTCTGCCTGTCTCTCTCCCTGTCTCTTTCTGTCTGTCTGTATCTGTCTCTCAGTCTGTGTCTCTGTGTCCCTGTCTCTTTCTCTCATCCTCTCCCAGTCTCTGTCTCTTTGTCTGTCTGTCTGTCTCTCTGTCTCTCTTTCTCTGTCTCTCTCTGTCCATGTCTCTCTCTGTCTCTCTGTCTCTCATCCTCTCTCAGTCCGTGTCTCTGTCTCTCTGTCTCTCTTTCTCCTCTCTCTCTATCTCTCTGTCTCTCTCTCTGTCTCTGTCTCTCTGTCTCTCTCTCTCATCTCTC
>NW_020950172.1:1544403-1545632 GCF_900497805.2 Vombatus ursinus
GTCTGTGTCTCTGTCTCTCTGTCTCTTTCTGTCTCTCTCTATCTCTGTCTTTCTGTGTCTCTCTTTCTCTGTCTCCTCTCTGTCTGTCTGTCTGTCTGTGTCTCTCTCATCCTCTCTCAGTCTGTATTTCTGTCTCTCTCTGTTTCTCTCTCTGTCTCTCTCTGTCTCTCTTCCTCCTCTCTCTCTGTCTCTATCTCTGTCTCTCTGTCTCTCTTTCTGTGTGTCTCTCTCTGTCCGTGTCTCTGTCTCTCTGTCTCTCTCATCCTCTCTCAGTCCATGTCTCTCTCTCTGTCCGTGTCTCTGTCTCTCTGTGTCTCTCTCTGTCTCTCTCATCCTCTCTAAGTCCTTGTGTCTGTCTCTCTGTCTCTCATCCTCTCTCAGTCTGTGTCTCTGTCTCTCTGTCTCTTTCTGTCTCTCTCTATCTCTGTCTTTCTGTGTCTCTCTTTCTCTGTCTCCTCTCTGTCTGTCTGTCTGTCTGTGTCTCTCTCATCCTCTCTCAGTCTGTATTTCTGTCTCTCTCTGTTTCTCTCTCTGTCTCTCTCTGTCTCTCTTTCTCTGTCTCTCTCTCTCCTCTCTCTCTATCTCTCTGTCTCTCTCTCTGTCTCTCTCTGTCTCTCTCTCATCCTCTCTCAGTCCATATCTCTGTCTCTCTGTCTCTCTCTGTCTCTCTTTCTCTGTCCGTGTCTCTGTCTCTCTGTCTCTGTCTCTGTCTGTGTCTCTGTCGTCCTCTCTCAGTCTGTATCTCTGTATCTCTCTCTGTCTCTCTCTGTCTCTGTCTCTCTGTCTCTCTCTCATCCTCTCTCAGTCCATGTCTCTGTCTCTCTCTCTCCTCTCTCCTCTCTCTCTGTCTCTCTGTCTCTGTCTCTTTTTCTCTGTTTCTCTGTCCATGTCTCTGTCTCTCTGTCTCTCTCTCATCCTCTCTCAGTCCATGTCTCTGTCTCTCTGTCTCTCTCTGTCTCTCTGTGTCTCTGTGTCTCTGTCTCTCTTTCTCTGTCTCTCTCTCTCTGTCCGTGTCTCTGTCTCTCTGTCTTTCTCTCATCCTCTCTCAGTCCGTGTCTCTGTTTCTCTGTCTCTCTCCTCTCTCTCTGTCTCTTTATCTCTGTGTCTCTCTGTCTCTCTCTCTGTCCATGTCTCTGTCTCTCTGTCTCTCTGTCTCTCTCTCTCATCCTCTCTCAGTCCATGTCTCTGTCTCTCTCATTCTCAGTCCATGTCTCTGTCTCTCTGTCTCT
>NW_020950172.1:1545642-1556677 GCF_900497805.2 Vombatus ursinus
CTCTCTCATTCTCAGTCCATGTCTCTGTCTCTCTGTCTCTCTCTCTCTGTCCCTGTCTCTGTCTCGCTCTGTCTCTGTCTCTCTGTCCATCTCTCACCCAGCTGGCATTGGCTTCCTCTCCTTGCAGACACCCTGGTGAGAACCATCAGCACCAGCTGGCTCGGCAGGTGGGGCTGCCCCTGTGCCAGGCCCTGGTGGAAGTGGAGAACGGGGACCCAGACAGGGCCGTGGAGCTGCTGCTGCCCATTCGGTACAAGCTCGTGGGAATAGGCGGTAGCAACGCCCAGGTGAGCTGGCAGGGTCTGCCGCCTGAGGGGCAGGACCAGGCAGCGCTGTTTGATAGATGTCCAATGCAGGAGGGGATTCTGCTTCTTCTTTGTGGCCTCAGAGAACGGGCCTGAGCGGCCAGGCCAGGGCGGTTCCAGGGGGCAGGTGGTGCCCGTTCAGGGAAGAACCTAGGAACAAGAAGGAATGAGTCACCTAGGGAGGCAGTGAGCTCCCCATCATCAGAAGCGTCCCGGAGAGGACGTCTGATATGGAGGAGAGGGCTCTGGCGGGGGGCCAGAAGGCCTGGGTGCAGCTCCTGGCCCTCCCCTCACTACTAGCTATGAGACCTTGGGCCTGGTCTAGCCATTTCCAGACTCTGTTTTCTCTTCTGTAAAATGGACTCGATATCACTGTACAGAGTGCCTTGCTGGGGGGTTGTGAGGAGAGCTTTGAAAATTGCAAAATGCTAGAAATATGACAAGTTGTCACAGCTGTGGGAGAGCCTCCTTCCCACCCCCACCTGGGGTCATGGAACATTTTAAGTCTCCACGTGCATGACTCTGAGAACCAAAGAGGTCTGGGTTCAAGGGCTGCCCCTGAGGCCTCCTGGCTGGGTGGGCTCCACACATCCCTGACCCTCCTCTCAGTGCCCCAAGCAGCGGGGGCAGATGGGCTTTGGTGGAGGGAGCTCCTCACTGGGGACTCTCCCAGCAGGAGAGCCGGCATCCAGCCGCCTGGCTCGCTCCTGGTTTGGGCCGCAGGGCCTCCAAGTGGGTCCAGCCTGGGGACACCCGTGTCCGGGGCCCACTGAGGCCTGCAGTGAGCGGCTGAGGGGAGCCCTCCTCTCCAGGTTGCTCCATTCACTGATTGTGAAAGCCTCTCTTTCAGAGGGACGTCTTCAATCAGGTGCTGGTTCACGCGGCCCTTAAGTGTCAGCAGAAATCCCACCGGAACCTGGCCAGGTGAGTGATGTGTGCGCCCTGTGGCCAGCGGGGAAGCCCCGCGCCACCACTTACCTCGCGCCCCTGGGGAGCAGTCGCGCACATTCCCCCTGCCCCCCAAAGAGGCCGCGCTGCCCTGGGGAGGGAGCCTTGTGCAATTGGCCCGAGCCGGCCAGGTGACAAGCTCACTGCGCCCCTGGGGCAGGGGGTCAAACCACTGAGCCACCCTTGGGAGAGTGTGAAGCTGGGAGCAGCCACCGCGCCGGAAGCCTGCGCTGGGGCTGCTCCTGCAGAGGACACCGGCTGTGTCTGCGCTCGGCATGCCTCTCCTCTAATGGGGATGGGGATGAGCTGGGGGGAAAGACAGGAACAGACAAGGGGGGACGGAGGTTGCTGCAGAGGAGACGTCCCTCTGAGGGGCTCTGGGAAACTGGAGAAGGGAGAGGGCTTCCTGGAGGAGGCGACTGTGAGGCGGGTCTGAGACAACCGCAAGGGGGATGGGGCCTTAAAGGGGCCAACGTCTGAGCTCCACCATTTGAGCTCTGCACAATTCCACTTGATAATGGAGGAGAAGGCCTGGTCACATTTCCCAGTCTCTCTTCTCTTGAGAGCCCGACAGTGACAGGACTCTTGCGAAGCGCTTTACAAATGTGGCGTCTTGGGAGCCTCACCACAACCCTGGGAGGAGGGAGGTGCTATCACTATGCCCATTGCACAGATGACGAAACTGAGGCAGAGGAGAAGTACTTGCCCATCGTCCCTCAGCTGGGAAGGAACTGAGGATAGATTTGAACTTAGGTCTTTCCGCCTCTAGACCCAGCGCTCTGCACCCCCCAGCACCTCTAGGTTCTCTATTTGGGGCCCCGTAGACCACCCTGGGATGGCTGCTATAGCCACCTAATTAGTCTCAACATCTAGTCTCTCTCCCCTTTAGTCCAGCCTAACAGACCACTTTCCATCAGGTGCTCCAGAATATTCGCTGGCTCCCTATTGCCTGTTAGACCCCTTACCTGCTGTGGCCACTGGGTCCCTCTAGCTCTGTCCCATATGCATGCTCTCTTTGTCTCCCTCTCCCTCCCCCCCCCCCCCCCCTCTCCCCCCCCCCCCACTTCCCTCCCCCCCTTCCCCTTCCCCCCCCCTCCCCTCTCTTTCCTTCCCCTCCTCTTCCCCCCTCCCCTCTCTCCACACCCCCAGCTCTTCACAGACTGGATGACTGCTCCAGGGGCTTTGCTTGGCTTACTCCTTCTGCGGCCCAAAGCCTCCCTTGCCTACACCTTCCCCTTCTGGATGGAATTCCCCCAATTCTTTTAGGTAGAGCCTTGGCCTTCCAAGGCCAGCATAGTTTACTCCTCCCCACACAGTCTGGGGTCCAGGGCCATTGGCTTCCTGGCGATTCCTTGAACAAGACCCTCCATCTCTGGCCTCTAGGCGTTTGCACTGGCTGTCCCCAATACCTGGCCTGCAGTCCCTCCCCATCTCTGCCCACAGCACCCCCATCCTACAGAAATCCTTGCCCAGTCCTCCAGGACCTTAATGCCTCCAGCAATCCGTGGTCTGCACACCCCTTCTGAGGCTCGTTGGTACCAGGCTGTTTGCCCTGTGCCTCCCCAGGCACGCAAGCTCCTTGAGGGCAGAAACTGTGCTTTGCCTTTCTCTGTATCTTCAGCACTTAGCTCATGCTGGCACATAGTAGGTGCTTAACAAATGCTTATTTATACTGACTGACTCTGCTGCCCCATCACAAGGAGCCGGGCAGCGCACCCGGGAAGGGTATGGGCTAAGCCACCAATTGATGTGCTCTGTGAACTGTCAGTCATGATGAGTGACCAGGAAAAATCCTGATAGGGGCCAGTACCTGGACATTAGTTTGGAACCCCCCTCCCCTGACGGGTGAGGTGGAGAGGCCTTTGATAAAATGACGCCCAAGGATCTACAGGATGGCAATGGAAGGCCGAGCTTGAAGATGCATGTGGGTCCCCCTGCTCCCAAGAGCCATTTCCAGCTGATCACAGGCACGCCAGTGAGGCTGGCACCCTTCGGGCAAAGGCTCGGCCTCTTGTTGTGTATCAAGGGCCACGGTGGGCTCTCTCCTGTGACCAGGGTGAGTGTGGCCTCCGGGGACCTCATCCTGCCGGCTGATCAGTCCTGGATGACCATTCCAGGAAACCTCACAGTTGGAGCAGACCCAGAGCTCTTCTAAATGTGAACGGGGGAGAGACCTGGTGAATGGAGCTGCAAAGCTCCACCTGACGGCAAACAGAAGAAATAGCACTGGCCCCGGTTCAGAATTCTCTTAGGTGGTGATCCGTTCTCCACCCCCAAGGGAACAACCCTGGAAGCCTGGACGAAACCAGTGTTGGCATCACCTTGTGGCGGGCCAGTGTCTGATCCAGTGAAGAAGGAACGGTGGGTGGAGATCTCATATTCCCCCAGAGGAGAGCTTCTGTGCTCGTGGGAGGCCCGATGGCCAGGAAGCCGGATAGGTTGTGACATAAGTGCTTGTGAAAACTGGACAAAGACTTTGGGGCTGGGGAGACCCCAAGCAAGCATATTCCACATTTGTGTTATGTCCAGAAGTAACAGCAAGAGGGGTGAAGCCACGTGACCCTGTGGGTGCCGAGTTAGCGAGATCAGGGGCAACGAGGCCTGCGATGGTCAGAGGGAGGGCGTGCAGACCTCCAGTGCGGTAAATGTCTTAGAGCTCAGCTGGGTAGCTGGGACGTTGAGCCCAGCAGTGACCTGGGAAGTAGGCCTGGGGATGCCCAGAAGGGTTCCCGCTGGGAAGCCCAGGGGGCAGATGGTTTGGGGGCCCATGCCACAAGTTGGACCAGAGATCCAAGGTGGAGAAAGGCCAAATTCACAGGAGAAGGTAAAAAGGAAATTTCTGAAGGGGATAACTGAACCTGGTCCAAGGGAATGGAGGCCACAACGGAGGGGCCTGCACACTTGTCACCCGGAAAAGACCGGCCTGACAACCTTGGTTCCTATTCAGCCTGTGGAGGGAATGCCACCCACAGGTAAATGCCCTCGAGCAGAGAAGGGCCCTTTGATACTGCAGAGGCTGAGGGCTCCAGCTCCAGCTTGGGGCAAGAAAGTGGGGCCAGGGAAGGAGGTTACCTTAGCCCAACAAGGATTGACTGTGACCTCATCGGCAATTCCAAATGGCTTTTTCCCACCTGGCCTCAGAGGACCCCAAACAGAAGTGTCCGTAAAAATTGGGACTGTGGATTGCAGGGCTGTCCTGGACAGTGGAGCCCAAGGGACCACCGTATACCAGTCATTCTGCCAGAAGCATTCTGTGCGAAGAAAATCCCTACCCAGCCTTGGAGGCTTTGGACAGACTGAGGACTGAGTGATAGAATCCACCCATACCTGGGATCGTGGAATTTCCCAAAGAGGTTGCTGGTGTCAACGATGTAATGGAATATTCTGTCCCTGGTTTGTCCAGACCCTTCAGGGGTCAAATTTTCAGCACCAACTGGAACCAATTCCAATCTGTTCCGATACTAGCTGAGTATTGCAAGCACATTCTGGGCCTCCAGACCAGCATGTTTGGACCCTGTGTGCAGCTTAATCAGTAGGAGGCATGCCAATGGACTGAGTCAGGTGGTGACTATGATCCTTGTGAGGCCATGTTTCAGTCTGCGGACCGATGGGACTGAGGGCAGGGGCAGCATGGTGGACTAGAGGGCACTGAGAGAGAGAGGCAGCTCTGGACTAGAGGGGACAGTGGGTGGCCAAGGTGTCATGATGATGAGCTGGTAAAACCAGGCCTTGGTCCCAGGTCTTTCCTTCCCACTGCCCAGGACCTCAGAGGTCGCCTGATTCAGGGCACTAAGGCCCAGGGGGCAGGGGAGGGGGGTGATTTGCCCAAGGTCACAGAGATAGGAAGTAGGAGAAGCAGGATTTGAACCCAGGACCTCTGAATGGGAAGGATTTAGACAAGTATCAGAAAGGGAGTTGGGCATTGCAGGCAGGTGACACAGTCTGCATGCAGGCACTAGGGACGGGGAGGAGGCCCTAGAAAAGATAGTAGGGACCTCCGCCTGGGTAGAGGACAGGATGGAGTCATCCAGCCAGCAGGCATGGGGAGGGGCACGCGCTGGAAGGTCTCTTTTCATTCCCTGGCACAATAGGCCATTATTAAGCACCAGTTGTATGCAGTACCCTCTGTTCTTGGATGGGGGCAGAGAGGGATGCTAGGTGACTGCCCTGCCAGAGCTCACAGTCTAGTCGGGGCAGAGGTGTGGACACAGAAGAGGCATGCCCCCCTGGGATGGGCCCCCTGAAGTTCTGGGGATCCGACGAGTCCTTCAGCTGAAAACGTCACCCCATGCAGGCCGCTGTGTCTTGTACCTCCCTCCATGGGAAGCGGCAAGACAAAGAGCCTGGCAGGGGGATCTCTGGGACAGAGCTGTGAATGATGCTGCTGCTGTTTCCCCCTCCTAGGAGCCTCCTCCTGGAACGGGATGCCCTGAAGCCCGGCTCCCCTCTGACCCAGCGCCTCATCCGGAAGGCATCGGCCCTGCATCTCATGGCCTAGAGCCTTGCCTGGGGTGAGGGGCCATCTCCTCCCACCCCCCGAGGGAGCCTCCGTCTCATAACTGTCCGTTGGGAAGCCTGATGCCCAGCATCACCTGGACCAGAAGCCAAACACCAGCCCCCAGCCCCAAGAAAAGCAAACCCTGCTCTACACACCCACGAGAAGCTGCGCTGCCCATCCCCCAGGCCCCCCACACCACCAAGCTTCCATCTAAGAAGGGACACTCATGCCTCAGGTGTTTGAGAGCAGGTCATCCCTCTGTGAATTATCAGCCCTGATAACTAAGCCTCCAGCCCCCGTCTGTTGTCGAGAAGGAAACTGAGGCAGGGAGCAAGGAAGGGCCTCACTCGTGCTCCCAGTTGGCTAGTGTAGGACCCAGGCTGAGGCCCTCACCTTTCCTCTCCTGACCCAGCGCCACGCTGGCCCCCTCTGCCCCCCATGTGTTGCTCTGGGCACCTCCTGTTCCCCTGGCTTGGTGTCAAGGGACTGGAAATGTCGTTTTATAACAACACTCAATCAGACGTGGCAAAGGAGTCACGTGTGCTGCTCCCCCTGACCCCGGCTCTCACGACCTGCCCAGGAGGTGGTCATCTGGGCCGCAGGAGGGTCTGCAGCAGCCTGGGAGACCTAGCCCCCAAGCCTTCAAGGTGGGGCCGTAAGGGTGGCGGCCAGAGTCACCGACGAGAAGACGGGGCGCAGGGCCCTCCTCGCCTGGCCCCAAGGCAGTCAGGCTTCTCCTCCATCACAAGGGCGGCCCGGCCAGTGCAGGGACCGTCTCACCTCTCTGGCTGAGGCTTTTTCTTTAATCGGCAACTTTTCCAGGAAAAAAATAGTGAGCTTAACCTTGGGCATGTCCCTCCCTTCTCTGAGCCTCAGTTTCCTTCTCAGCGCCCTCCTGCCACCACCTCCTTGCGGGGTTAGCTCGGCGCTTTGTCGGCCCCCCACGGAAGCCAGAAGAGCACATGACTTCCAGCCGACCTCGTGGGTGCTTGCGTCTGAACAGTCAGGTTAGCTCTCAAGGTCTACGATTTCAGCCCTCTGGGGGCCATGTGGGCACAGGCCATGACACTGGGAGAAAATCCCTGTGGGCATCTCTTCTCTGAGCCTCAGTTTACCCATCTGTAAAATGGGGCTGTTCAGACTGCACCAGCTTCTCAGAGCTCAGTGAGCAGAGCACCCCTCTTACTCCAGCGGCGGCCCTGCGTGCAGAACCACGTTCAGAGGGGGCAAGGCCACCAGCTTCACCCGTGGGGCCGTGGCCTCTCCCATAGAAAGCCTGCCACGACCCGCAGGGACCGACCATGCGCACGGTTGGCGACCATTATCTGGTCATCATTGCCAACCCACGGTGGTCCCTTTTTCCCTTGGAAACTGCATGAGATCCCCTGGCTTCTCACACATGATTTCAGGGTAAATTTAACCAAGCCATGACTTTTCCTCATTGGTGGGAGGGTGGGTGAAGGTCATGGGGTGGCCGCTGGGCCATGGCCCTGTGGCTCCCAAACCCCAACCCTTAGGTGTGCGGGTGTCAATCAGTAAAAATCCATTCAATAACTGGAAAGCTGCCTCTGTCTTTGATTCATCACTAAATGCTGTCCTGATTAGAACTCTGCAAAGGCTTGGCACGTCTTTCCTGCAGCTGCCTGGGAAGTGACTTCTGGGATCCAGCCTCCCAAGGGAGAAGGTCACAGGAGGCACATTTCCCTTGGGTCCTTTGCTCCTCTCCACTAGATGATGCGTCTGCAGCCACCTCTCCTCTCCCAGGGGCGTGGAGGTCCTGCCCACTGACTGGAGCAAGGATTAAGCACCTGCTGTTTGCCAGGGGCCACACTAGGGTCTGGGGATACAAAGAACAACTCGGAGACAGACCTGTCCTCGGAGCTTACATTCTCTCGGGGGAAACAACACCTTCGCAGCTAAGTAAGGGGGAAATGCAGGCTCAGTCAATATGAGCTCATTTCATAAAGCTGGGGGAGCGGCTAGCCACTCGGGGATCCAGGAAGGCTGCATATGGGAGGCAATGTTTGAATGGGGCTTTGAAGGAAAAGAGGGTTCTAAGAAGCGATGGTCAGGAGGGAGGGCGTTTGAGGCCCGGGACACAACCAGGACAAAGGCCCAGAGGTGGGAAATGGACCACTGGGTAAGGAACTACAATAAGACCAGAAGGCTGGAATGTAGAGTGTGTAAAGGGCAGTCATGAATAAAATAGTTACGTATAAACGTGTAAGAAACTTTGGGAGGCTTGTATGGAGCCTAGATTGGTGGGGGAAGACGCCAGAGGCAGGGAGACCGATGGGAGACTTTGCAATAGTCCAGGCAGGAGGCCGTGGGGACCTGGCTTTAGGAGTGGAGAGAAGGTGATGGCTGTGGGATGTTGTGGGAGCAGAATCAGGAGACCGGACAGGTGAGTGGCTGTGGGGGGCCACGGATGCCACCAAAGTTGTTGACCTCCATGACTGGAATGACAATGGTGCCTTCCACCAATGTGGGGAAGTCAGGAAGAGGGGGAGTGGATTTTGGGGGGAAGATGATGCAGGGGTAGCATCAGTGAGGCCAAGGTCACAAGAGGTGGAGGATGCTGTTTGGGGCATGTCGAGTTTGAGGGGTCCTGCTCTGAGTCTGTGACCTCTCACTCCATGAAAAGTAGCATCAAAGAATCAGGACTTGGGCTAAGTGGAGGTGGGGGGAGTGTAGGGGAGAGGGCAGTTGTTTGAAGGTGAAGAATAGGAGCCATTTAGTTCAAGCAAAAACACCTGCGGTGCTGCTTTTTATTTTTTAATTTTTTTTTTTGATGAGAGAATGGGGTGAAGTGACTTGCCCAGGGTCACACAGCTAGTAAGTGTCAAGTGTCTGAGGCCAGATTTGAACTCAGATCTTCCTGAATCCAGGGGTGGTACTCTATCCACCGCGCCATCTAGCTGCCTCCACAGTCCTACATTTTAAAAAAGGAATGTAACAGAACGTGAGGAAGGGAAAAACAGCTTAACAATTGTGACCTTGAATGGACTAAACTCAACCACAAAATGGAAGAGTGTGGCTGACCGGATGATGAAAATACCTCCTTCAGCCTTGAGGTCCAAGACCAGGTGGATTACAAGTGAGTCTCTGTCGAACCTTGAAAGGCCAATTAGCCCTAATACGGTATAAACCAGTCTCAAAAAGAAAAAATGCCTTCAGATCCAGCCTCAGACACGTAACACTTAACTAGCTGTGTGACTCTAGGCG
This sequence comes from Vombatus ursinus, assembly GCF_900497805.2. Lineage (NCBI taxonomy): Eukaryota > Metazoa > Chordata > Mammalia > Diprotodontia > Vombatidae > Vombatus > Vombatus ursinus. Next base: position 1,554,619 of record NW_020950172.1, read on the forward strand.
AGCCATTTAACCCCAACTGCCTTATCAAAAAAAAGAAAGAAAGAAAGAAAGAAAAAGGAAAAAAAAGAAAAAATGCTATTCGTTGAACTCCATTTTTGAGACAATTTGGTGCTGGTACTCATCCCTGGAAGGGTAGAGCACAGGAAGATAATTGCAGAGATCAATCCCACTAAGGAATATTGATGTGAAAAATGCTCAATATAAGTTAGCCAGGACACTAGAGTAATCTATAGAACTATTCACTCTGACCAATTTGATAATACCGGAGGACCTCCGTCACGGGAGGGACGTTTCCAGCCTGGGCCACGTCTTGGGAGGATGAGTACCCACATGCTAATGACTCAGGGTGCAAAGTGGGGCCTGCTTTCATCTCCCTACATACCCACTCTCATGATGGATGAGAATGTCGAAGCCGGGACGGACCTTAGAAAACGGAACCTGGAAGGAGGCTTAGAAATCAAAGTCAACCCTCTTGTTTCACAGAGGGGGAGCGTGAGGGTCTCCAAATATGGGGCTGCAAACCTGGTCATGTGAAGAGCTATGGAGTTTCAAGATGGGAAGGTCACAGGGGTGACTCCAGAACCAAGATTACACGGCTTCTCTCTGGGCAGCCCCTTCCCTGACACCGAGAGGGCCACCTGGGATGGCCGTGATGGCGGGGGGGTGGACTGAGCAGGGCTGGGACGAAAGGAAGACTGGTGTTTCAGAGAAGTCTGGGGTGTCTTGGACGAGGTATCACAGAGGGAGGTGAACAGGACCGAAGGACGATGTTCGCTATAGCAACGATGCTGGACAGACTGCGAACGCAATGGCCAAGAACCACCCTCCCAGGGCAAAGAGGCAGCGTGCCTCCCCCTCCTGATAGAAAGACGGTGGACCCAGGGGGCAGACCGAGACGCATTTGGAGATGGCCAACGTGGACGTTTATTTTGTTTGACTGTGGATATTGGTTATGAGGGCTTTGTTTTTCTCTTATTTTCAGGGTAGGGAGAGGTGGGAAGGAGAGGAAATAGATCTGTGTTCATTGAAAATCATTCCTTTTTTAAAACCAAATGACCGCTGGAGGGCAGCTGTGAGTCACGTGCAAGCTGCTAAATGCATGGGTGAAGGGCAGAACCCACCCAGAACAGACCAGCCGGGCACCAGGCCAGAGGCAAGCGCAGGGATGTAACCCCAACAGCCTTGTGGCCTCTTTGGAGCCTGGAGTGGGAAGGGGGTGGGTGTGGGGGGGCACACTCAGGACCAAGGCTAAGCTCTGGGGGCCTCATTTCCTCATCTGTGAAATGAGGTTGGACCAGAAGAGTACCAAAGTCCCTGCCCTCTCTGAAGCTATGATCCCATGACCAGGGTCCTCAGTTTCCTCATCTGCACAATGGGGGGGCAAGGGTTTGGACTGCCTGGCCAGGCTCCCTTCCAGCTCTCAGCCTCGGGAGCTGAAGTGTGCCCCAAAACACTGGCTGGGGAGGTGAAAGATGTGGCTGGGGCCCTCGGGGGAATCATGCCCCTGCTCTGGGCCTCCGCTTCCTCAGCTGTTAAGGCTAACGTCACCACCTACTGTGAGGTGGGCTGACTGTGTGCACAGAGGGCTTTGCAAGCCTCGGAGCCCCTGAGAATGGGGAGACTGCTCTTGCTGCTGTGATTCTCTCAGAACAAAGCCAGGGGCAGAGCCAAGGGCAGGATGGACCCTGGGTCAGAGGCTAGCCCCCAGAAGGAAGCCAGGCAGGCTTGGGGTGGTGGGCACCAGCTGGAAGCCCACAAGGTACCCACAAGGGAGGGACCACGGGACCCCAGGACCAGGCAGGAGCCCACAAGGGAGAGACCACAGGAGGAAGTCAGGCAGGCTTGTGGTGGGCACCAGCCGGGAGCCCACGAGGCACCCGTAAGGGAGGGATCACAGGAGCCCAGTATCAGCCAGGAGCCCATGAGAGAGGGACCACGGGAGGAAGCCAGGCAGGCCTGTGGTGTTGGGCACCAGCCGGGAGCCTACAAGGCACCCACAAGGGAGGGACCACGGGAGGAAGCCATGCAGGTGGTGGGCACCAGCCAGGCATCCATGAGG
>NW_020950172.1:1556687-1569695 GCF_900497805.2 Vombatus ursinus
AGGTGGTGGGCACCAGCCAGGCATCCATGAGGCACACACGAGAGAGGCGGGAGGAAGCCAGGCAGGTTTTTGGTGGTGGGCACCAGCCGGGTGCCCATGAGGCACCCACGAGGGAGGGACCATGGGAGTCCAGCACCAGCCAGGAGCCCACAAGGGAGGGACTGAGCTTCCCTCAAGAGCCCATGACATCAGCCAAGAAGGCATCCCAGGGCTGACTCACTTTCCACTGAAGAAGATGACTAAAAGCCAGTGAGGGGGCAGAGACATCCTGATGCTCAGTTCTCCTGGAATCACTTCAGCCCTCGATGTTTTCAGAGTCATTTATAGGAACTGCAGTGGCATCATCTGCGTCACCCTCCCAAGCTCCACCTTTGACCCTGACCTGCCCCGAGGGGACCTTCCTCCTTGCTGTCTGATTGGGGCCGGACTCCCGCAGGGCCTGAGCTTCCACCCTAAACGGAGCCCAGAACCCCAGACACGGGACCTGAGATGACCCGAGGATGACCCGGCTGTCACAGAGAGTCATTCAGCAGGGGTCACTCAGACCATCCCCTCCCCTTCTTGTGTGTTAGCTGGAGGTTGGTTTAGATGGTCTGGGAAAGTGCCCCCAGCTCTGACACCCCCTGCAGCCCCTTCCTCTGATTGGGCAGGCCGTCCCAGAAGCTCCATTTCAGGAAAGGGCCCAGAGCAGCAGGATCCTTCACTCCTCACTGGGTCCTTTCTCCATCATGCCCTCCTTGGTAGCATCACCTCTCCCCATCACACGCAGGTGTCTCAGGCATCTTTGGGAGGGCATGGCGCAGGACCAGGCCGGCTCTCCCAAACAAGCTTTCATTGCCTGGAGGGCCCACGAGGTGCAGAGACCAGGTCCCAGCTGAGCCCCGGGGCCCTTGGGTGATGACTGGACGAAAGCATGGACTTTGGGAGAGCCTTGTGGTCTGCCCTCCCTCCCAGGCTGACAGTTGGCATTCAGCAGATTACCTGAGTGGTCTGGTGACCTTCAGAGCATTAACAGCAGACACGGCCCTCACCAGGAGGCGGACCCTGAGAGGACGCATATCCGAGGTCCCCCCACGAGAGGCTCCTCGAGCGTGGTTTATGCAGGATGTGGCCCAGCTGAAGCCCACCCCCCTTCCCGGGGGTGAGAGCTACACCCCCTGAGAGTCTGGCCTGAGCATTAATGTAGGAGTCGTCAAGTGGACCAAGGAAGCCATTGTCCAGACCATGAGTCAGCCCGCAGAGCACGTGTGGCTGCCCATGTGCTTTGGACGGCCTTGTGGACGGGCAGCGATCGGGGCCCAGAGGGGGCTGGGCTGCACTGGCTGACGCCTCCCTGGACCTTCCCTTGCCCATGAGCTCTCATCCTCTATCTCCTCTCCTTTTCTCAGCCCCACCCTGTTTCCTTGTGCTCTGCCCCGCAGTGTGCCCCTTTTCCTGACGCCACTGTTTCTGAGGAGGGAACCAGCCTCCTCCCAGCCTCCCAAGATGGCTTCCCTGCAGATCTCCTGAACCCCTCTCATCCTCTCCCTCTCCCCCTCCCCATGTCCTGCCATCTCGGGCTCCCAAACATCGATCAGCCCCTTCTCTGGCTCCCACTTAGCCCAGGCCCTCACCACCTCCAGCCTGGGCTGTTCTCGTGGCCTCCGTATCGGGCTCCCTGCCTCCAGTCTCTGCCCTCCCCAATCTAGCCTCCATTTGGACAGTCCTAGTACCCAGCTCGGACCAGTCACTCTGGAGCTCTAGAAGCTCTGGGGCCTTCCAGTGACCTCAGTGGTAAGAGGGAAGCTGCTCTGGGCTCTGCTCCAGGGTGAGGGGGCACTGGAGGCCAGCTGGGGTGGGGAGCACTCAGAGGGTCGACCAGCCAATAAACGTCTCTTAAGCACCTGCTGTGCGCCGGGCTCTGTCCTAAGTGCAGATACTAAAAGGATAGTCTTTGCCCTCATGGGGCTTACAATCTGGTGGGGGAAGAGAAGAGAGGAAGGTGCCCTGCCGGGGCCAGGCTGCAGAGGTCAGAGGGGTCCTGGGTAGTTCTGCCAGGTGGGCGCAAGGAGTCGGCTGCCCTGAGCCTCTCAGAATGGAGATGGCGTCCCCAGTTTCCGCACCTTCCCAGCTCCGCCGGGGCCGTGCTCAGGCCTGGGCACTGGAGGCAGGGGGGTGCAGGGGGGTGCAGCCACTGACAGAGGCTCCCTCCGTCTCGTGTGCAGCCCCTGACCAGAAGGCCTACTTCAGTCGTTTCCTGTCCATATTGGTTAAGCAGCTACCATGAGCTGGACGTGGGAGATGGGACAGACAGGGCCCTGGGACTTTGTTAGGGATGGGAATGCCCACACCTCCCTCGCCAGGTAAGATGGGCACCTCAGCCCCAAATGACCGGCTCACTTGTCCAGAGTCCCAGGGCCAGGGTGTCCAGAGGCAGAGTGGATGGGGAGCCAGCCTGGGGTTCAGAGAAGGCTCCCAATCCCTCCCTCGAGGGTCCCTGCCAGGCTCCCACCTGGGAGGCAAGCCTGGGCACCAAAAGGCCTGCGGGGGGGAACAGGGATGGGGCAGTTCCAGTCGCGGGCCCGAGAGAACTCCCAGGGGAGGTTTGTTGGGCCCGGACTGAGGCGGCCCTGAGCCAGGCCTGGAGGCAGTGAGGGGGCGGCTTGGCAGGCACAGGAAGAAGAGGGTACACCAGGCCCCAGTAGCAAAGGGCTGTGCAAGACTTTCCAGCCGCAGGCACACAGACGTGGGCTACCACCTACTTGTTTGGAGTCAGGAGTTCGGTAGAGGGGAGTCTGAAATAAGCCTGGAAAGGTAGGGGGAGGTGGATTCTGAAAGCCTTGAGGTCAGCGTTGGCCAGAGGGAGTCACTGAAGGTGGATGAGCAGAGGAGGGATTGGGAAACCTGCACTTCTGAAATCCCTCTTTGGAGGCAGTGGGGAGGGGGGAGGGGGATGGGAGCTGGGGGAGCCTGGGGAAGGGAGAGGCTCTGGTCCTAGTTCAGAGAAGGGGGCCTCGGAGGGTGCCCAGAGCGCCACCCCGAGGGAAGGGCACGGTGGTGAGACTCAGGGCCTCATCAAACTGGCCAGCCGGGCGGGCTGATCATCGTGTGTGTGGGGGGGGGGGGGGAGTCCAGGGTTATTTGTTACAGCCCAGAGTCCCCCTGGAGCCAAGCATGACTTCACCGGCCTCTCTGGGCTCTGTTATCCTCTTAGTACAAATATTTATATCCCGCAGATACACAGCCTTCTTCTAAGGACTGGAGGCTGAGGTGCTGGCCCAGCAGTGGGCTGGCCTGGGGCCGTTCATTCCCCTTGCCTATATTTGGCTGCTTCCTGCACACTCTGGGGTGGGGGGCCCTTGTGTCTTGAACCGCCGGACCTGCTGGCTCTGTGTTTGGCCCCTCAGCTCTTACAAGAGCAGGGCAGCTCCGCGGACTTTACCTGGCCCCGAGCTCAGCCACACCAGGAACAGCGTCTCAGAGGAGGCCCCACGCTCTCCGGAGGTTGTCCCTCAGGGCACTGCACCCAGAACCCCAGGAACGATCCCCCTCATCCTGCATCGCACTTGGGGGGTCCCGTGCTCCCCTCGGCTTAGAAGCAACCAAGCGTGCCCATAGTATAGGGAAGCCGGAGTCAGGAGGACCCGAGTCTCCCTGAATGCCCCGCCTCAGGCATCAACTTGCTGTGGCCCTAGGCCATCACTACGCACCTAGCTCAGCCTCAGTTTCCTCTTCTGTGTAATGACAGGCCCAACTCCCAGGGTTGTGTGGACCAAAGTGTTCTGTCAATGCCCGCTGCTGCCACAACCCTGCCCACCAGCCTCGACTGACTCAGACAGTCATTTCCAAGGTCATGGATTTGCCAGGCAAGAAGAGGGGGAAAGGGGATAAACACTCGCTAATCGAGGGCACGTTCATAGGGGGCTCTAAGGCTGTGGAAGTGGCCTAAGATCGAGGCGATAACGGACGCTGCCCTGGTGGCCGTCAAACTCCCCAGACTGAGCAAGGGGTGCCCCCAGGAGGAGGTGTTTATGGCCCGGCGTCAGCAGGAGGCAGGTCTCTGGTGAAGTGCCCAGGAGGTCGTGCCGGCTCCAGAGAGCTTGAATGTTTTCATCCACGACCGACCGCCTCCGTCTCTACCTGCTTTGCCATGCGGCCTCACCCCGGCCTTGTGTGAAGTCAGTTGAATGGAATTGGGCCTCAAATGCTTCATCTGTAAAGTGAGGGTGAGGGGTGGTACTACGGTACAGTGAAAAGAGCACCAGATTCGGAGTCCAAGGACCCGGGTTCAAATCCCACCTTGGCCACTTGCTATCTAGAGGAAGCTGGGCAAATCTCTCGCTGGGCCTCAGTTCTCTTATCTGTCAAGTGGGGGGCTGTTCTGGGCGGCCACAAGGTCCCTTTCAGATCCTCTGAGTTTGTCATTGTGCTAGGCTATAAGCCTTTCAAGGGCAGGTTCCTCTTCTCATTCATAACTTATACCCCACCCTAGCATCAAGCTTAGGTAGGCATTTCACAAACACTGATTTAATTCTGCTGTGACGGAAACACGGAGCAATGAATGGGGGGGGGGGGGGGCTTCTTTCCGTCCACAGGTTCACCTAGCCTGGCACACAGTAGGTGCTTAATACACGCTGATTGATTGATTGAGCCTTGCCTCCTAGGGCAATTGGGAGGATTGAGGGAGATCATGAAGGTGAGGTGTTGCAAATGGGAAATACTGACCCCTATCAGACCTCAGAGGAGCCGTTGTAACAACGGTACCTGTCTCCCCTCTGCCCCCCACCCCGCAGCTGAGCACTCACCCCCAGCTCTTCCAAGGAGGAGGACGTCCCTCCTTCATCACTGGTATCTGATGACTGAGAAAATACACAGCGACAAGGAAGAAAAGCCCTTTCTTGACATTTGGACCTTGATGGCGGGGGCACCTGGCGGCTGTGAGCCAGGGCAGAGCTGATCTCGCATTATTTTTTAAAACGTATTTTTATTTATTTTGTTACCGACTTCCAATTTACATTTAAAAAAATTTAAACATTCATTTTTTATTCTTAATTTTTGAAAAAAATCTTAAAATTTAAAAAGTTCAAAAAAAAATTTTTAAGTTCCAAATTCTCTCCTACTTTCCCTTCCCTCCTCTGAGCAAGCAATGATATTCATATTGATTACACATTTGCAGTCATGCAAAACATACTTTCATATTAACCATGTTATCACAGAAAATACACATGAAAATATGAGAAATGAGGAAAATTTTAAAAATCTGCTTCGGTCTGCACTCAGGGTCCATCAGTTCTCCCTCTGGAGGCAGAGGGCATTTTTCCTCATGGGTCCTTTGGAGTTGTCTTGGATCATTGCATCGTTGAGAAGAGCTAAGCCATTCACAGCTGAACATGGCACAACGTGGCTGTGACTGTGTACAATGTTCTCCTGGTTCTGCTCACTTCACTCGGCATCAGTCCATACGAGTCTTTCCAGGTTTTTCTGACGTCTGCCTGCTCATCATTTCTTATAGCGCAATAGTATTCCATTACATTCATATACCACAGCTTGTTCGGCCATTCCCCAGTGGATGGGCATCCCCTCAGTTTCCAGTTCTTGGCCACCACAGAAAGAGCTGCTATACATATTTTTGTGCAGATGGGTCCTTTTCCTTTTCCATTTTCTTTGAGCCAATCTTACATAGTGAAGGGAAGCTCAGAGCTCCCCCAGCCCAGATTCTCCAAGCCCAGCACGTCCTTCAGGCTGCCCCTTTGCTTAGGAGGCCTGCCCACTGGGGGACACCTATTCATTTGTTGATCTCCCTCCCACCAGAGCTGGGGGTCCCTCCTAGAGCCTGGAAAGAAAGTTAGGGAGATAAAAGCAGGCCCAACTCTGCACCCTGAGTCATAAGCATGTGGGTACTTATCCTCCTAAGATGTGGCCCAGGCTGGAAACATCCCTCCCCTTCTGCCTGCAGTAGACACTTAGTGGGTTTGTGATGGGGGGTCCTCCCTCCCAGGGTGCAGATTATGATTCCTCCCTGTCAAACACTAACCCATGCCTTCCCATAATCCCCATAGAAGTGTCTGCCCATGGAGCTGGGAGCCTGGAATCTTCATGGATAGCAGTGGGGGCCTCTGGCTCTCTCCAACTCTTTCGGGAACCAGCCCCGCTTCTTTTCCCCTTCTCTGATGCAATGCTTGATGTGACTTCTCTGGGACAGCTGTGGGCTGAAAAGGTGTTGGGACATCAGCACAGCCTCTTGGCACCTCGCTGCTGCCCTTTGGGTGAGTTGAATTCTGGGGTGACCAGGGCATTCCATGCCCAGCAGCCATGTGGCATCACCAGAATTTTGTAACAGAGAGAGCCCTTTGTTTCAAGGAGGACTTTGCCACACCGATGAGCTCTCTTGGGAGTCAAGAGACACGGATTCAGATCCTGCCTGCACCAATCACTCACTGGGAGTGATATCTAGAAGAAGCTGGCTTTTTCTCTACTTCCAGAGCCAAGATTGTTGGCTGGAGGGCCATGGGGCTGAGCCCAAGTGTGGGGGGTGGGAGGGACAGACTGCTGAGGCTCTCCCGCCTTTCCTGAAGAAGGGCACTCATCTGTCTGGCTCCCCTGGACTGGAGGCCGGGCGAGGTGGCACCGAGGTTGTCCGCAGGTGCAGAGCTGGCCTCCCTTCCTTCCTGAGTCCAGCCCTGGGCCACCCTCCAGACACTTCTCTTTTGAGCACGGGGGCAGAGAAGGACCCAGGCAAAGGCTCTCCGCCAGTCTGGGGGCAGAGCCCTTCCCTTTAGGATGCGGGAGGTGACCCGGGGGCAGAAGTGCTGGGGAGCAGACGCCAGGCAGCGGGAAGGCCACGGGGGCAGCAGCCTGGGCCCAGCGGCGCATCACTGACTCACAGCGGCTGGGCCTGGTCCCTTCCCCACTCAGGGCCCGTATCCCCCTTCACACAAGGTCTCTCTCCCAGAGGTCCAACATTCCATGATGCCACGGTCCTCCTGTGCCCAGGCAGCAGCGTGTCCTCACGTGTCTTTCCGGGCCCAGGCGCCCAGGATGACCATGAGGAGGGCCAGGATGATCACGGCATAGATGGTGTGGATGGTGGGCAGCTGCTCCTCCTGGCCCCAGCAGCGTCTGCTGCTGCAGACACGCGGCCAGCTGGGGCCAGCCAAGGAAGAGGCTTTCTGTCGGTGTGCTCGGAGAGAGTGGATCCTGGAAGGAAACATGCCAGGCTTCAGAAAGGGGCCCAGAGGCGCCTAGGATGGCAGGGATAAAAGGCCCTACAAGCCAGAACCTAGCCTGCCACAGCTGGACCAGACCTTGGAGGCATGGCGGTCAGCCTGCCACAGAGGAGCGAGAAAAGGAGGGGGTGCTTGGAGGGGGCATGAGGAGAATGAAGAGGGATGTGGCCTGTCCTGGGAGTGAGCCAGGAGCCCTGGGGCCTGGCTGCTCACTCCTTGGGTGGTCCGGGGCACATCGCTGAAACTTTTCTCTAGACAAAGAGATGTCAGAGACAGAGATGCACTCTCGCCATCGATTCAGACTGAGCTAGTGGTATGACACAGGGCCCCTCGGGGCGGGTGGTGAGCTCCCCATCCTGAGAGGTCCCCAGGCAGAGAGAGCTGCAGGACGCCAGCTGGTCAAGGATGTCATAGGCAGTGTGGCCCCCAGGTCCCTCCCAACTCGGAGATCCTGCCGTGTCCTCTGTGCTAAGGAGAGCCACCCTTAAAATTCCCATCTGTGCCCTCTTCATGCCCAGCCTGGTGGGGCTCTCCCCAAGGCATCCCTGGCCTGCTCTGGGTCTCATTTTCCCCATCTGCCCAATGAGAAGGTTGGTTTTGGTCCCAGGTTCTTAATCGGGGGTCTGTAACCTTCTTTTTCCCAACATGTCAGTAAAATGGGTTTCCTTTGTCATGTGCTGCATTTCATTTTCTGCACTGAAAAGTGGGATTGTGAGGAGGAGTCCACAAGGCTCAGCAGACTGGCAGGAGGGGCCCATGATGCCCAGATAAGGCATGAGCCCCTGGGCATGATCTCTCTGCTCTGCATGCAGGACCCTGTACCCTTGACTCCCATCTGTGAAATGGGGACAATGTTCAGCGTTCCCCCAGCTGGCCTCATAGGACTAGATAATAATAATAACAACTACCACTTATACAGCGTTTACTGGGTGCCAGGCACCGGGCCAAGGGCCTCACTGAGCACCAGAGAAACTGCAGCTTTTATGTTGACGTTTGTCAGGGGTTTAGGAGACGCCCTCCCCTGCTGCAGATCTCTACCCACTGGGGGACCTGTTGGGGGGCAGGGGTGGGGGTTGCTTAAGTGACCAGGTCCCAGAGTGCTCAGGGGTCAGAGGCAGGGCTTGACCAGGTGTCTCTGAGCTCCAGGCCAGCTGTGCAGCCCCTCCACCACGGCTGCTTCTGTTCCCTCCGGGCAGTGGCCCTTTGGACAGCTGCCCTTCAGTCTTCCGGCCCTTGGGTCATCCAACAGTCCGGGGGTCACACGGCTAACAGGACTTTCTTCATGGAATCACAGACCTCCAAGAAGGAAGGGCTCCCAGAGGGAGTGGAGGCCAACCGTCCCTACCCAGGAGAGGTGGTTGTGTAGCCTTTGTTTGAAGCCCTCCGGTGATGGGAAGCTTGCTAGCTCCATCCACAAGGCCAGGGACCTCTCTATTGCACCATGCTGCCCCCCAGGAAAGAGACCCGAGGCTCTTACCTCCTGGAGACATTCATGCTGTCCGGTGCTGGTGTGGGTATTCAAGACCCCTGGGAGTTCCGCTCTCAGGCTCCTGGCTTTGGCCCCTCAACGTGCCTGTGGGCAGACAGGAGCTGCTTGCCTGAAAGCCTCGTCCCCCACGAGCAGCCGGCCCCCTCGGTCACCCAAGACAGAGCCTAGGGCTCCGCATCTAGGCTGACGCCAACCGGGAAGCCCAGGGACCAGCCCCAACTCTGCTCTCTTTGGACAGCTGCAGCTGGCCTGTGTCCGCCCCCAGGGGCAGGCGGGAGAGCAGCCAGCCAGGAAGAGTCCTCCACGGCTCTGGCCAGACCCGGCAGCCCCAAGGAGGCAGGCCTCTTCTGAGCAGCAGAGAGAGAGATAGAGAGAGTGTGTGTGTGTGTGCGCGCGCATGTATATGTGTGTGTGAGTGTACGTGTGTGTACACGTGTGTGCGTGTGTGTGGGTTTGTGTGTGTAAACACGCTGCTCGCCCTTGTTTTGAAATCTGCGTGAGCATCTTCAGCCAGGGGAACGCGGTCAGGGCCAGCCTAGACATGGCAAGCTGCCAATATCACCGGTGGGCGTGCCCTGCAAGCGAGACTGGAGCTGGGGATACCTCTGTTTCATCAATCAGTCAAACAGATGCTCTAGGCGCCGAGCCCTCCGCTGGAGAGTATCTTTCCGTGGATCGGGGAGACTTGGTCACCCCCGGGGCTCGGCTGGTTTGTGAAGGTGCAAGCCCCTTGGAAACCCGGCATGGCATCGGTGGGTCTGGCGGGGGCTGTGTCCGGCCAAGACTCAGGCGAGGCAGATCGCCTCGGCCTCCCCGCCTCATCCCCAACGGAAGAAGGACCTGCTATGCTTGGACTTTTCCCTCGGCTTTCTCACAGTGTCCCCTAAACAGTCGTGATGGCAGCAGCGTGGAACCAAAGGACCCGAAGACAAATTAAACACGTGGGGGAGGCGGCTGGCAGAAAAACAACATGGGGCCTATGGGGAACTTTGAAGCCCACCCCCGAGGGGAGACAGGAGTACCACTTTGCCACACAAGTTAAGCTTGAGCCTGCTTTCCCCATGTGTCAGAGGCTTTGGGGAGAGGGGAAAGGATGTTTTGTGCCAACTGTTTTTTATCGTAAATACCCCTTTTCTATAAAGGCTAATGAAATATGGCTGACTAATGGATACCAACTGTTAATCGTGGCGCGGGGAGCACACTGGTGGGGGCTCGGGAGCTACAGTAACAGAAAGACATCCCTCCCCAGCCCTTCCGACGCAGCTGCCGTGGCCCGCCACAGAAGTCTGGAGCTTGGGGTGCAGGGTGAGCAGGCAGCCTCCTCCCATCCTCAGGCCACAACAAGGGTGCTGGCCAGCTCCTAGGAGTCGGAGGGCTCTGCTGTGTGAGCTCTCTGGGGCTCAGTTTTCCGGTCTGTAAAATGAGAGGTTTTGACTAGAGGCTCCCTAAAATTCCTTCTAACTCTAAAGACTATGATTTCTGTCCAACCAGCTAACCCGCATTTATTAATCACCTATTGTATGCCAGGAAGCCTGCTTGGCATTGAGGAGAACAGTTCCTGCCCTCGAGGAGCTTACACTATACATAGGAGGATATACAAAAGCAGCAGAACCAATGTCCTCCTGATTCCAGGTCTGACCCTTCCTAACAATCAGAGAAGCCTCTAGCCTCAATGTCCTCCATTTTACAGGCAGGGAAACTGAGGCCCAGAGAGATTGATTTGCCCAAGGCAGGATTTGTTTGTTTGTTTGTTTGTTTGTTTGTTTTGCCTAGGCAGTGGTGTTAAGTGACTTGCCCAGGGTCACACAGCTAGTAAGTGTTATGTGTCTGAGGTCATATTTGAACTCAGGTCCTCCTGAATCCAGGGCCGGTGCTCTATCCACTGCGCCACCTAGCTGCCCCCCCGAAGGCAGGATTTGAACCCAGATTCCCTAACTGCAAACCAAGACTCTTTCCATGACCCCACACCTTTGAGGCTTCTGCTCCAAAATTTGGTCCTCTGGCACTCCCCGCCTCCCCACTCCCAAGATCAATCAATCATCTGTCTTTACAAGTAGAGGGATTGTCCACCACGTGTCCCTGATGTACTGTGCCTTCCCGCCATCCACCAATCAGATTTCGGCCTATGGCCTTACAGCCAATGCGCATGCGCTCGACCGCCGGCCAGACTACATCCCCCAGAAACCCAAGGGGCTGAGGGAGCCGGAAGGGGCCAGCCCAGCTTGATTCAAACAGACCAATGATCAGCGAGTCCCTCCGGACACGTGGTTCGTGTCGTGCCGAGGGGCGGGGCAGGGAGAGGAAACGATGCTCGGTTTTAAATCAGTTGGCGGCAGCGGCGGCAGTGACAGGTGAGGCGATGACGGGAGTCTCCGGTAAGGACGAGACAAGCCGAGCCGGACGCCCTCGGGCCTGGCTCCGAAGGAGCGTCCCGCAGTCCTTGGCGGAGGGAGGGAGACCAGCGGGCATTGCTGTGGGGGTGGGCTGGCTCCCCCCACGGAGCCCCAATGGAACGTCCCACCAGGCACCTGCCCCCCCCCCTCGCCTGCCCTCCATGGAACGTCCCGCAGGGGGCGGAGCCACGTGGTACTTGTTCCCTCCCCCCCGCCCGGGGCCCCAAGGGAACGTCCCGCTCCCAGCCCCGCCCCCTCCCGTGGAATGACGGAGGGAAGGGCAGAGAGGATGAACCCGAGGCACCTTTTGCCAGGTGGAGAAACTGAGGCCGGGAGATCGGAAGAACCAGCCGTCCCCCAGGTCACAGAATCAGGCGCCCCCCCCTCCCTCGCCCCCAATCAGGGATCCTGGGCTAGAAAAGGGGAACGGTTAGAGGAAGGTCAGCAAGAAGTGACCAGTGGGTCAGTCTGGGCCACACTTGCCTGTTAAACACGTGGGAAAACTGAGGCTGAGAGTGGAAGAGCTGGGCCAGATGGTAAGGCTGGCCTAGAACCCAGGCCCTCAGACTCGAAATTCATCCCTCTTTACAACAGGTGGCACTGGGTCCAGGGACCTGACCCCAAAACTGGGTGAACTGAGGCCCATGGTTTGAGCTCTTGGAGCCTCAGCCTCTGGCCCTCAGTTTCCTCACCTGTCTGATGGGCAGGTTTGACCCACTGGTCACTTGTAGCTGGCCCTTCTCTAACCCTGCCCACTTTCTAACCCAGGATCCCTGGTTTAGGGGTGGGGGTGGGGGTCTGGCCCTTGTGGGACCCCGGAGAAATCTCTTCTGTCCTGCCTCAGCTTTACCATCTGTGAAAAGGGAGGCTTTGGATTAAATAGTTTCTGAGTGCCTCACCCCACTGGCCCTGGCCCTGGAGGTAGGTCATACTCCTTTGCTGGGTCTCAGTCTCTGCCTCTGTGAAACAAAGGTCTTCTGAGGTCTGAAAGGGAGGGACTTTAGGGACCCTCCTCCTTTTGTGGCCACAAAGGTCAGGTGACCTCTCCGTAGTCCTCCAGGTGACCATCAGTGGCAGGTCTACTGACCATGACCCCCCTGTTCTATTAAATGATGTTTTTGACCTACTTCTCTTCTATCCTTTGGGGCTAAATGTCTTGAAAAGCCTGCCTACAGCCCACTGCCTCCAATTTCTCTTCTCTCACTCCCTCCTTAACCCCTTACAGTCCAGCTTCCAACTTTATCATTCCACCAAAACGGCCCTTTCAAAATGACCAGCAGTCTCCGAGTGGCCACATCCAAAGGGCTTTTCTCAGGCCTCATCCTCCTCGACCTCTCTGCAGGTGGTCTGACACTGTTGGTCACTCTCCCCTCCTCTATATGTCTTTTCTCTAGGCTTTTAGACACCCCCTCCCCTTTTCCTGGTTCTCCTCCTACCTGTCTGACCCCTCCTTCTCTGTCTCCTTTGCTGGATCCTCCTCCAGGTCACACCCTCTTCCTTCAGACCTCTGTCCTAGTCCCTCTGCTCTTCTCCCCTAGACTGCTTCACTTAGTGATCCCATCAGCTCCCATGGATTAAATGACCATCTCTACGAAGGTGATTCTCAAATCTACCTGTCCTGCCCCAAACTCTCTGCTGACTTCCAGTCTCACCTCTCCAACTGCCTCTCAGACATCTTGAACTGGATGTCAAGCAGACATCTGAAACTGTGTGTCCAAAACAGAATTCATCATCTTTCTCCCTAAACCCTCCCCTTTCCTACCTTCCCTATTAATGTTGAGGGCACCCCTTTCTTCTCCCTGTCTCAGGCTCTTCACTCTCACCCGCCCCACACACACACAACACATCCAAGTGGTGGCCAAGGCTTGTGGATTTCACCTCTGCAGCATCTCTTGTCCATCTCACCTCTGCAGCATCTGTG
>NW_020950172.1:1569705-1582052 GCF_900497805.2 Vombatus ursinus
TCTGCAGCATCTCTTGTGCATTTCTCCTCTGTAGTATCTCTTGTCCACATCACCTCTGCAGCACCTCTTGTCTATTTCACCTATAAAGCATCTATGGTGGTTTCACCTCTGCATCATCTCCACAATACTCCCCCTTCTCTGACCCTGCCCCCATCCTGGTGCAGGCCTCATCCCCTCACCCCTGGATAATTGCAGTAGTTACTGGGGGGGTCTGCTTGCCTCAAGTCTCTCCCCACCCCAGCCCATCCTCCAAAATGCTCTGTTGGGCATTCAGAGTCCTTCATAACCTGTCCCTCCTCCCCCTCCAATCTTCTCACATGTGACTTCCTGACAACTACTCTTCAATCCAATGACACTGGCATCCTGACTGTTCACAAATAAAATCTTCCATCTCTGGGTTGTCTGGCCATTCTCTCTGCCCCCTATTCCTGGACCATTCTCTCTCTACTCCAACTACTGACCTCCCTGACTTCCATTAAGTCCCAACCAGAATCCCCCCTTCTACAGGAAGCCTTCTTCAGCCCCTCTTCATTCCAGTCTCTTCCCCCTGGTAGTGTTTTCTTATTTAGCCTGTGCAGAGCTTGTTTGTATATATTTGTTTGCCCAGCTTATTAGATTGTGAGCTTCTTGGGAGCCGGGACTGTCTTTTACCTTTTTTTTTTTGTATCCTCAGTGTTTAGCACTGTGCCAAGCACATAGCAGGCATTTAATAAATGTTTATTGAATTGAATTATGACTCTGCACCAGCTGTGTGACCTTGGACAGGTCATTTCATCCTTGATTCCCCCATTTCCACCTGTGTATAGACAGGAACTCACATTCCTTTATCACCTGAAGGTTTGCAAAGCAGTTTCCAGATTAATGTCAACTCCTTGAGAGCTTTTTGTCTTTGTAACCCCCCCTTCCCCACCCCCGGTGACTTGCACACAGTAGGTACTTAATAAATGTTTATTGCTGTGAAGTAGAAAGCACTTAGCATTATTCTCCTCATTTTATAGGTGAGTAGTCCAAGGCTCAGTGATGGGAAGCAGCGTGGGCAAGGATCACCCAGGACCGTAGCCACTGCCCTGCACACTGGAGGCCCTGCTGCTGTCACCCAGGGCTATGGCTGAGGTCTAGGGGAGAGGCGGGACCCTGGGCCAGCCATTCTCCCTCACCCCAGACACCTCTCGGGGACCTCAGGCCACTGCTGAAAGAAGGTGGGGCTGGAGAGACCCTGGGGAGGAGAAGCCAGTCCCCTTCCTCCTGCCCTCGTGTCCCTCTGGTGGCTCTGTTCCCGTGATGACTACACAAGGCAGCTCCCACCCGTGAGCAGTCTGTGCTGACCTGCACTCTGCTGCCCAGCCTCCCTCGCCAGCTTCCCAGGGGGCCCTGAGGAGCACAGGGATTGAGAATCAGGGAGCTGATCGCCACTGATGTGGACAGTGGCTGGCATCGGCCCTTTCAGCTGAGAAGGTCAGCGTCCCCTCCTGTCTCCTGTTTGGTTTGCTGGCAGGTGCTTCTCTGGCGGTATTTACTATGGAGGAAGGAGAGGAGGGCTTGGTCAGAGGAGCCACCAACGAAAAAGCCGATGTGGACGCACAGGATGGTAAGGCCGTGCTGGCACTGGTGACCTTCACATTTACGTGGCCCCCACCCCTGCGCCTGGGTAGAAGGTTGGCCAGGACCGAGTTCGCCTGAGGTCACATGTTGGGGGTAAGGAGCAGAGCCAGAGCCCGGGGCTGGGAGGAGGGGGCTGGGCAGGCTCCCAAGGGGCCATTGGCCCACGGTGGGGCGTCACCCTGTGGGCCAGCCGAGTGGGTGGCACACTGGCTCAGGGGGCCTAGGGCTGGAAGGCACCGAGTGGTCAAGGAGCCAGGTAGTTTCTGAGAGTGAAAGAGGAGGTGACCTCGTCCAGCCCTCATCTCTGCCCACAGCAGTCTCGCACCACGAGCTGACCCTGGGCCCCAGGCTTGGCCCTGCCTCGACACCCACATCCACTCGGTTCCTGCGTCACTCCCCAGCCTCTCTCGTGCCTACTGCCTTGTCTTCTCTCATGTGGCCTGGAACCCAGGCCTGAGCACACTCCCCTCCCCAGCTCAGTAACCTTCGGTGGCTCCAGGCCTCCCGCTCCTCTGCTCTGGACCCGGCTGGTGCCAGCCTTGTACCGTTCTCCTGCCACGTCTGCCTTAGAGGGCTCAGCTTAGGTGACGCCTCCCACGTCGGGGGCTCCTGGCCTTCAAGGTAGAGGAACCCAGCTCCCTTGAGACGGAGTCGGGGCCTCTCAGTACAGGGCCAGGCCACCACAGGCGCTTTCTAAACGCTTGGTGGCTGACTGATCAGGGAGCAAAGTAAATGGCATGTCCATCCCCGCTCCCCTAGGCCAACTGGCTTCTCTCTTCCAGACTTTCCTCTTTTGACGGACGAGAAATTTGACTTTGACCTCTCACTGTCTTCATCCAGGTAAGCTGATGTGCATTGACTTCTCTTCCCTGCCCACTGCCCCCATCACTGCATCCCCCTTGCCCCCCACCCCTCCTGCCCCCTGTCCCCCCATTCCTGTCCTCCCTCCCGCCCCAGGAGGGCTCCGGCAGGGGGTCGGCGCCACCCTCCTGACTTCTCCTCACACCACCAGTGCCAATGAGGACGACGAGGTCTTCTTTGGGCTGGTCGGGCACCGGGAGCAGTGCGTGGCTGCCAGCCTGGAGCCGCAGGGCCTGGTGCCCAGCGAGACCGAGCCGCTCACGTGGAGCCCCGTGGCTGGGGAGAAGTTTGTGGAGATTTTCAAGGAGGCGCGCTTGCTGGCCCTGCAGATTGCGAGCAGCGCCAACAAGGCAGCGCCCAGAGCCCGAGAGCCCGAGCCAGTGCCGGCCCCGGGGTCAGGGGAGGAGTTTGTGCAGGAGGCCAGGCTGAAGCTGGACATCTTTGAGCGAGGACTGCAGGTGCAGAGAAGCTCCCCGGCTCTCAAAAGGGAGACCTACTGTGTGCCGACCCCGGAGGGGGCCCTAGTGCAGGCATCGCTCACCTTTGCCGACTCCCCAGGGGCCCCACAGCCCGCTTCTGGTACCCATCTTCAGAGCCAGGGGGCGGCCGAGAGAAAAGCCGCAAGCCGACTGCAGCCCCCCAAGTCTTTGTCTGTGCCTGGAAAAGGGGCTCCCGCCAAGGTAGCCCCGCCCTCCCGATGCCCCTGCCACGTCCCCTTTGGAAAGTTGGGGGGCAGCCTGTCCATGGAGGGAGGGTTCCCTGGGGCCTGGGCAGAGAGGTGGGGAGGGCAGGTGGGAAAGCCGGTGCCCGCCCCAGTTCCCACCCCAGCTCTCCCTCCCCATCATGGGGCTGCCCTCCCCCAGGACAGATCACAGCCCATCCTCTCCCCCTCCTTCTGGGAGATGAGACCCGATGGGTGGTCCTCCTCCCTCGGGTGGCACCTGCTGTGTCTTGGCCCTCAGTGCTGGTTGGGCAGACTTTTCCCTAGAAATGGGATGGTTCTCATGAGTTTCATCGTTGGCGTTTCAGCTTCAATCAGGGAAACAAACCCATCCTTCAAGGCTCCCCCCTGCGAGCTCCAGAGTGTCCTCAGGGGCCGTGCCCTTGGACCAGTCCAGCGGCGCTTCAGAGGCGAGCACATCCTCCGGCAGCGGCACCAAAGGCCCCCCTGGCCTCCCTGCCCCCAGCAAGGTGCCTGAGCCCCAAGGGGTGGGGGCGGCAGAGCTCCTCCCCTGAGTGGTCACCCCAAGTGTGTCTCGTTTCCCACAAAGTGAGAACGGGGATGCCCGAGTGGAGTTATGAATGGCCGTGGTTAGGGCCTCGTGCCAGCCGTGAGCCCCTGGCAGAAGCAGGTCTTGGGGAGGGTGATTGTGGACAGTCTGCTCGTGCTGAACTCAGCACCTTGTTTCAGTTTGGGGCGAGGAAAACGCTGCTGAAACCTCCAGGGCGTGCCAGGACCCTCCTCACAGGAAAGAGCGCCTCTTTCTCAGGCCCCGTGTGCAGCATGAACCCGACCCCAGTGAGAGGCAGTGGTAAGGTCCTGCCGTGCCCCAGCGAGCCTGGGGAAGGGCAGTCAGTGCTGGGGTGGTGGGGAGCCCTGCACGGAACGGGGGGACAGGACAATGTCCAGATGCACATTGAGGTGGAGCTGGGAGTGCTGGGCCCCAGGCAGGGGTAACCGGGGCAAGGGGGTGCCCCTGGCACCACAGCATCTTGGCCCTGGGTCGGTCGGGGGCTCTTCCAGGTAGCCATGCCAGGGCAGAACGGGCCGGCGTCTGGCACATTGAGGGTGGTGGCTTCCCCAGGGAGGGGCTGTCTCTTCCCTGTGCCCATCGCTGCTCCCTGCTGCCAGCTGCATCTCTGGTGGCTGGGGCGTCCTGGTTGTGGGTGGTAGGGGGGCGGGCTGTGGGCCCACATCTCGGCAGCCCTGACCTTGCTGGGCCCCCCCAGGGCATCATGGAGAGCAGAAACATGAGCAGGCATCAGGCCCTCCCTGGTCAGAGGAAATGGGGCCTCGGGCCAGCCTCCCTCATTCACGGGACACCCGCCGTGCAGATGAACACAGGAACAGGCAGGCAGACAGATGCAGACAGACGCAGGCAGAGACAGACAGAGGCAGCAGACAGATGCAGACATAGGCAGACAGATATAGGCAGGCACGGGCAGAGACAGACAGACAGACACACACAGACAGACAGCAGGCTGTGGCGCCTCTGTTCTGACAGGTCAGCCTGCTCTCGGGTGAGTCCGTCTTTGGCCCAGCAGCCAGGGGACAGCCTCAGAAGCAGGATGACCTGGGTCCAAGCCCACCCTGGGTTCAAGTCCTGCCTCGGTCACGTGCCAGCTGAGCTTGAACACGCGTCCCTGGACGCCAGGTCGGGGAGGTACGGACTGGTGCTGCTGCCTGCACGTGTGGAGGGACGTCCCTCCCCAGGACTCCCCCTCGCTGCTGCAGTCCCAGACGAGCCCAAAGCATGCCATGATCCCTCTGACAGACAGATGGGATTCACCTGTCCAAGGACCATCCCCAGCCGCCTGCCCACTGTCGGTCCCCAGGCCTGCTCCTGCTGGCTCAGCGGCCCACGAGCTCCATCTGGTGGCAAGGGGCAGTCACTGCAGGCCCAGGTCCCCAAGGGGCCTCCCTCTGGCTGTGGGTCCAGTGCCCTGTCCACACTCTCCCCGCAGCTGAACACCACCTGAGGCCCCTCTGCAGCGGGCGGGCCCAGACCCCAGGGCTCAGCAAGGCCAGCCGGCCCCTCGGGGCAGACTTTAGAGGCCAGAAAGTTCTTGGAGGCTGGACTTCTCTCTAGTGATGTCCGCCAGCAAGGTTCCTGGATGACTGTCCTCCCCAGAGCAGCTGTGTGTAGGCCCTGGGCGTGTGTGTGTGTGTGCATGTGTGTGTGTGTGAGGGGCCTGGGAGCACCTGCCTCTAGTGTCTTCTCTAGGGGGCACTGTGTCCCCAGGCCCTCTCTGAGCCCCAGGCCCCTCCTCACCAGGCATGGGTGGGCTAGGCGGGGGAGCAGCCAGAGCTTGGGTGTGTCCTGGAGGTGGGCTGGGGGGGGGGGGCCTTCTCACTGGGCTCCCTGCTGTTCCGTTTTTAGCTAAACCAGGTGACCCTTTCCTCCGTCTGGCTGACGCTCCTCGGCCCAAACCGAGTGACCAACTGAGCCACAGAAACATCTCCTACTCGAAGCAAACCAGAGTGGCCCCGGCCGCACCCTTTGCCGGCCGAGCCAAGGAGGCTGCCTCAGTTTCCCTGAGGCAGCCACAGACCCCCAAAAGTGGAACCCAGAGGCCAAGTTCCACCCCCAGCTTATCCCAGCCCTCTCAGCTGACAAAGCCCAGGGGGCCCGGGGGTCCCAGCTCCGGAGCCAAGGCAGGGCCACCCACCAATCCGCTTCGACATCCTGCTTTCTCTGTAGGTAAGGTCTGTCCAGGGAGCCCTCGTATTCTCCTTGGCACTGATTCAGGGGGTGGGCAGTCCCCGTCCCCCCCGCAAGAAAACTCAGCCTAGATCTGGCCAGCCCTGAGGAAGTGGGAATTACGCTTCCCACAGGCCCAGCATCGCAAGCCTGCGACCGGGGCCCGCCTCTGCTGTGGTGGGGTGCCAGGAGCCTCCCTGGCAAGGGAAGAGAGGTGGAGCTTGGGAACGGGGCGGGGGGGCTGGAATTGGCCCAGATGGAGATGGGGGACGAGTTGCTGGGGCCTGCCCCCTGCCGTGCGGGGCCAGGGGCAGGGGGCTAATGTCCTCTTGTGCCCTAGGCGCCTCACCGGGCAGCGGGACTCCTCAAGTCCAGGGTGTGAGCCAGCAGCCGTCAGGCCCCTCGTCTGGAAGGTGAGGGGCAGTCACTTGGGCAACCCTGGGCCTGGCCTTCCTCAGGCCCTCCCTGATGCAGGGGAGGCATCTGGGTCTGGGGGGCTGTGGGATGCAGGGTGTGGACGTGTCCAAGGCACGCAGCCAGTCTGGGTCCAAGGCAGGGCTTGAACCCAGGCCTTCTGCCGCTCAGCCCCTCGCTGCTGTGGCCTCTACGTTCCGTTTGTTGGTATGAGCGCTGTAGGAGCATCTTGCCGGGTGCATGCAGTAGGTGCTCCATAAGTGCTGGCCAAGTTAGGTTGATGGCCTCGAGAGGCACTGGGGGCCCTCTGGGCGTCCGCCTCCCCTCCCCCTCTCTAGTGGCGGTCTGGAGGTCTGTAGTAATCTGGCCTGAGGATGGGGATTAACACACCAGGGGGCCTGCTGTGGGGGGACCCTAGACTTAGCTACAGCCTGTAGGCCGCAGCCCAGGCCCCCTGACCGCCTGGGCCTCCAGGGCAACTTTCTGGCAGAATGCCCCTTGCTGGGCCAACCTCGGCCTGAGAAGTGGGCCTTCCTTTGTTCCAGTGCTGCCCTGCGTGGCACCCCTACACGGTGCTCCTCAGGGGGAGTTCCACAGCCCCCCGGCAGCAGTACCTGCACCCCGCTGAGTGTCCGGCGCCTGTCAGCCCTGCCTACGCCGTCCAGCCGCCGAGCGTCAGCCCTTCCGTCGTGGCCGACACCCAGAACCGGCCTGAGAGCCACCTTCCCGCCTCAGCTGGTGGCTGCCCGGACCCCCTCGCAGGCACCCCCCAAGAAAGCCAAAGGCAGGTAAGATGAGAAGGGCCAGAGGAAGGCGCTGTGCTGGGCCCCCTCACTGAGCTGTCCCCAGCCCGGCCGTCTGCTCGAGGCCTCCGCTGACACCCACTCCTCTCCTCTCAGCTCTCTGAGGGGGCCGCCTCTGCCTCCAGTCCCCTTCCGTTCCTGAAGGGTGGCAGTTCCTGCAGGGTCTCTCTCCCCTGTAAGGATCTCTGCTGCTCTCTGCGAGGGAGAGAAATCGGTCCTCGCCGCAGGGCGAGCGCTGCCCCATAGCTCCTCTGCCTGCAGCGTCCTGTGCAGCCTCCCCACCCGGGCTTCTGGCCCGTGAAGGCGCAGTCTCGCCGGCCTTCCGGGTTCAGAACCCCAATGCGGGCCTGGCCCCTGGGCGAGGCAGGACCAGCCCAGCCAGCCTCTGCCGGAATGCCTCCGGTGACCCGGAGCTCCTTCCCTCCCTCCCTCTCTCGGGCAGCCTGTCCTGGTCCCCAGCGTCAGGTCTCCGTGGCAATGGGCAGCCCTGAGGGTGGAAGCGCCTGTACTCAGGGTGGGCTGTTTCCTTTCCTAGGCCCGAGCAAGCCCAGGAGACAGGCAGGCCAGGGGCTCCTTGCCCGTCTGACCCCCCTCTGGGGGTGCCTTTGGCCCTCGACTTTGCCTCTCCTGAGCAGACGGCCCCCAGGATCCCTGGGGAGGAGGCCAGGGAGCAGCGGGGGACAAAGCCGGCCCCCCCAGAGGTACCTGTTGTCATGGGAGGGGGTGGTTTGGCAGTGACCCTGGACTTCTGGTGCTCACGCTGGCCTTTGATCTATGTGAGGCCTCCCACGTGTGCTGAATCCATCTCCCAAATCGAGCGAACAGTCAAGGGGCAGAGGGTGTGGGTCAGGCTGGTTCTCCTCCACAGTAAGACCACAGATGTGCCCTGGGGGTCAGGACGATGCGGCCGGGAGCCCTGGGCTGCAGCTGCTGGTCCCTGCCCCCCTCACAAGGAAGCTGCTCTAGCGCCCGCCTGAGTGCCATGGGAGCCGGCCCGGACGCCCGTTCCCCGCTGCGTCCTTGGCCTCCACCTGAGGCTGCAGAGAGAGAGAGGATGGGGTTCCGGGCTCCGGAGCCGATGCCCTCAACAGGGCCAGACTGTCTTGTGAGCTGAGTGGACATTGGGACCCAGGTGACCGTTGCCCCCTCTCCTAGGCCGTGCTCATCCATATTGGCCCCGACACCCGCGCTGCTGTCCCAGCAATGCCAAAACCGCCTCTCCGTGGCCAGCCGCTCCTCGACTTCTCCAACAGCCCTGAAGTGGACCCGCGATGGCTCCCCCTGATGCCGGCGAAGGCGTTGGCCGGTGAAGGCCCGCTTCTCATCGACCTGTTTCCCTCTCCAGAAGAAGCCAAAAGCATCCCGTCCAAACCTCTGCCAGCCACGGGGCAGGTGAGGACGGGGCTGGGCCCGGCGGGGGGCATCTGGTCAGGTGGGGAGGGGCAACATTGCACGGCCCCATCTATCCTGTGAAGGTGGGCTCACCTCATCTGACCCCTCAGGCCCCATTGCCTGGTCATTGGTGTAGGGGGGTGGGGGGTGCCTCATGTCCCAGACCGTGAGCCCCCGGGGCCGGTCTGTGTCTTCATGAGCATCCCCAGGGTGGCGCTTCTGTCAGAGCTTCAGGAGACAAGGGCCTGGCACGCCTGGGGTTGCCCTTGAGGGAGGGTGAGGCCAGGAGTGGGCCCGCCCCGATGTCGTCCCCTCCCATGTTTTCTTTCAGCTGATAGACCTGAGCTCTCCTCTCCTCAGCCTGAGCCCTGTGGAGGACAAGAAAAACCTGAACTCTCCGCTCCTCAGGTTTTAGGTGGGCAGCCGCCGGCCCGAGAGCCCCAGCCCAGGGCCTGGGAGCGACTCCCAGCGAACAAAAAATGTGTAACTTACAGGGACAAATTAGGACGCTTTGAGGTTTTTTATGTCTCTTTTTATCAAGTTTGTTTAAAAAGTCCAACAGAGATTAAATAAAACTCGCTGATCTGTGGTTTTCCTGTCTTGACTGCCAAGTGGACGAGGCACCTGAACCCTAAAACCCCGGGCGCGGGAGGAAGGGCAGAGGCCGCGGGGCCCCGTGACGCGGCCAGCTCTGGAGCCAGGAAGAGCCTGGTGCACGTCCCTTCTCAGCTGTGGCCTTGCTGGGGGACCCTGCCCCCGTCCCCACCCTCTGAGCCCACGGCAGCTCCAGAGAAGGTCCTCACCTGCACTGGGAGGCAGGTGTCTGCCAGGGCAGAGGCCCGAATTCGAGCAGGCGAGGAAGGCATTCCCCGATGGGCTTGAGTGAAGCAACAGGAAAGGCCCGGCCCCAGGGAGCCCTGCCTGCATCCCGGCTTCGATCTGCCCAGGCCCCCTCCAGCTGCACCATCCTCGGCCCATCCCGCTTCTCTGGTCTGTGCCTGGCTTTCTTTTCTGGGGCTTTGCGGCTTCCCCGGGGCAGGCCCACACTGGACAGCCCCCTACCCCCTCCTGGCCCAGGCAGGGCAGGATGAAGCAGGAATGCTGTGGGGGTCCAGCCCACCCGATGCTGGAGCCTGCTCTCCACTTCTGAAACGATCTTTTTTCCATGAAAATTCTCATTTTTGAGCAAACATGTTTTGTTTCCTTTGCACCTCCCAGCCTCCGGGAAAAAGAAAAACCACTTTCCCTCTGACCGGTCTGGGCCCCCCCCCCCCCCCCCCCAGCCGGGGTCTCTCTTCTCATGGCCCTGGGCCCCTCAGGGCGTGGCTGTGGGCCATCCTCATGGTGGCTCTACCCTTCTCCGCCAGCTTTCTCCAGCTGACCGTCACTGACCCCCCGGGCCCACTCGGCAGCACAGACAGCACCCTTCCACACACGGCTCGCCCTCCGCTGGGCGCTCCCGTGGTCTGGTCAGACGTCTGGAGAGGTCGGAGACCACCCCGTGGGGAGAAGCAGACGGGCTCCAGGCCAAGTACAGAGCTGACTGAGGCTACCCTCTCCCCCACGACATCCATCGTCCACGTCACTGGAAGCCCAAGAGGGAGACCTGGGCGGGCACAGCCGGGATAACAGCTGGTGCCCTTCCCTTTCCATAGGGGACAGGAGGGGATTGAGAGGCAGGTCCTGTCCTTGGCCAAGGCCCCCCGCCCCCGCACCTGGTACCCTCTGGGTGGTGGGCCTCCTGAAGGCCTCCTCCACACTGGAAAAGAAGCAGGAGGGGAAGGAAGGTCTGTTGTCCAGACTCACCTGCAGTTGGAGGGGCCCAGACCAATGTCCTTACCCCCCTCCCCCACACCATGGTGACAGTCTTTGTGAGGTGGGGGCAGACCTGGCCTGCATCAGAGGCAGGAGTTTGCGGGGGTGGGGTGGGGGGGGGAGCCCAGGCCTTCTGAAGGACTCATCTTTGTTTTTATTTAACCCCTAGGTTTAATTCTGTGGCAGAAAAATCCTTCACATTCCTGTTGTCTCCCATCATGGTGCCTTTGCCCGGGCTGAACCCCATGCCTGCAGTACCCTCCCTCGTTCCCTACATTAGGGCCCCTCAAGATTACTTGTTATTAATTCTGCATCCTCTGGGCGTGTTCTGTCCCCCATGGAACATGGCCCATCTAGGCTCTTGTTTCTGCCTATCGCAGTGCCCGCGGGGCACACAGTTGGTGCTGGATAAATGCTTGTTGGACTGAATGCAGCCAGTGGACTCCGGCAGCAGGACGAGGGGAAATGCAGGCACTCCAGAGAGGCCCAAGCCCTCCACTCCGGCAGGCTGGCCTGCTCAGCTAGGACCCCAAGGGTCTTGGGGCTCTTGGCCCTTCAGAGATGCCTCCGTCCTCTCTGGGATCCCGCCCCCGGGCACGGGCTCCGCCTCAGGATGGTGGGAGGGGGAACAGGGTACTGAGCCCGCAGAAGAAGAGCCGGGGGCCAGAGATCTCCCCATATCCCAAGGCGGTGATTAGGCAGGGGGTCAGACTCCGCCTGGGAGAGCACATCTTGGGGGGGGAGGGATTCCAGCTCCTTTCTCTCTGCTGCCCCTGCAGCCTCTGGGGTCCCGGCTGCTCGTCCCTTCTCGGCCCCTCCCTCCAGTTCAGCGGGGTCTCAGGGGCCCTCCCCGCTTGGGACGGCTCGGATGCCCAGGGTGGGCTTCTGCCTCCGTGGGCCAGCGATCAAGCAGAGCTGGCGGCAGCCGCGGGCCCTGCACATGGACAGGACGGGCCACAGGCAGTGTCAGGCGGGATCTGAACCCAGGGCCTCGGCACCCACAGCCAGCCACGACCTCGGGCCCCGGCCCCTGGGGCCTCCAACCAATCAAGCCAGGAGGCATTTATTGAGCGCTTACAGTGTGGGGGGCGTGGGGTAGGAAAAGCTAAAGAAAGATACAGACGCAGTCCTGCTCCTCCTGCCTCCCTCCCTCCTTTCCTTCCCGGCCCGGCGGCGCCCCCTGGTGGACGGAGACAATGGCAGGTGGGAGAGTGGGAGGGATTAGGGAAGCGCAGAGAGGCCCCGCCCCCAGCGCAGCCCCCAGCCCTCCAGGCTCCGCCCCCAGCAC
The DNA here is from genome assembly GCF_900497805.2 of Vombatus ursinus. Classification (NCBI taxonomy): domain Eukaryota; kingdom Metazoa; phylum Chordata; class Mammalia; order Diprotodontia; family Vombatidae; genus Vombatus; species Vombatus ursinus. The sequence continues at coordinate 1,581,303 of NW_020950172.1, forward strand.
CGCCCTCCAGGCCCCGCCCATGCTCAGCACTCAGTCCTCCAGGCCCCGCCTCCGCGTAGCCCTGGCTCCAGGCCCCGCCCCTCGTAACCCCCCTCCAGGCCCCGCCCATACTCAGCACTCCGTCCTCCAGGCCCCGCCTCCGCGTAGCCCCCTGGGTCCAGGCTGCGCTCCTGTTCAGCGTCCTCCAGACCCCGCCCCTCGTAGCGCTTAGTCCTCCAGGCCCCGCCCCCAGCGCAGCTCACGCTCAGCCTCTTCCTCTCCAGGCCCCGCCCCTCTCAGCCGGCAAAGGCGGCCCTTCCGTTCCAAAGACTTTGGGGCGGTACTTCCGGCGCGGCGGGCCGCATTTCCGGCCGGAGGCATGGCAGCGGCTGCCGGCGTAGGGGTCGCACGGCGGCGTGTGGCGTGCGCCGTGTCCGGGGGCGTGGACAGCGCCGTGGCCGCGCTCCTGCTGCGCCGCAGAGGTGAGCAAAGGCGCGGAGGTGGGACCGGCAGGGGGAAGGGCTGGGGCCCCCCAGCCCCAGGTCTCAGGCTCGTGGGTGTCATTCAGCAAGCATCTTTTAAGCACCTACTGTGTGCCAGGCCCTGTGCAGCGGGCCTGGGACAGCAACAGCCCCTCCCTCCAGCCTTGCCCCCTGCTGCCTTGGCCCCTGCGGACCTCCGTCTCTTTTTCTGTTGGGTGCTTAGGGTGCCCCAGAACTGGGGCTCTTCACACCTGCCTCTCTGAACCTCTGTCTTTTCTTCTGTTGAGGG
>NW_020950172.1:1582062-1616974 GCF_900497805.2 Vombatus ursinus
CTTGACCCTGCCTTGCTCCCTCTCAGGCTACGAGGTCACGGGCGTGTTTATGAGAAACTGGGACTCGCTGGACGAGCGCGGCGCGTGCTCCGCGGACAGAGACTGCGAGGACGCGGCCCGCGTGTGCCGCCTGCTGGACATCCCCTTCCGCCAGGTGTCCTTCGTCAAAGAGTACTGGCACGACGTGTTCACGTAAGCCGGGCGGGTGGTGGGGCCCCCGGGGTCGGGGCACGCCAGCCTCAGCCCCCCTCAACCATCCCCCGGACCCCCGCAGCGGCCCCCCACTGGCAGCTTGGACAGGGAGGGACCCGTTGTTACAGGCGAGGAAACTGAGTCCCAGAGACGTTCCGTCCCCTGTTGAGCGTCGCACAGGGCGCAAGGCAGCGCAAAGCCGGCATTCCGCCCAGAGACCTCGGCAGGGCCGCCTCTTCCAGGAAGCCCATCCGCACCGCATCTCCCTCCCGTTCTCCCGGGTCAGCGGTCCCATCGTCCCTTGGCTCGTGGCCCCGAGGCCCCGGGGGAGACGGGGCATCTGCACCTGGTTCCCTTCGACCTTGCATTGGGCACCTGGCCGGGTCGGGGCCTCACGCATAGCGGAGCTCGGGCGAGGTGTCAGATGCGGTATCGTCGGGCCACCCGTGGGTGTGTGAATGTGCATGCATGCGCTGTGCGTTCGCGTGCAGGTATGAGCGTGCATGAGGTGTGCACACGGGTGCGCGTGGATTGTGCGGGTGCATGTGTGTGTAGGGAAGTGTGTGCACACTGTGTGTGTGCTCGTGTGAGTGTGCACGTGTGCGTGTGAGCATATTGTGTGAATGTGCGTGTGCGTGTGTGCTGGGTGGCGAATGTGCGGGAGGCCCAGTGCGCTAAGGAGAGGCCCCGGGGCTGGGGCTGGGAGCAGGGAGCGGACAGCCCACGCGCCCTTCCCGCGGTCCGAGGGAGTGGGGCCGTTAGTATCTCCATGCGTGGGGACTGCGCTTCCGGGCAGCTCTTTCCACCTCAGCTGCCTCAGTTTCCTCCTCTGTCAAATGGGGATCCCCGCAGCGCCGGCTCCCCGGGGGTGGGGAAGGTCCAAGGGGATAGCGCTTGTCAGGCGCCTGGCACAGAGCTGGCGCTCTGTCGGTGCTGGAGGGTTGGGAGGGAGGGAGGCTACAGGCGGTCACCCAGGGCCAGGAAAGGATGGGGCTGGTGTGGAGACACGGACCCCCCAGTGGTGAGCTCTGCGGCCCTGCCCTTCACCCCCTGGCGCTGCAGCGGCCAGCTGGCGGCTGGGGGCTCAGCTCCCTGAGGGAGGGCGTCAGAAGCACCTACTGTGTGCCTCCTCCTCCACGCAGGCCTGCAGGGGCGGACCAGGTGGGCCCACAGCTCATGAGGAGACGCCCCAGGGGCCCTGCTGCTGGGGACCTCCGGCCAGCCTGGGCTTGGGGGGGCGGGGCAGAAACAGTGACCACGCCCATTCCTTCCCCGGCCCCGCCTCCGAATGACCCGAGCTCTCTGTCTTGACCGGCTGCAGGGACTTCCTGAACGAGTATGAGAAAGGGCGGACCCCGAACCCCGACATTCTGTGCAACAAACACGTCAAGTTCAAGGCTTTCTTCCGCTATGCCGTGGACCACCTGGGTCAGTCTGGGGGGCCGTGTGTGCCCGAGGGCGCGGGCGGGCACACGTGTGTGCGAGCGTGAGCACGTGCCTGTGGACACTGTGTTTGTATGCACACACGTGTACAGATTTAAACACTCACCCTTCGTGGTTGGTCGGTTCTGTTCTAGGCCCCAGAACTGAGGTGAGGTGGGCAGGGGCAGACCCAGGGCCGAAGGAGCAGCTAGAGCCAGTGATGCCCCCCCACCCCGGGAGGTCCTCAGGCCCGGCCGGCCCCATGGGGGGGTTCTTTCCTGAGTTTGACGCCAGACAGAGGCGGGAGGAAAGGGAGGCGCACAGAGGCAGGCCGCTCAGGGTCCTGGGTGCCTGCCACCTGGCGTGTCTGTGTGACCACGGCAGGAGCCGACGCGATGGCCACGGGACACTACGCCAGGACGTCCCTGGAGGACGAGGAAGTCTTTGAGCAGAAGTACATCCCCAGGCCGCAGGGGCTCTTCAGGAACCGCTTCGAAGTGAGAAACGGTGAGTGAGGCCTGGGGCCCTGGCGAGGGATTGAGGCCAGAGGGGCCAGGGGCAAGAAAGACCAGGGAGTCCAAGGGCCGTGGGGCCTGGCGCTGCCTCCAGAGGTCACGTGGGGCTCTTCCAGTCTGAGCTGGTCTAGAGCAGCCCCCCAGGGCTCCCCTAACCCCCCCCAGCTACCTGTGATTATTGGGAGGCAACTTTTAGTTCAGTACCGAGAAGGCCCTTTCCCCCAGGAACCCCTGCATTTGGGTGGGAGGTAGGGTCAGCTGTGGGAGGGCCACATGGGATGAGTCACTCTCACTAACTCCGGTGCGTGCACTGTGCACGTCTGCATGTGTGTACATATCTGTTCACATTGCCTTGTATGCATGTGTGTTGAGGGGGCCAAGACCAGGCGCACTGGGCATGGACACTTGGGGAGGGGGTGGGTGCCCGGCCCCCTTTGTGGATTCTGTTCAGCCTGACTCTTTGGAGAAATCCTGCCTTCTCGAAGTCCGTTGGGAATCTGGGGTGCGGGGCAGATGCCGAGTAGGCGGGAAGCTGGCCCTCAGCCTCGTCCGGACGGCTCGGGCCCCTCTTTGTCGGGCTGAGGCTGGCCGCTGTCCGGGCACGTCTCGGGCCTCTCCTGGCGTTGGCTCAGAGCCTTCACGGGCCCCCACGTGACTGCCACAGCTGGGAATGATGGACGTGGGTCCCCCCGGCTCCCCTGGGGGCCCTTCACGGGGTCCTGCTTCCGGCTTGGTGTCTGAGGCCCCAGGCCTGGTCACTGGCCACCAGGAGAGTTTTGGTAGCCCAGCCTCAGAGGGCCATCCCACCTGGCCAGGGCTACGAGTGGATTTTGCGGGGGCGTCATTTCCATCCATCTCATCCGGCCCACGGCAGCCCTTCGGCCAAGGCCATGCCGCCCTCGGGGGCTCCAGCCACCATCCACTGCTCCCCACATGGAGACTTGGGGCCTCCGGCTTTGGGAAGGATTGTGGGCATCTGTGGAGACCCTCCCCATGGGTCACGGACCCCCACCCCGCCATCGTCCCCAAATCCTGCTGTGCCTGGGACAGCCTGAGTGCCGGCCTTCCATCCTGTCCAAAGAATAGGCAGGAGAGGTTTCCTTTACAATAACGACACTGGGCCGGGGCGGCGCCTGAGGCGGGGGACCCTCTCCTCGCTCCCAGGGGGCCCGCCCTCATAGGCCGATATAGCTGGCAGCCGTGACCAACCCTGCCCCTTCTGTGTCCCTCGCAGCCGTCAGGCTCCTCCAGGCAGCAGACACCGTCAAAGACCAGACCTTCTTCCTCAGCCAGGTCCCCCAGGAGGCCCTGCGCAGAACCATCTTCCCTCTGGGGGGGCTCACCAAGGGCTTTGTGAAAAAAATCGCTGCCCAGAACGGCCTTCAGCACGTGCTGCAGAGGAAAGAGGTCAGTCCCTGGCCTCGGTTTCCCCTTCACCAATGACCACCCTGAGCTTGGGGGAGCCGCAGGCCAGGGAAGCTGGTCAGGGGAGAGATCGGCCCTTCCTGGGACGGGGCAGGGGGAGGCCTGGGAGGAGTGGAGCAGGTCCCCTCCCCAGCTGTCCTCGTCCCCCCGCCTGCGCAAGGCGCAGCCCCAAGAGCTGCCTGGCACCCTGAAAGGCCAACCAAGCATTTGTGGAAAGGAAGGCCAGGGCGGCCCACGATCAGAGGAAGAAAGAAAGCTGCTGGTGCGGGACCTGCCCCGGGGGACGTGCTGAGACCCTCGGGACAGAGAGGGGCAGTGAGGCTTAGCCGAGGCCTGTCCAAGTAGAGGGGACCCAGGTGTGGACCTGGAAGCTGCTTCCCTCTGGGCCTCGGGGAATTCCTCTCTGAAATAAGCGGGGGGAGCTTTGAGTAACGGTCACTAAGGGCCCTGGCCCCCGGAGGAGGCCCGTGACTCAGTTACTGTGGAGGCCGGCGGGCTGTGGCGTCTCCCCGGCTGCCAGAGGCGTCTCGTGACCAAGGACATGCATTTGCTTCCCTTTCAGAGCATGGGCATCTGCTTCATCGGGAAACGACACCTGGAAAGTTTCCTGCTGCAGGTGAGGCACCTTTGGCAGGGCCCACCCGCCAAGGTTGTGGGGTCGCGGAGGGCTTCCCGCGCGTAAAGACTCCATCTGTCTTACAGTATTTACGGCCTCGTCCGGGGAACTTTGTTTCAGTAGAAGATCACAAGGTTTTGGGAACGCACCAAGGTAAGAGTCGTCGTTCTGATTAATCTGGGCGAGCGAAGGCCCGTGATCCCCATCCGTGAGGACTGGAGCCTGTGCTTACAGCACGCGCTTCTCCCCAGGCTGCTTCCTGTTCACCCTCGGCCAAGGCGCTAAGATCGGGGGCCTGAGAGATCCCTGGTATGTGGTGGAGAAGGACCTGAACAGCGGGGACGTGTTTGTGGTGAGTGTGCGTGGGCCGCACACGTGTGTGCACGCGTGACGTGTGTGCGAGGGCCGTGGGGCCCGCTCCGGGGAGTTTGTCGTCACTGCCGCCAGCGCTTCACCGAGCCGGCCTTTGGGTGAAACACCCAAACAACGATCACAGAGTCGTTTTGTGGGCAGAATGTGTGTGGGGAGGGGGGAGGCCCAGGGCGGGCTTCCTCCTGCCCCATAAATGGGGTTCCTGGATCGTCCCATGAGCCCTTTGGGGCTGTTCTGGGAATGGCCTGGGGAGGCACGAGGAGGCTACACATCTGGCCGCTGGGCAGGGCAGGGGCCGGGCATTGCACACGTAGGACGGGCCCCCCAAGGGGAGGCCCAGAGGGTGAAGGTTCCTACCTGAGGCCGCCTGAGCTTCACGCCCCCGGGCCCTTCCCTCTACTCTCAGGCCGTTGGTCAGTCGGCTGAGACACTGGGGCAGAGCAGGCCCCGGCCTCTTCCCCTGACCCCGGGCACCCCGGCCTCGGCCCCTCCAGAGGGGCTGCTTCTTGGCCCATCCTGGTCTGTGCCCTCCCCAGGCCCCTGGCCCCGACCACCCTGCCCTCTACCGGGACCTGCTGCGCACGGGCCGTGTGCACTGGATCACTGAAGAGCCCCCGGCCCGGCTGGTCCACGACAAGATGATGGAGTGTCGCGTCCGCTGGCGGCACCAGATGGCGCTAGGTAAGGCTCGGCACGAGCGTCCCCTTCGTCCCAGGGAGACAGGAGCAGCAGGCCCGGGTCCCCTCTTCCTCAGCCTCGCTGGTCACTCAGCCCATCCGGCTGACCCCGGGCACTGCCCTGCAGGGCCCTCTGGCCTCCCTGACGGTTCGCAGGCCGGGGGCCCAGGCGGCTCTGACTCCCGCTTTTCCACCATAGCGCCCTGCGTGCTGACGCTCAATCAGGATGGCAGTGTGTGGGTGACCGCCGTGAAGCCGATGAAGGCCCTCGCCACGGGCCAGGTCAGTGTCTCCCTTGGCTTTGGCCTCAGCCTCATCTTCCAGGCCTGGTCACCCAGACACGGAGCATCCAAGAGGCAGCATCAAAGTAGCCTCCACCGGCCCCAGGGGGCCCTTCCTGCTCCCGGGAGAAACTCACGCGGGGACCCAGGAGCATTCTGGGGGACGGGCTCCCAAACACCCACAGGGGCTGATGGGAGGGAGAGGGGCAGGCTCTGGGGACTCAGCTGGTCAGCTTGGGCCTCCCTAGAGAATGAGAGTCTGCTCCCAGGAAGGTCCCCGAGGGCCACTCCGAGAGTCAGAGCTGGGAGGGGCCGAGAACAGCGACCGAGAATGTCAGGGTGGGGGTCTGAGAAGTGTCCCAGGATAAGGACTCCTTTTTCAGAAAGCTGAGCCCTCCTCCAAAGCTCAAGCTAATGGAGGGAGGAAGCTGGCAGGCTGGCTGGCTGGGGGCTGCTCGGGCCCAAGGCTCCTCCTCTGCCGGGGGCGGGTCACAGCCACAGCCCTCCCCCGCTCCGGACAGGGGGTATAAAGGGGAAGGGGTGACAGGGGCCCTTTCCACCTCCCGTCCTCGGCCTCCAGCAGGCAGAGACACATGTCATCTTTTGTCACACTGTGGAAGTCTTTGGGAAACGTTGTGATGGAGATCCCGCCTGCTGGTCTGCTGGCCTGAGATAGGTCTCGGGCATCCTTGGGATGTGAGGGATGGCTTTATTGGGTGCGGCCTCTCTGAAGGGATCAGGAGGAGGCCTGGTCCTCGGCCGGTCCAGGACGGGGGGATCAATCCCTAGCTCACAGTCAGGGCATTGGGCAGGCTGAGCCGGGCCCCAGGGCGAGGCAATGCACCGGGGGACAGAATCTAGAGGCCAGCTAGGTGGGCGCAGCAGCCGCTGCTGCATAGGGACAGAACTCGGCCTGTCCCCTGATCTGACTACTGCACTGTGTGCACGAGGGGTCAGAGGGTGGGGAGGCACCCTCCAGCTGCTACGGGACCAGCCCATGTCCCCCAGCAGGAGGGGGACCATCCCCACTGCTCAAGCTAGTGCCCCTGAGGCCTTGAAGGCCCTGCCAGTGAAGTGTAGGCCGTCTGCTGCCCCCGACACTCAGACTGCAGGGCAGGCCCCTGGGGATCGAGAACCTAGCACGTGCTGCTCACTGGATCACGTTTGGTGGTCGCAATCCGCTGCAGCGAAGTCCTTGGAATGCTGTAACCAGCATTTGGCATGCAGGGCCCAGAGACTGCTGGCTGGCAGTCTCTCCTGGGGCTGCCAACTCACAGAACGTTTGCTCTTACAGTTTGCTGTGTTCTACAAGGGTGACGAGTGTCTGGGCAGTGGAAAGATCATGAGGCTGGGGCCTTCGGCCTACACGCTGCAGCTGGGAAGGAGGCAGGCTGCAGTGACCAGTGAGGCCTTGGACGGCAGCCAGGGCCCCACCACGGGCCCCAGTAGCTGAGCCTCTGGCGGGGGTCCAGCAAGGAAGGTCCAGGGTGGACGTCAGGCCTGCCCCCAGGCCCCCGTGTGGTCCTCCTCAGGCCTCCCCAGCGGGGCGCCCCATTATCAGATCCAGGGACAAGACCGGAGAGGGGCCGGGAGGCTCACCCCCTGCGGCAGAGCACGGCCATGGAGATTGCTGCTGTCTGTGCCGGGGCAGCTGGACCCCCACCCGCCTGGCTTTCCTGGTAAATGGAGCTGGGGAAAGGACACGTGGTGGGAGGGACCTCCCTCTGTCGCTGCTGGACTGTGGGGATAAATAAAGGCTGTGCCTGGACGTGGCTGGCTCCTGGCCTTTCCTTTCCCCTTCCTCAGGGCCCGCACGCCTCAGACCACAAGGTACTGACGAGCAGCCCCCGCCTCACGCTGGCCTGCCGTGACTAGGCCCTTGGCCAGAGCCTTCTGAGGCCAGGACTGCGGGAAGGGGCCCAGAGGAGCCCCCCGGAGGGTGGAGAGCAAGCGGCCAGTGGGAGCCCCTGGAGGGCTGGGACTGCGGCAAGGGGCCCAGGGGAGCCCCAGAGGGCCAGGAGCTGGTGGCCAGAGGAGCCCCAGGGGGCCGAGAGCAGGCAGCCAGCAGGAGCCCCTGGTGGCAGGAGAGGCTGGTGTCGAACAGTCCTCACGTAGGGGACCTTGAGTAGTGCTCTCTGTCTCATCCTTGGAGTTCAGGTGTGGCCAACTCCCCCAACCTCATTTGGGGTCTCCTTGGCAGAGATGCTGAGTGGTCTGCAGTTCATTTTACAGATGAAGAAACTGAGGCAACCAGGGAAAAGTGACTTGTCGGGGGAGGCTGGATTTGAACCGGTCTTCCTGACTCCAGGCCCAGCGCTCCAACCACTGAGCCACCCAGCTGCTGCCCCGCTTCAGCCTCTAGAAATAAAAAAGTAAAACAGGACAAGCTGGTTCTGTGTGGCCCCTTGCCCCTCTCAGTTCGGTGGTCCTGGGATCTGCACCTGCGGCGGGTTCCAGACGCTCCCCTGGAGGCGTGGGGGTCACGGTTCATCACTCAGAAGCCTGGTCTGTAGGAACTCCAGCTTGGCTGGAGCCGGGGAGCCCCCAGGCCACGACTTTGGGAAGGTGAGCGAGTAGGGGAAATCCTGAGTCCTGGCAGGACTCCCCAGTGGGGAGGAAGCTGCAGAATGATACTCCCCCCCCCTTCCTCCCAGCCTCTCTTCCTCCCTTCAGTCGGTGCCCCCAGCTCTTAATGCCTTCAGGTCTACACGTGTCCACACGTTCCTTGGTTACAGCTCCCATGGAATGGAGAGACAGGAGCTTCTGGCCATGGGGGTGTGCAGTGGGACTGGGGGAGCCCCCTCAGCCCCTGGAACCAGGTCAGAGCCCAGGAGCCCCCTTTCACCTGGTCATTTGCCCCAGTGGCCTCCGCAGCCCCTGGGGCAGAGGCTGATCCTGGAAATGCTTGAAGACAGCTGTGGGGTATTCCGCCTCTGTCTTCAGGCGGTCCTCTTCACTGGAGGAACATAGCAGCCTTTGGCAGATGCAGTGGGGGTGGACTTCGCTCCCTGGTGAAGTCGAGGTCCGTAGATCTAAGCCCAGACAAGGACACTGAGGCCCAGGTAGCCTGGCCAAGGTGATGATGGGGAGGGGGCCCTAGGCCGCCACCGGGCAGCTCTTCCTCACCCCAGGCCCCGCTTCTCGTGGTCTGAAAACAGCCCCGTTTGTCACAGCGCTGTCCCCGAGGGGCCTGACAGTGACCCAGGGAATCCAGCCTGCGCTTGCCCCTTGACCCCACACCTCACAAATCAGGGGACCCGGCAAACAGGAATGTGGTGGAACATGTTGGTGGAGGGGGGAGCCGCCGCGGGAGCTGCTGAGCCACCGCGGAGGCTGAGAGGGAGGGTCACCAGTGTGACAAGAGTGGAGGGGCCAGTGTGCTGCAGGGGGCATCTCGTGGGCCCCGAGTCCAAGCCGCACCTGGCCTAGAAGCATCCAAGAAATGGTCGTCCCGCCTTCCTGCCTCTGCCAGCCGGTGGGGTTGGCCTGACAGTCATGAAGTCATTCAGCATTCCTCTAGTGCATAGCTTCCGCCATCTTGTGAGGTCCAGCTGGGCATAGCAGAAAGCGCCCTGGCTCGGGCGTCAAAGGCCCAGGGCTCAATTTCACCTCTGATGATCACTAGCGGTATGGCCTTGGGAAAATCCCTTGTCTTCCCCAGGCCTCAGTTTCCCCATCTACAAAATGCCAGGGGTGGCTGGGCCAGCCCCAGGAGCATCCCAAGTCCTTTCTTTTTTGACCTGGAGTGTGATTTCATCGATATAAGTCAGCAACATTTCAGCAGTTAAGGGCCTCAGACTTGTGACTTGTCCGGGATCCGTCAGCAGCGGGACTCCATCCTAGATCTTGCTGCCCTCTGTCCGCTTCTCTTATGGGCATTATTCTCCCCTTTAACAGACAAGGAAATCAAGGCTCGCAAAGCTGAAGGGCTCCGTCCAAGGTCGCTCAGCTGGGAAGGGTTGGGGGTGTTGGGGTCTGGGGCCTGCTCTGTCGGACCAGGAGGCTGCTACTCCCGGGGTCACGACCCTCACCGGCCTGCTCTGCTTTCTCTTTCCTGCTTCCAGTCAGTTCTCAAGGAGCAGCCGGATTCCTCTTCTTGACTCACAGATCTGCCCTCCTCTGCTCAAAACTCAAGTCGCTCCCTGCCTTCCAAAAGCCGCCCTTCCCTGGGCGTTGCCCACCCAGACTTCCCACGTCGTCTCCTCCGTCACTCCTGCCCTCCTCCAGGTGGGGAGAACTCCTCCGGCCTCTGGTCTGCACTCACGCTCCTCCCCAGGTGTCCAGAGCAGGACCACCAGGACATGAAGGGTCTCAAGCCCACGGTGTGTGCGGGTCAGCCGGAGGACCCAGAGGAGGCTCAGTGGGCACTCTAGCCACCCTGGCTGTTTGAAGGGCTGCGGCAAGAGGACGGGGTGGACTGCTCTAGCCCAGGGGCAGAGTCCCCAAAAGTGGAATGGGCTGCCGCAGGAGTTGGTAAACTCCCCATCACCAGAAGTATCCAAGCAAAGACCGGGTGATGTCTACCTGTCCCATGTTGTAGAAAGGATTCTTGACTTTCTGTGATTCTGTTCCCGGAGTGTTCCCTCTGCCCCTTCTGTCTGCTGGGGGCTGCCTTCTTCTTAGGAGCCATCTCCCCTGAGAAACCTTCCCTGATCTCTCCCATCAGCAAAGATCTCTTCTTACCCCCCACCCCCTACACACATGCACACACACACACTCACATACACACACTCACACACCTGTAATTTCACATCTCTTCAACACATTTCTGTAATACTTTGAGAAGAATCTGGAATCATGCCAGCGTGGGTCTCAATCCTCTACCCTTCTCCTCTTGGGCACTCCACAGTCCTCCAGAGAGTGTCCACACAGGGTCCTGGAGGCCTCTCTGGGATTCCGTCGTGATGCCCCTGGGCCACCCCTCCGCAATCCTTCCCTATTTACACCCCCCACCCCGGGCAGCTGTCCCTTCATTGCCTTTGGATTGATCACCTTCAGCTGTGACTCTTGTGTTCTGTGTCTTTTCTTCCCACGGTATCACGGGCAGAATATTGATGTTAAAATGATAGGTTCTTCTGGCAGACCCCAGAGGAACTTTGAAATCATGGCGCCATTTCTCAGACGTCGGCTAGCTCCATCCTATTTCCAATTCTTATTAGCTGCGGACAAACGCTGGGCAGTCTGTTAGATTTGGGCCTTTGTTTCCTCATCTGTAAATGGAGGAGATTGGACTAGATCTTCCCTTAAGCTCTCCTCTGGCTCTAAATTTAGGATACCATGATTTTTCTCCTCTGCAGTTCTGGGCCAAGCTAATTTTTCGTTTGCATGCTGGTCCAAGACATGCTGGGCTGTCAAAATGTGCAACATGCATATTTCATCCACTTGGATTTTTCAGTGTGAATGGTTAAGCCAGATTTTTGAATGACTATGGTTTTGGCAGGGAAAATTATATGTGTTGTGGTGCTCCATGTCATTAGAACAGTGCCCTATGCCTATAAAGAATCCATTTGGAACTTACGAACTGTATGACCCTCAGCAAGTCACTTAACCCTGATTGCCTCACCAAAAAGAAAAAAAAAAAGACCATTTGGAGGAAATGCTCCTCTTTACGCTGTATAGACATTTTCCATGACAACGAGAAACACCAATGCTTATGGTGAGCCGATATCTCTCTGTTTCATGCCTCACTTGATATGGCTTCACATATCTCCCATGTCTGTACTGGTCATAGAATTTTCTATGATCTTAACATTCGTGTCTTAGTATGTATCATATATAACATAAATATAGCAGACTATATTTGAGGAAAACCTTGAAAGCATCATTTTGTTCTGCTGAGTCAAAAGCTTTGTGAAAGTCAACAAAAAGCACCAAAAAATCTTATATTCTCTGTACCTCTTAGATAGTGGAAATACGGAAATACAGCTGGCTGTAGAGAAGCACTCTCAGAGGCCTGCCTATTCCCGTCTTACACCTTCATCAAGGAGAACTTTACTGTGTACATAGACCGTTCTCATAAAGATTTCATAGAGGTGAAAAGGTGGTTCTGCTCTGAGACCTCGTTCTGGTTCCTGAAGGCTTTATGAATGAGGTTAAACACTTTGGCAGGTCCCATCGCAAGGAAGAGACACCCAGCTTTGCCCCAGCGACAGGTTGGACCCGCTTTCCAAGGACCTGCCTAGCTGGATGTAGACAGGCTCATCACCAGCAGGCTGGCCTCTGGGCAAGGGATTCTTCGGTGGTGGTGATGCATGAAATGATGCCAAATCGAGATGGCGCCCACTCCTGGGCGCTGTCATCTCCTGTACTGAGGTGGCTGATTAAGACCCCACAGGGGCCTGTTAGGTTGGCCTAGAGTCGTGCAAAGTTGGAACGGCCCACCTGTGAGCAGCCCTGTAAATACATCATCCCACTCCACAATTTAAGAAAATTGCTAGGGGCAGCTAGGTGGCGCAGTGGATAGAGCACTGGCCCTGAAGTCAGGAGTATCTGAGTTCAAATCTGGCTTCAGACTAAACACTTCACACTTAGCTGCGTGACCCTGGGCAAGTCACTTAACCCCAATTGCCTAAAAAATAAAAAACAAAACTGCTGTATCTGATGCAGCCACAAGGGCAGCCTTCCCTTCCCCCACGGGGGGCGGGGGGAGGGCTCTCCTGCCAACTGAAAAAACTAGGTGTGTGCACATCTGTTCTGTTTCTGCTCACTTGGTGGCATCCCTGACAGTCCTGAGCTGGCCCTGCCCTATATAAGATGAGGAATGCTGTCCAGGCCAGGGAAGTCTCGCCTATGCACCAAAGGGCACCAAAGGGCAGGCCGCTTAAAGCAATCAGAAATCTCAAAGCAAAGATCTAGTGGCAGGAGCAGATTGCATCTAGTCTCATCAATGAAAAACTGAGAAGCCTAAAGTGGAAATCAAAAAGTGGAAACAGCCTGGGCGCCTGAGAAGGAAGAAAGGGACAGAAATGGACATTTGGGCTGTAGTGACCACCCGCCACGTGCAGCCGCCGAGACCTGGGTGAGGGACAAGGCGGGGCAGGGGCAAGGTCCGGCCCACTGTGGAACACATATGCCTGTCCCGGCTCTGGACGCAGAGGGGAGCCGGACGTGGTGCTTTGTGTGTACGCACATGCATGTTGTGTTATTTCCATTCTGAGGCCCTCACCACCGAGGTCGAATGCTCACCTGGGCAGCACTCACTGTGGTGCCAGCGGGCAGAACACTCAGCAGAGGGTGTGGGCCAGGAAGCCCAGCTTTGAGAACGTCTGACCCTAACAGCCGATGCTCTGAATGTGAGAAGCCAGTGAGCTGATGTGTGGCAGAAGAAACTGAGGCACGTCCCTGCAGCTATTCTCAATATTGTGCGATGCATGGCTGCCGGCTGGGAGGGTGGCTCACCTCCAGGGGCATCTGAGAGAGGCGGGGTCCCAAGCATCATCTCACAGGATTCTTGGGAGCTTGTGATGAGCACATCCAAGGAGACTGCCGTGAGTCGAGCCACGTCATAGGCGCCGATGCCTCCACGAAGGATGAAGAGGTAGAGAACTCAGTGAAGAAACGGAGGGTCTCCTCTAAGCAAAGCGTACGTTGGCCAGCTTCATTGTGGAGGTGGCCAAGGCCTGGACTAGCAGACTGGAAAATAGAGTCGAAGGGGCAGCTAGGTGGTGCAGTGGATAGAGCACCAGCCCTGAAGTCAGTAGGACCTGAGTTCAAATGCGGCCTCAGACCAAACACTTGACACGTACTAGCTGTGTGACCTTGGGCAAGTCACTTAACCCCAATTGCCTCACCCCCTCTCAAAAAAAAAAAAAAGTCGTGGAAAAAAAAGAAAGAAAATAGAGTCGAGATTCAGAAATGGAAGTGTGGGTTGAGGATCCTCATGCTTTGGCGGACTGTGTCCCTTCTTTTACCTGGGAATTGACAGGCGCCCGCAGGGTAAGCCCGTGCAGCATCACCAACAGTCGGCGTTTTATCAGCCGGGGGCCTATTCCAAGTCAGCTGTCTGTGTGCAGATGGCCACCAAGGGCTTGAGCCGCCGTCAAAACTGACCCCAGAGGAGAGGGCGATGAAGACAAGGAAACAGCACACAACTCGTGATGACGGGAAACTGGGAAACACTTGAGCAAAGTCAATGAAATCGAATCAAAGAGAACGATCGTTCGTCGGTGTCGGCAGGATCCTTCCTGCACAGCAAGTGGCCCGTGGATCTACTGGAGCCGGACACCACTGCCCCAAGCCGTCTGGTCTGGGCCTGGGCCCATCCCGAGTGAGGGAAGGTGAGGGGGATGCCAGGCCAAGCTGAGGCTTGTGGGTCGGAGGCTGAAGAGGCAAAGGTGGGATAGGAACAGGCCGGGATTCTGGTGCAGTCTGTCTCCAGTCTGTGGGAGCCCTCCCTCTTCCCCTACAGGGCCAGGAGTTTGGCCCAGAGGCCCAGAGGCCCAGCCAGGTTTGGTGCTCGGCCCTCCCCAGAGACTGGTCACTTGGAGGCGCTCTGGACCACAGGGGAGCTCAGGACCAGAGGAGCCGAGGGCAATGGGGAGATGGCCAGCTCCTCCCTCTCTGGTGCCCGGCACCGTGTCTGGGCCTTTCTGGCACTGTTGTGGGCCTGTTATCTGGGGTCCTCTCCTCCCCCTAGACTTGCAGTTCCCAGAGGGTGGGCACCACATCCTCCCTCCCCCAGAGGGAGCCCCAGGCTTGGTGGGCACCTCACAGATGGGAGGTGGGCTGGGAATCAAGCATTGCCTGGTGATGAAGAAATGGAAGCTGGAAAGTGAAGTGAGGTAGTTGTGCTAAGTCAGGTGACCAGTGATGGGCCGGGCCAGGCCAAAAGCTGTGGCAGAGCTGGTCAGTCCCTTTGGCTCTGGTCAGGGAGTCTGTCTCACCAGGCAGATCTCAGAAGACAGGTTTGGGTCTTGGCTATTACATGTACTAGCTGTGTGACCCTGGGCAAGTCATTTCTGCTCCTCTGAGCCTCGGTTTATTCATCTGTAAAATGAGGAAGATCCTATTTGCATAGGAGAGGCAGCTTGGTACAAAAGATAAAGACCCCAGGGTCAGTAAGACGGGAGTGTAAGCCCTGGCCCTGATACCCACTGACCATATGACCCTGGGGCAAGTCACCTAGCCCTTCCACGTCCAGCACGTTGTCTCAAAGAAGTTACATATCGGTTCCCAATTTGAATGGGTGGAGGGAGTTCCCATACTAGGATCTCCCTCCGCTGATGTAGTCCTAGGTCCGGGAAACCTCCCCCCAACCCCCCCTCCCCCCCCACACACTACGTGGGATGTGTACAGACACACATAGACTTGCATTACAGTCGTGGTGAGAAAACCCTTTATAAACCCTACAGCAATACAAAAACGTGAGAACCGTCGTCTACCCGTGCTGGAAGGGACCTTTGAGATCCTGGAGTCCCACTGCCGCATCTTACACGGAGAAGGAAACTGAGGCTCAGAGCGGCCAGCAGCGACGTCTTTCCAACTGTGCTCTGATCATAAATACGCCCGACCTAAGGCAGGACAGGGAGAAGAGGAAGGGCCGATGAGAAATTAAGAAGGTCTGGCTGGCGTCGGGGACAGCGCAGGTGACGACGTCGGGGTAGGTGGCCGGGCTCCCACGGGTTTCCACCGCGATGCTTCCCAGCCGGAGTCGGGCTGCAGGCTCCTTGCTGGGCAGTGAGGTGGCGAGGGGTGGGGTGGGGTGGGGTGGGGTGGGGGGAGGGGGAGCCTTCTTTCCGTCTTGATGATGGAAAATCCCCCTGCCCAGGCATTTGTCATCCAAGAACCCCCTCCCACCCCCGGCTCCAAGCACGAGCTGACACAGACGCCCGAAGCAGGAGCAGCATCCCCTTGGCAGCTGGGTGGGGGTGCGGCTGGGGGGCAGGTACTTACGCACGCTTTGGGATCTGCTGCCCGGGAGGCCTCTGGACTTTGGGGAGGGCGCTGGAGGCCGGGAGAACACAGGCTAGCACCCCAGGCAGGAAGGCAGAAGGAGGGAGTTGGGGGGGGGCTGTCTCCCTGCTTTAGTGACTGCTAGCTCAGTGTGGGACGGTAGACGGCCGGAGGACGGCGGCCAGGAGATCAGAGGGCACCTGGGGCAGGAGGGCTCGCTCCCCTCTGAGGACTGGGCTCAGCTCTGGGCGCCCCAGTTTAGGAGAAGCCGCGGAAGCGCAGAGGAAGGCAGGTGGGAGGGGGACAGGCTTGGTGGGGCTTGGCCTGGGATAGTGACGCCACCTGGGGACGTTTGCAGCACCTGGACAGGTGGAGCCGGGGGAAGAGAGATCAAAGCAGAAATCCCAGCTGCCGTTATGTAAATAGTCCTGGGGAAGGAGGAGTGAGCTTGGGGGCTGGTCCAAGGGCACAGCGGGGCGGGGGTTTGAATCCTCTCTCCGCTCTTTACTACTGGTCGGACCATGGGCCAGCAAGCCACTTAATGTCTCTGCGCCCAAGTGTCCCCTTCTACCAAATAAGGGAGGGGTAGACTAGAGGGTCTCGGGGTCCCTTCCAGCTTCCAGATCCATAACCCTGTCAGAGACAAGAGAAACAGAGGGGCAGAGACAGAGACAAAGAAACAGAGACGGACAGCGAGAGACACAGACAGAGACAGAGAGAGGAGGGAGGGACCAAGAGTTGAGGACAAGAGGGGGTGGCGAGGAGGGGGAGACAGAGAGACCGACACAGAGAGTGACAGAGACAGAGACGGGATGCCAGGCTCCAAGCAGGAAAAGATGTCAGCAATGAGAGGCGTCCCAAAGGCAATGGGCTGCTGTGGGCAAGGGGGAGCACGCATTCACTGGACGGCTTCAGGTGGAGGGTGGACGCCTACTTAAGGGGACTTATGCCCAGGTAGGGGTTGGACCAGAGACCCCAGAGTTTCCTTCCCTTCTAGTTCCAAGCTTCTGTGCAGTATGGCTGGGTTCGGGGCTGGGGCTGACTTCCCTTTTGTACCAGGCTCTGGCCCCTGGAGGTCATGCTCCTGGGGATGGGCTTGGGCCCGGCGGGTCTGAAATCAATCCAGGAGTTGCAAAGGCCAAATTGTCTCTTTTTTTCCCCACACGCTCCATTTTTCATCCCAGGTGCCGGCCCCCTCCCAACTCACTGAGGCCCCCCCCCAATCTCAGCAACTGGGGCTCTTGACTTCTGGCTACTTCCACAAATCAGATTTACCCTCAAGGGCCAATGATTTGCCCTCAAATAAATCATTAATAATTATAATAATAATAGTGATAATATTTTGGGAAGCTAGGTGGTGCTGTGGATAGAGCACCAGGCTTGGAGTCAGGAAGACTTGAGTTCAAATGTGGCCTTAGACACTGACTAGCTCTGTGACCCTGGGCAAGTCATTTTACCCTGTTTGCCTCAGTTTCTTCATCTGTAAAATGAGCTGGAGAAGGAAAGGACCTCTCCAGTATCTCTGCCAAAAAAATCCCAGTTGGGGTCACAAAGCGTCAGACACAACTGAAAACGACCGAAGACACAGCACCTACGAGATGCCAGGTTCTGCGCTAAGCACCTCACAACAGCCCTTGGAGGTAGGTGCCATTATTGAGGAAACTGAGGCAGACAGGGGTTAAGTGACTTGCCCAGGGCCACACAGTGTCTGAGGCTGAATTTGAATTCAGGTCTTCCTGACTCCCCCTGAGCTGCCCAGGTTAAGGGTTCATTCTGTGCTGATCCTTGAGGATGCCAAAGCCAAAACAGAGCAGTCCCTGCCCTCAGGGAGCTCCGGAGTCCAAGGAGAACCCCTCTCCTTCCTCAGAGTGGCCTGGTCAGGACCAGGGGAGCCTCCCCAGGGGTCCTGTCACTCACCCCAGCCTGGGGCTTTAGGGTCGCATCTTGTGACAGCCCCGTGTTAGACACCATCACAGTGTTAGCGCATCATCGGATGTGAGTGTGTCTGTGTGTCCATAGGCACGTGTGTAGACCCCCAGCTTCGCGTGTCAGAAGAACCCCGAGCAGAAGGGGACCCCAGAGGAGTCCAGCCACCTCATTTTGCAGAGGACGGTTGTGTCTTGGGCCATGCACATCCCACAGAGAGGATGTGCCCTCTGCCCCTAGCACCCCAACTCCAAACCTGTCATCTGTCCTTCCATCCAGAAGCAGAGGCAGATCGGCCCGATAGGCAGGTGTGTGAGCGTGTGTGCATGTACACACATGTATATGCACTTTCGTGGCGGTGTCCACTCAGGCATCTTGGGGCGGGGCGAGGCCCAAAGGCGCAATGAGGGAGAAGTAGCAGAGCTCACACACGTTCAGAAACCTCTTAATTTATTGTAGCCTCAGCTGTGCTGTAATTCCAGTGTTCTGAGCATTAATAAATATTCATTTGTTAAAAACCAAAAACCTCCAGTGTCTCATCTCACATAAAATTTTGTCATAAAAATAGGTTTTCATTTTTCTGTCTTTTATAGAACTGACCGTGTATTTGACCTTGGCCTTGTGGGGGTGGGGGATGGGGGTTCATGGACACATCCCAGGTCAGCTTCCATCCCAAGATGTCCCATGGTGACTGTTCCCACCCTCACGATGGAAGCCTTGGGGCTTTATTAGGATTCTGTGGGCGAGTCCCTGCCCTACCCCCAATACAGGTGGAAGTGGGGGGCTGCCTGTCTCCCCTCCCTCGGCCGGCCCTGCTGTCCCCCAGAGCTCTCCTGTGACCCGATGGCTTCTCATGCACGTCCTCCTCTCGGAAGCAGCAGCCAGCTGCCCCTGACATGCAGGGGGTGATGTCATCCCAAGCCACAGGGAGAGATCGGCCGGCCTTCTGGCCTGGGGAGTCTGGGGCCCGCAGCCTTGGGACCTCAGGGAGCCCAGCATCTAGAACTAACCCAAGTAACTGGCCAAACGCCTTGGGGGAGGGAGACGTTTCTAAATTCCCCGCATCCAGTGCTCCCAAGGAGCTGGAATATGTGGCCAGAAGGCACACCCTTCCTGCGTCCACTGTGAATGTATGTAGGTACGTGCAACCTTGAAGAACCGGAAGGAGACCTCTCCCTTGCCTGACCCCGGCCAGCCTCACTCTGCGGGTCCTGGCGGGCCCTGGTGCCTCGCCTGGCCGAGGACCCGCTAAGTTGACAGATGCCCAGCACGTGCTGGCCACAATGGCAGCCTCCGCGGGCCACAATGGGTCCAAGCTGATGCTTCTCTTGGGCCTGCCCGGACACTCGAAAAGAGCTGACCGCCAGGGGCAGCGAGAGACATCTGCAGCCTCCCGCGGGGCAGATGAGAAGCCACGTGCCGAGCTCCTGGGCTGACCCTGTCCGTCATCCTTACCAAGCCAGATTCAGGTACAACTGTGCATTTTTCTTCCAATATAAAAATATTGAGGTTTTTTCCCCATAGCAATCTCCAGGTACCCACCAAATCAATACAAATGCAAAATATACACAGGGCTTTTTTTCTTCCTTAGAGAATCACCGTACAAAATATATAAAAGTATCTACATTTCTTTATATGTCAAAGTTTGTTTGAAAGACAAATGGTCCTGAAAAGGGGGATGGAGGGGTCCTGGAAGGCACTGCGTGGGTGTCTGGGCCCAGACCGGCTCTGCCCCCGCTGCCTCCTGTTTCGGAGCCGCGCTGTGGCAGTGTGGCCTGGGCAGTTTCCCAAAGGCTTTGGCACAGGTTGGACGTTCCAACAGGCACTTAGTGTCCGAAGCTGTCCCAGGTCTGCCGTGAAATGTAAACTGCACAGGAAAAGAGGCCGCATCCCTGCAGCCGAGACTCCCGAGGCGGGGCTGCAGGCAGGCGGGTCCTGGGGCCCAGAGGGTCATGATTTCCTGATGATTCAAATGGAAGTCTCGTTACTGCCTCTGTTCACGAGAAGAAGGAAAGCAAAGGATGCCACGGATGGCTTATTGAGACACCGCACACGGGTAGGGCAGAGCACGCGGACCCTCGGTGCCGCCCGGTCAGAGGGGGACAACGTGTCTGAGGGCCCAGGGGGGCCCACGGCCCGGCAGCCTCCGAGGGAGCTTCTCCACCCCCTCCCCCACCCCCCACGGAAGGAAACTGAGGGCCCAGGGTCCCTCGAGGGGCGGCAACAGAGCTGAGAGTGGAATCTGGGTTCTGGTTTCAAATCCACTCCAGCTCAAAGAGCCAAGCTGTGAAGAGCGAGGAAGAATGAAGGGGGGACGACAGCCCCGTTTCAGAAGGATGGGGAGCAGTCAATAAACACCGATGTAGCGCCTACTACATCCAGCAGATGCTGCAGGCGCAGCCCGATGGTGTCCCCTCGTGACTGGAGAGCCCGGGCTCTCAGAAAGGGGCCCATCCCCGGGAGAGGTCAGGGAGGGAGCGGGGCTCATCACAGCCATCAGAGCTGGGGAGCACAGGGGCAGAACATGTACCCTCGACTCTCAGCTCTGCTGCTGGCCTCCTGTGGAACCTTGGGCGGGTCACTAACCCACTCTGGGCCTCAGCTTTCTCATCTGTAAAATGGGGGGCCTCTAATGTCTCCTACAGCTCTGAAGTGGTGATCATAACATGAGAATAGAGGATGTCAGAGGTGGAAGGGGCCTGAGAATAGGAGATGTCAGAAGTAGGAGACGGCTCAGAACAGGGGGATGTCAGAGCAGGAGGGACCTTAGAACAGGGGATGTCAGAGCTGGGAGGGGCCTTAGAACAGGGAATGTCAGAACCAGGAGAGACCTTAGAACAGGGGGATGTCTGAGCCAGGAGGGTCCTTAGAGATCATGTGTGAGCATGGACACATGCATGTATGCATACGTGTGTATGCATATGTGTCGATGACGGGGCGGGGGGGGGACCGTCTATACAAAGCCAAACCAAAATTTTTGTTTACGGTCAGTCTGACGTTACAGCTAATTTCCCTGAAATGGGGTCCAGGGCTCCACCAGACCCCAAGCTCAGGCACACATTACCTGTCATTCTAGGTCAGAGGGGTCAAACTCACAGCCCAAGCCAGTGACTCGTATTGTATGTAATTGGGAAGTGTTTAACAAAATAAATGAAAACCCAATAGGACACAGACAAAGTTAATCTGTGGTTCTCAGTCACCCTTCGACTACAGGGACACCCCCACCCTCCGGGCCCAAGCTCAGAGGATCACATGAGTGGGTCCCCAAGGCATCCCTTTGTCCATTTCCTGGCCCTCAGGCTGGCCCACACTCCCTGCCCTCCCCGGGAGGGCCTCTAGGATGGAGAGACAGAGGGGTGGCCCTGAGGGCCCCGCCTGGCCTCCAGGAGTGAGGGGCATGGCCAGAGTCCCTCCCACCAGCCCCACTTACTCTGAATCTGACGCGTCTGCGTGGACGGTCCCGGCGCGCACGTTCATGACCATCCCATTCAGCTGGTCCCCGCAATGTTCCCTTGGGGAGTTTTTGACGGTCACTCCTGGGTCGAGCGTGGGGCAAATGCCATCACTGGAGCCGAGGGAAGACGTCCTGGACGAGCTCACGGTCTGGCTGTGATCCGCCAGCTTCTCCAGCAGTCGGTTTTTAAGGTCCCGCTCGCTCAGGGGCGGGGGGTAGGTCACTTTGTTTTTCAAGATGCCTGTGGTGAGAGAGACGTGGAGGTCTTAGGGCTCTGCAAGGTACAGAGAGGCAGCGATCTGCGCTAGTGAAGGGAGCACCCTTTGGTGAAGGTTTTAAGGTGTACAACAAAGATAATGGTAAGAATAAAATCAACAATAAGCCACGTGACATTAACAGAACAAGAGCTTCTTCAGGGAAGGAATTATTTCACTTTTTTGTCTTTTTATACCTAGCACAGCTCTTGGTATACAGTAGGAAGCTAATAAATGCTTTGTGCGTCCCCCAGGAGAAGGGAAGCGCAGGGGGGGCGGGGACCAGCCCGCTTTTGTATGGTACTCCTAGCCCTTGTCACAGGACAAAGTAAGAGCTCAGTAAAGGCTCACTCACGCACGCATTCATAGGAATGGTCTGTGGCAGCACACACGCACCGCACCGTGAAGGCGAGTGGTGACTCTTGGCCGTGATGACTCAGGGAAGGGCTGCAATCAGCACGGGCGGTGGGAGCCTCACCAGTGAGAAGGCACTCCAGGAACGCGGGCCGTGACGGCACCGGCTTAGATGGGCCAGTGGAGGGGGAGGGGGCAGCTGGTACCTTTCCGCTGCTCTGTGTGCTGGTGGTTGGTCTGGGGAGCTGTCTGACTGTCCCTGGGCGGCCCTGGGTTCTCCCTGTCCGAGGGCACATCCTTGCCGTCATCCCCCTGGTCCTCCTGGTGAAGCTCCACATTCACTCTGGTCTCCACTTTCAGCTTTGGCTTACATCTAGTGTCCTCACCATCACTGCCCGTCACGCCATCTGGGGGCCACGAGGCCTTGATGTGGTTGGACAGAGAGTCCGCTGGGGGCCAAAACAACATGACAGACTCGACCGCAGGAAGGCCTTCCCTGACCTCCTCCCATGCCAGCCTGGACTGTTGTTTCCCTACCCCCATGTGGACAGATTCCAGCTCAAAGTGTGTCCCACCCCCCACCCCCACCTTTCCTAGTGGTCAAAGCTGTCCCACTTTGAGTCTCAGAGGGCTACCTGGGACCCTGAGAAGGTAGGTGACTGCCCAGGGTCACAGTGTCAGATCCTTGTGATTCCAAGGCTGGCCCTCTAGCCACTGGGTAAAACTGTCCCTGGAGGACAGTTTCCTACGCGAGGAGGTGTAGGAGCTACTGTGTTCCTCCACAGACAGACTGTGTTCCTTCCAGAGAAGAACCACAGCGGCTCACACTGAGGTGGCACACGCAGGATGGCTCACCACCATCCTCAGAGGGGGATGGGGCAGGAATCATTATCTCAGGAAACAGAGGTAGAAGGGCTACAATGCAGCCTCCTGTCCTCTGACTCCGGGGGCAGCCTGCCAGAGTGCAGAGAGCACAGGATTTGTTGGAGGCAGGGAGACCGAGGTGCAAGTCTAGTCTTGGACACTTACTACCTGTGTGACCTTGGGCAAATCATGTCATGTCTCTGAGCCTCAGTTTCCTGCTCTGTAAAAGAAGGGGGCAGGTCATCGCAGACAGCGTCTGCAGTCTCTTACATCTCTTAGTCTATCATCTCAGGGTCACACATCCAGTAAATGTGAAAGCTGTGATGGGAACCCACAGCACAGAATCCCAGAGTTAGGAGGGGCCTTGGGGATCAGTAAGTCCAACCCTGACCTGAACAAGAATGCCCTTCATAGTATCTCTACCAAGGGACCCTCCAGCCTTTGCTTGGAGGCCTCCAGCGACGGGGAGCTCATCACATCAGAGGTAGCTCATACCGCACTGGGACAGCTTGGAGTTTTTCCAGACGTTAAGTCTAAGCGTTTAGCCCATTCCCTTCCTCTCTGTAGTCCTGGGCTCTCTCTACTCCCCCACTGGGAGTGCCCTGGCCAGCACACCCTGCCTCCCACAAGTAGTGAGGAGAGCCCCTGGGAGCCTGGGAGGGTGGTCAGATGGGCACTGCCAGGATTCTATCGTGGGAAGGTGGGAGTCCACAAGCAGAAGCCATGCTCTGCGTGGGGCCAGGCTGCCCCGGGCCTGAGGCTTCTCCCCAGTCTGTGCCTTCGTCCTCACGGTCTCCGACCCAGCAGGGCCCGATTCAGGACTTTTTTTTATAGACAAGGCAGTGTGAGGGTTGCCCACTTCCTCCCCAGTCCTCCTTCCCGCTGGCCGGGTTCCAGGCTCCGCCACAGGTGAGGGAGGGGGTGAGGGAGGGAGGGAGGGGTGGTTTGCACCGAGTCTGAAGGAGAGACTTCCACACAAAAGGACTCCCCCTGAGAAGCTGCACGTCTCCTCGGAAGCCTTTGTTGCAGGAGCCTCTCCCCCGCGCCCCTTGGAAAGGCTCTCTGGGTGGGAGCAGTCTTGAGTATCAATTAGCTCCAGTCTGTGGCTAGCAGTGCAGAGGGGCCAGACTCGGGCTGGGGACACTGGGGGTGTTGGAGGACCCAGCTCACACTCTCTGGCTGGGGGGCCTCGGGCAACCTCAGTGTCCTCCTCTAAAAATGGGATGATAACCAGAGCAGCGGGCTGCAGGATTGCAGCGGGCAGCCAACGAGGGCAGGCTGATCGCGGGTGGGACACTGCGGTCCTCAGGTGCCGAAAAACGTGCTTGAGGGCCGGCCAAAGGCGCCACAAGCGCTGGGGAGACGCGCTCTCCGTCTCTATTTCCCCAAGCGGCAGCAGAGGCTCCCCGGCCTTCCCCGCCCTCCCTTGTACCTTTGGGGGTGCTGTGGACGGGGCCCCGGCCACTGGCTTTGCAGGAGCCGGGGGTCCACTTGTTCTCGTCCGCCCCGTCTTCCTCGCTGTCTGACGAGCGCGAGGAGGCGTAGGAGCTACTGTGTTCCTCCAGAGACAGCTCACTGTCCGAGTCTGAGTCATTGCCTGAGAAGGCCAAAGGCCTGGGTCAGCAAGCAGGTTGACCGGTGCGTCCGCTCAGAGCCCTCAGGGCTAAGAAGAGGGGTGAAGACCCCCCCACCGCTCCTTCCTCCCCTGACTCATCTGTTCATTTATTCACTCACTTTCTCACTTATTCATTGACTTCCTCATTCTTTATCATCCACTCAAAAATCCACCCCGTTCATTCCTTCACTGACTTGCTAATTCACTCATTCATTCATCTGTACCCTCCCCATCAGCATAAGACACCATCTCTTAGTCGACAAGCGCGACGATGCCATTGGACTGGAAGCTCTTTGAGGGCCCTCTTGGTGTGTCCTCAGTGCTTAGCACAGTGCCAAGCACAGTGGGGGAGCTTAATAAGCATTTAGTTGTTGATTCACTGCCTGCTATGTGTGAGGCACTGGGTTAAGTACAGGGAGAAGATAGTTCCTGCCCTCCCGGAGCTTCCACTCTAACGGGGAAGTCAACACACAAACGCCTGAGCACAAACAGATGCAGACCAGAGACGCGGAGAGAGTCAGCAGAGACACCCCGAGAATCGAGGGGGAGGGGGAAGGTTCCTGGAAGGTCCTCCATCAGCTTGGCCAGTGACTGGGTCACTCTGTGTGCGTGCCAGGGCGGGGAAATGCTCTTTCTGGGGGACCCGCATGTCGGATTTTAAAAATCACTGCTTCACTTGGTTCCTCATTCACTCGCTCCATCCACTCAGCCACTAACTTCTTTCATCCTTCATTCATTAAGTCGGTCACTCCCACAATCATTTGTTTCACTCAATGGTGGAGCAGGCTGGCCAGGGACGGCAGGGAGGAAGTCCAAGAAGGAATAAGACACAATCCCTGCCCTCAGGAAGCTTACTGTCTACTGGGGGCCAACGCCAGGGAAACCAGCATGAGAGCACGGGAGGGCAGCTGGGGAGATCACTCCCACCCCCTCTGGAGAGCTGGGAAAGCCAAGGCGGGAGGGCATCTGGAGCTTGGCCCTGAGAGATGGGCCGGCTGGCAGCAGGTGGACAGGGGTTGGGAGAGGGTAGGGTGGGATAGGAAACATTCCATGATTCTGCAGTGAAACAGCCTGGGAGAGAGATGGGAGGCAGGCTGTGGAGGAGGCTTCCAATGCCAGGTTAGCAAGGCTGTATTTTCCTGGAGAAAGGTTTCAGCAGATGGAGCTGGAGAACAGAGGGTGCTCCTGGGGGCTCAGGCCCCCGGAGGGGAATGGTTGGTTTGGCTGAAGCCGAGAGAGCCTGCACGGGAACCGGGTGGAGCGAGGCTAGAAAGGTCAGGGAGAGCCAGGCTGCAGAGCCCCACGTGCCAAGCCCTTAGCCCCCCGAGACTCCCAGAGCAGAGGAGGGATGGGGTCAGAGCGGGCTACTGTGGTAGGTGAGAGAGAGAGACAGGAGAGAGAGGAAGAGAAGGGGAGGGACATGGGGAGGAGGGAAAAGAGACAGACAGAGGAGAGAGGAGAGAGAAGAGAGAAGGTAAGGAGAGAAAGAGGAGAAAGGGATGGATAAAGAGAAGCAGGGAGAGGAGAGAGGGGCAGAGAGGAAAGAGAGGAAGGAGAGGAACAGAGAGGAAGGAGACAGAGACATGGAGAGACAGAGACAAAGAGATACTAAAATATGGAGACAGAGAGGAGAAAGAGAGAGAGAGGAGAGAATGACAGAGGAGAAAGGGAGAGTGAGAAAGAAGATGAGAGAGAGGAGAGAGAGAGAGAGAGGAAAGGGAGAGAGAGGAGAGAAAGAAAGGAAAGAGAGACAGAGAGAGGAAAGAGAGACAGAGAAACCAAGACAGAGACATAGAAACGAGACATGGAGAGAGAGAGACACAGAGAGACAGAGACAGGGAGACAGATGCGGAGGGAGGAATCTCGCCCACCCACCAAGCTGAAGCCCCTGACCTCAGGACCCAGAGGGGCACAGCCCCTGCTCGGTGCCAAAGGCGCTCTCACCCCTGGGGTTTTTGCTGTTCCTCCTCCGGAAGAGGTGGGCGTCAGGTTCAGGGCGGCCTCTTGCTTGGCCTGAGGACACGCTGAGCTTCTTGGTCCCCTCCTCCCTGCAACAGCGGGAGTGTGTCTGCTCAGGAGCTGCCGGGGAGCCAGGCGGTGCCCCCGAGGGGCCGACGCGGCAGGAGGGGGACGCCGAGTGTCCTGCAGGGCCCGTCACCGTCCTCTCCACGGCTCCCGTCTGAGCCCACAGGCCCCAGCAGAAGGGATTGGGACGGAGGACCCAGCTCAGCCCCTTCCTGGCTGGGCATCCTCGGGCAGGCCGCTCAGCCTATCTGAGGCCCCTGCCTCCTCTGCCAGGGCGCCTGACAACGCCTCACGCTCGGTTCTCCCCTCCCTCCCTTCCTTCCAGCATCCCAGGCTCCTGGTGCTGGTGTAGACTCCCTCCTTCTCTCCCTCTTCGAATGATCAAGGACCCAGGGTCCTGGCTCTGGAGATGCCCCAGAGGCCATCTACTCCACCCTCTTCTTGCTTTACAGAAGAGGAAACTGAGGCCCAGTGACTTGCTCAGGGTCACTCTGCCTTTTGTTCTCTCTCTCCACCCCGGGAAAATGTAAGCTCTTTGAGGGAAGAGGCTACTTTCGTTTGTATCTCTGTCACACCCGAGTGTGGCACACAGTAGGTGCTTAATAAATGCTTGTTGGGCTGGTCTCCGGTAGGCTCCTGGCCAGGGTCATCCAGACGTAGGGACCAGAACGAGCAGCAGCCGCGCCCAGCTCTTTCCCCTCCGCCATCTCGCAGGCTCTGTTTCTGAAGGAGTAGTGACTGCCCAGGGCCCGGGAGCAGCCCTGGGGCACAGGCACCGACTGGCTTCCCCAGAGGCAGGTGTGCAGCAGGGAGAGGGCGCGGGGCTGACCTGATGGTGCTGTCCAGCGAAGCCGTGGACTCGCCCAGCGCCGTGCGGTACATGTCCGGCTCTTCGATATAGGTGTTGTTGCAGTTCAGGGACCGCTGGAAAGGAGAAGTGGGTCGTGTTGGGGGTGGGGCCAGGACGCCCCAACCGGACAAGGGGCAGCCGCCGGCCAGCCCAATGTGGATGACGACGCCTGTCCCAGGGTAGGGGCTGGGCCTTCCCTAAGCAGAGTGGACCCCTACTGCCTACCCAGGACAGTGAAATCTCATCCTGGCATTCGAGGTCTCCCGCAGTATGATGCCCACTGGGAACTCTAAACAAACTGGACTCTTCCCTGCCCCCAAAATCAGCCTGGGCGTTAGTCCTATCTTGTGGCTTCGGGACCCTCCTGGCCCCCAGGCTCCTCCCTCACGGGATGTCAGGGCTGGACAGAGCCCCTGTTCTGAGTCTGCTCCCTGCCAGCCATGTGACCCTGGGCCAGTCACTTCCCCAGTCTGGGGCTGAGACAAGGGGGTGTGAGACAGGACTTGGTGAGACCAGCCAGTGGCTTAAGGTGGGCGGAGTTTATCCCTCGGTGGTCCAGGACAGCCCAGGGAGTGGGGAGTCTGAGGAGCATGGGCCCATTTCCCAGACTCCCTTTTTTCCAGTCCTGCCTGTGATGTCATTGGTGCTGGAAGCCCAGGAAACTCCCCCCCCCCAATCAGCCCTGACTCAAGTCAGCTTTCTGGCCCTGCAGCATGCTGACTGAGGAAACTGAGGCTCGCAGAAAAGGCAGAAGGGGGCTAATGTGCGGTCTCTGGGGTGCTCCTGCCATGTCCTCCCACCCCGCAGCTTCTCACCCTGGGGGGAGCCTAAAGGAGCAGGGGCTGGGAGAACAGCCCTTGGGGGGTGGGACGGAGAATTGGGGTGACAGGTGAGAAGCTGGACCTTTGGGGGGCCTCGCTACAGGCTGTGGCTGCGGAGGCCTTGGCCTCCGAGAAGGAGGTCAGAGCCTCCAGGGCCTTCCTTACGGTCAGCAGCGTGGCTCTGGTGGTCGTGGAGTCGTCTGGGTGGGCCTTCTTCCCCATCAGAGTGGCCTTCAGGTGCTTCTGCACCTCCTTGTTGACCACGCAGTGGAAGAAAAAGATGGCGAGCCCCTGGATGAGGGAGGGGTGTGGGAGGAGGTGTCAGAGGATGGGCTCAGCCACCTCCCGGGTGGCCTGGCTAGGCCAACTCCCGGATGCCTGGCCACCTCCCAGACGGCCAAGCCGGGCCACACAAGCCTAGAGGCCCCGCCCAGACTCGGCCCTTGCAGGGGCACTGGCCCTATGGTGGCCCCAGAGCCTGCTTTCCCAGAGAAGCTCAGGTTTCTGAAAGCTGCCAGGCTCAGGGGAGAGGCTGCCGGGCAGTGCGGGAGAGCAAGCCCATGGGTCCTCTGGGTAGAGGAGGGGCTCCGGAGGCTTCAGACAAAAGCCTGGGGAGACACAGGGCCCTGGAGCTGCCCTGCCCAGATGGGGGTCTCCAAGAAAAGTGACTTCAGTTTTCCACGGCCGAGGGGCTGGGAAAATGAGAGGTCTCAGAGGACGCCTGGCATTTCTTTGTGACGGCCCTCAAGCCAGCCCTTGGGGGCAGCGAGTCTGATGCCTCAGACCTGTTTGTTTCCCTGCCCAAGACATTATAATACCGCTTCTGTTGGCTTCGTGGGAAGTCCTTGCGGGGGGCTGTCTGCCCTTCACCCCTCTCCCAGGGGAGGCCCCAGAGAGCCATTGTGCCTGGATGACCACACAGGTGGGCAGGAAGTGCAATGCTTTAACCCAAGCTCAGGCAGAAGACAGACCTGGGCTGACGGTGGTTTGGAGGGAAGGGGCTCATGTTGGAATTCCCGAGAGGTGGTTCCCAAATTCCCCAGACTGTGCCAGTCGCAAGGAGGGCTTGCTGAATCTCAGGGAGTTGTGACTGTCAGGGAGCGGCCCCTCCCCCAGGACTGTTCAAGGAGGCCGTACCTCAGGGGACTGACGAGAGGGGCGAGAGAGGCAGCAAACTGCCAAGCCCCTTTGGCACGGGCCGGGTCAGTGCTGGTCTCTCACCTGTAAGCAGCTGAAGACCGCGAAGAGATAATGGAAGGCCATCACATCGCTGTTGACCGCCATCAGCCCCAGAAGCCACGTGGCGCTGACCAGCAGAAGCAGCAGGAAGGCTGTTCGGAGGCCAGAGCTGTGAAGGGAGACCGCGCGTTACAATCCCGTCCCAGGAACCCTGGGAGGAGTCACCCTGGGCCCCCCAGGCAAGGTCGGCGCCTAGCTCTGTGTTCTCGGCATGGAACACAGGGACCCATACACAGTCGATGCTAAATAAAAGTTGGTTCATTTGAATGGAATGGCCAAAGAGAATGTGAGCCTCTCTGTTAAATCTGGGCAGGTGAAAAAAGCCTCCTCCCCGGACCCACAAGGTCAGGATGCACAGCTGATTGCAGGAACGTTTTGTGTGGAAACTTGGGAGTGGGAGGCGTCCGTGACTCTGGGGGTCTAAACTGGATTCCTGGGGAATGGGTATGCAGTGGGGAGGGTCCTGAGAGCCCAGCTAGTCCAAGCCCCTGACTTGAAAGAGGAGGAATCCCAGACCCACAATGGGCAGGGCCTGGCCCCTGGACGTCCACATTGCTCCCATGGGCAGGGAGTCTCTGGTGAGGCCTCAGTGCGGCTCCTGTCACTGGGCTCTGGCCTTCATCATCTGCCCTGCCCACCGCCAGGCATGGCTCACCCCCACCCTGGCCCTGGACATCCGTCCTGCTCCTGCGCCCCAAGGACCATTGGGGCACGCAGCTGAGCTTTCTCGTATGCCCTGGCTCCCCCAGGCCCCCGTTAGAACGTGTGCCCCCAGAGGACGGCAGCTTTGTCTCAACTTTCCATCCGGAGCCACTGAGAAAGTCAGCGGGGCTCCGTGCCCCAGCGTTTCCAAGCTCACAACCCCCCCGGAAGAAGGCCACTTTCATGGTATGAAGCAGCCTCGTTCCGCTGCCTTGTCCCACTTCCCCAGGTGGGAGGGGGATCTCCAAGGCCAGAGGGTTCTAGGCTCTGGATGAGGGCCTGATTGCCCCCACAGAGCCCCAGGCGCTCCCCCCACATCTTCGTTCTCCCAGGCCGGCCCTCGCACCCACACCACCGACGTACACGATCCCGCTGCGGTCGTAGGTGCGGTGTTTCAGTCGGCAGGACACTCTTGCGGACAGGACGAAGATGATGGTGTTGAGCTGGGGAGAAGGGACAAGAACGATCACGAAAATCCTCTGGACCAGAGAGTCGGGGGTGGGGAGGGGGCTGTGTGTGCGAGATCTTTGGGAGGGCAGCCCCAGGCCCGATGTGGGTCAGGTGCTGGGGCTCTGACCTCCCTCGCCCCCGCACTTACTAGCTGTATGACCAGAGGCCAGACACCCTAGCTCCATGGACCTCGCTTTTCTTATCTGCAAAGTAGGGCTAATATTCAGCCATAATAATACAGACTCAGCACAGGTGGGACCCAAGAGCGCTCAGCAGGCCTCCCTCTGGGGTGAGGCTAAGGTAGGGACCAGGGACCAGCTTCAGCTGCTCCTGCCACGGAGGTTCCAAGGTGTTCTGCAGGCTGGAATCCCCATTTTACGGAGGAGCAAAGTGAGGTCCCCATGGCGTGGGGTCCTGGAGTCATCCTCCTGATGCTGGCCCGGTGCCTGAGCCTGCCCAGAATGGCTGCTCCTTTTCACAAAGCCCTGGCCTGACCCTGCCCCATTTTACAGGCAATGTAAGTAGAGTACTCTGCGGCCGTCAATGGAGATGTACTGAGTTCTCTTGACCCTTCTCACAGAGAGAGGGGACGCCTCTCTCTTCCTAGCCCTGTCCTGTCAAGGTCAAGGGTAAGCATGCCTGGAGCTGGCCTGAAGCCCCCCACCCTTAGTTCCAGGGCCTTCCCTGTTAATTATCTCCTATTTATCTGGTACAGAGTTCGTGCCACAGAATCTGTCTGCACGGCGTCTGCCCACTGGACGTGAGTTTCTCCAGGGCAGGAACCTGCTTTGGACTTTTTGTATCTCTGGCGCTTAGTGCAGCGCCCAGCACAGAGTAGGTGCTCGGTAAATGTCGACTGACCGATGAAGGACAGAGGAAGAATGCCAAAGGCGTCCGGCCTGGCCCCGGTACTCACAATGACCACGATGCCGATGGGGCCGGCAAAGCTCCAGATGAGGGTGTCGTGGACGGACAGCCAGCAGAAGTCAGGGTTCCCATAGCCTTGGGGGTCCAGACCCACAGCGAGCCCTGAGCCATGAAACAAAAATGTCAGGAGGATGGAGGAAGCCCGAGAGGGAACACGCACAAAAGGGGAAGTCGCCCGTGGCCTGCTGAGCTCTGACTGCCCGGGGCATCCGGGGTCACTGGGGGAACGAATGAAAAGGGCTTAATTTGGAAGAACGATGAATGACACATGGAACTTTCCAGCAGATGCTCAGTCTTGGTAGACACCTGGGGTGGGTCTAAAATGGGCAGCTCCTGCCCCAGGTTAGCGTGGCCGTCCTTGGCCATCAGCGTTGGGGCGTGGCAGCCTCAGACAGTCATGGAGGACGTAGCCAGGGGGTGTCTCTCTTTGACCTCTCATCCTGCTGCGGGCTTGTGGGGGACACCCAACAGGAAACACTTGGAGGAGGCCCTGGTGTCTGAGGACCTCTCCCAGGCTACACTGATCCTCTAAGTTCGTGGACTAGGTCACAGCCCGGTGGGCGCCAATGGACTCAGAAGCACTAGAAGGGAGATCAGGGCAAAGGGAAACTGAGGCTGAGAGAGGGGAAAGGGCTTGCTCAGGGTCACCTCACTAATAAAGTCTGAGGCAGGATTCAAACTCAGGTCATCCTGACTCTAGGTCTGAAGTACAGAGAGGGAGTCTGTTTTTTTTATTTATTTTTTATTTTTGTTTGTTTTTTCAGGCAGTTGGGGTTAAGTGACTTGCCCAGGGTCACACAGCTAGTAAGTGTCAAGTGTTTGGTCTGAGGCCGGATTTGAACTCAGGTCCTCCTGACTTCAGGGCCGGTGCTCTATCTACTGCACCACCTGGCTGCCCCTGGGGGAGTCTGTTATAAGGGAGACAGAGAGCTGGATCCATTTCACAGAGAGGTAAACTAAGGCCCTGAGAGGGGCAAAAGGCAGAGAGCAGTGAACGGCTGAGATGGCACCAGGAACCAGGCCTCCTGACTCCGGAGTCCCACAGGACGGACATGTTCCATCACCTCTGGGCCTCAGGAGCCGCCCCTACGCCCGGGACACCCGGTACTAGCCTCAAAGGGGTGAGC
This sequence comes from Vombatus ursinus, assembly GCF_900497805.2. Lineage (NCBI taxonomy): Eukaryota > Metazoa > Chordata > Mammalia > Diprotodontia > Vombatidae > Vombatus > Vombatus ursinus. The sequence continues at coordinate 1,614,062 of NW_020950172.1, forward strand.
GTTCCAGGAATATTCTTAATGGGATGGAGAGACTTTGACAGAAGCTTGGGCCCCCTCCCAGCTCCGAAACCCCGGCGGGGTGGCGGCCCTGGTGCTGACCTGTGACGATGGCCGGGATGCCCCAGCCCAGGACGTAGTAGAACCTCATGTGTCCGGAGTCGATGTTCCTGACCTCGGTCAGCATACGGTAGATGTGCAGGCCCTCCACGAACAGCCAGGCGAACGTGCCCATGTAGAAGTAGTGAAGAAGGATGGCGATGACCGTGCACGTGAACTGGAGGGACGCCGGACACAGCAGGGTTAGCCAGGCCCGCCCCCCGCCGGCTGTCAGGCGCTGCAGGGCTCCAGCAGCCTCCATGGCTCCCCCTGGCCTCTACACTACAGCACGCCAAATGCCTGCTCTCGGCATTCGAAGCCCTGCGCCACCTCTCTAGGACGATGGTGCCCCCTCCAGGCCTCGTCCATCCTGCACGCCAGGGGTCGTCCCTGTCACTGCCCAGGCCGGGGATGCTCGCCCTTCTTCCCTCCCCCTCCTGGCATGCCCCCTCCAGGCCCCACTTCCACACCCTCCCCCCACCCAATCATTTTGGTTTGACAGATTTTGGACGAGCAGGGACGATTCCCCTTCTTTGTACCCCAGCACTCGGGCAGAGCCTGGCCCACAGTAGGCCCTTAATAAATGCTTGCTGACCCACTATGTTAACTTATCAGTGAACAGGACAGATTCTTCCTCCCCTCCCCCCAGAACGGAAGAGATTTGAAGGCAATGGATTCTAACAATAGCGCAGGTCACATGATGCACAATGACAATAGAGGTGTTTGGTGAAGGTTTGCAAAGCTGTTCACACCACATCTTGGCTGATCTTCCCAACAACCCGCAAAGCAGTTGAACTCATTTCAGAGATGAGGAAACTGAGGCTCTGAGGGCTCTGCTCTCGGGTCTGAGGTGGGGCTAGAGCTCGGGCCTGGACCACCCTGGGCACGGTGCCAAGGCGGTGGGAAGGCTTCCCTTCACGCTTCATCCGGCTGTCTACCGCCCATTTTTCTTCTGGCCACGACTGGGAGCGGGTGCGAGTCTCCTGTCCGTTTGGCAGAGGGGGTGCCTCTGGCTATGACATCGGGCTGTGGAGGAACGTCTTTCTCTTGGTGTTTTTGGGGGTCTGGGGCTACACGTCCTTCCCTGCGCCAGACACGGGACTCGGGCAGATAAAATGGAAGAAAGAGTACAACATTTGGAGCTGAAGAGCCGAGTTCGAGAGACGCAGCCAGGCCAGTGAGAAGCCGCTAGCCCTGGAGCCTAGCAAGACCCAACGGAAGGTTCTTTGTGGATCGCCGAGCGGAGGCTGGGGGGTCCTTGTCGGGGCCACTTGGCCGGGCACAGGTGGGACCAGACGGCCTGTGGGGCCCCTTCTGCTCCAGATCCCGACGTCCAGAGGTGGGGGTTTTCTCCTTCACACCCACCCAGCCCACGGCCCTGGGCACGGTGCCTCTTCCAGGAAACACAAAGAGAGAAGTATTCAGGTTCATAAATCATTCGCGGCCCGGTAATCCCGGGGGTGGGGAGGGGACCAGGAGCCTCTCCCTGAAACGCGATGGTTAGATTACAGAAACTCATAAAAGGCGGGCCCTGGGCCAAGCGCCGGATTCGGGGCCCGCCACATTCCTTGGCTCGATGCTCACTGGTGCGTGACCGGCGGGGGCAGCTTCGCCGGCAGGTGAGCACATGAGTGACGGCCTCCCGGCCCAGGAAGGGGCCGCCCCCCAGGCAGGGGCTCCCTCAGCTCCAACGATGAAAAGCTGGGGGCCGAGCTCGGGCAGCTCTCCCGGGAGGGAGAGCAGCAGAGCAAACCACAGAGAAAACGGGCCGGGCCCCCTGGGGGTCGGGCCCCCCGGGACCTCAGAGCAGCCCTCCTCGGCTCGAGCCTGGCCCGGGCCAGGCTGATAAGGCCAGGAGACGAGGAGGTCAGCTGGGTGCTGTGGACGGATCGTGGCATGGGCCTGGAATGCCAACCCCCGCGGCGTCCTGGGGCAGGAAGGGAGAGAGAGGTCATCATGACCCCCGGCCCCTCCATGGAGTCATCCTGCCTCTGCCTGAAGCCTTTGACCAGCTGTGTCGTCATCGTGGGTCAGGGAGCGGGGTCACTGAGGGGTGCCGTCTACCATGGGATCATGGCCCCTGCTGTGGTCCTCGAGGAAACCCCAGGGACAGCCAAGCTTCCTGGGTGTGATGCGTCGGGCATACAGCAGGTGCTCAATAGCTGTTCAGAGGCTGACGCAGATCCTCGTCGCTCCCCGGCCTCGCGGGAGCTGCCGTGGCTGACAAAGGCCGCTCCCTGGTGGCCACAGGGCGGGGGCGGTCACTTGCAGGCCACAGCGAGGCCAGCCTGGAGCGGGTGCAGAGCGCAAGGGACTGCTCGGCTTGGCAGCCGCTGCTCCAGCCTCTTAGGCGGGCCCCGATCTGGGAGACTGTTTTCGTTGACGGCTTAAGAAAAATGATTCAGAGGATAAGAAAATGAATTGAGAGGCATCTCAGGGGACACACAGACGTGGGGAGTTGGACCCCGTCCCCGACTGAACTGCCTGGGGCAAGTCACTTTACCCCGAGCCTCGGTTTTCTCACCTGTAAAACGGACAGAAAACACCACTGTACTTGAAATCTGGGGCTGGTCCGCTTCAGCTGCCTCCACGTCTCCGGCATGAGCCTCTACTCATCTCCCACGAGGCAGGCGCCAGGATCTCGGCAGAAACGACACAACACAAGGCGCTTTGCCAACATCAGGGCATTCTCCAAGTACCCTGGGACTCTCCTGCCTCCTGTCCTGGGCCTCCTCGTGCTCTTCTCTCTGTCCTTCACACGAGACGCCCCGTCCTGGGCCTCCTTCTCTGGCTCTTCGCTCTGTCCTTCACACGAGA
>NW_020950172.1:1616984-1630002 GCF_900497805.2 Vombatus ursinus
TCCTTCACACGAGACGCCCCCGAGGCTCTGTCCTGGGCCTCCTTCTCGGCCTCTTCTCTCTGTCCATCACAAGAGACACCCCCGAGGCTCTGTCCTGGGCCTTCTTCTCGGGCTCTTTGCTCGGTCCTTCATATGAGACACCCCCAAGGCTCTGTCATAGGCCTTTTCTCTTCTCCCTCTCTCCTGACCTCACCAGCTCCCTTGGATTCAACTCTCAGCTAAGCAGATGGTTTCTAGACCCACAGATCCGGCCCTCACCTCTCTCTGGAGCTCTAGTCTCTCATCCCCCGCTGCCTTTTGGACATCTCAAAATTCGAGGCATTTCAATGCGTCAACATTCATCGTCTCGTCCCCTATACCTCTTCTGAAGCTCCCTGTTCCTAAGGAGGCCACCGCCACCCTCCATCCTCTGCGGTCGGCTCTCCATCACCTTCTCACCCCCAAGCTAGAGGGTTGTCTCCTGTGGTTTGTGATTTCTCTCTTTCAGACACTTCCTGCCTCTCTCCCGGCCTGGGCCAGCCCTGGTTCAGGGCTCATTGTCTCCTTTAGGGTACAGAGGGGTCTCGCTGCCTCCTGTCTCCACGTCTAAACTTCTGCTTAATGAGCTCCGCTGGTGTGCCTCGAGGACCTCGTGGAAGGCCCCCGATGGGCCTTTCAGACTCTTCACAAGTTGGCCCTTCCTCCACACACTCCTGGCCCACCTGCCTTCCTTGCACCCAAGACCTCATCTCCGGTCTCCTCGCCTTTGCCCCCTGCCTGGAGGTCTTCCTCTTCACCTCTGCCTCCTGGCTTTCTTCAAGACTCGGCAGCTGCTGGTGCCTCCCCTACAGATTGCGCCCCATCTACTCTGTGTGTGGGAGTTACACGGGTCTCCCCACTCGAGGGGAGTTCAGCCAGGGCTGGGACGGTTTTTTGCTTTTGTTTGCACACCCAGTTCTTAGCCTGGGATACAGTAAGTGCTTAATAAATCCTTGCTCCAGGGCTCACGTCCTTGACAAAGCCTTCCCTGATCCTCCATGGTCACTGCCCCCCCACTCATCTGCATGTATTTTACTGACTGGCTGCTCCCCCCAAAAGAACGTAAGCTCCTCGAGGGCAGGGCCTTTGTGGTTGTTTTGATCTTTGCTCCAGTGCCAGCGCAGTGCCGGGCACATGGAAGCTGCTTATTAACAGTTTGCCAAACTGAGCAGACATTCCCTGGAGGCGGGGATGGGCCAGCCGCAGGGCTTGGCACAGTGCCCAGTATACAGAGGAGCTTAATAAGTGAGCCTGAGATTGTACCGTCTTGGATGCAGCCCTGAGCACATAGAGGCTGGACCGCATGACCCACCCAACCTAGAGATTCTGGGGCGGAGCTGGGCAGATGCTGGTGCCCAGCTGTGCATACAGCAAGTGCTCAATACATGCTCGTTCTAGTGGACCGCATAGATGGGTTGAGCAGCTAGGCCCAGATCCCAACTATGGGAGAAGGAGAGGTGGCCCGCTGCTGGGTGCTGCCGCCCCCCTCCAACACAGCTCAGCCTGGGGGGGGCTGGGAGGGTGGTTACCGGGTTTTCTGTCTGGTCAATCCCAATCACAAAGACCAGCTGGGAGGAGAAGAGGGCCGCAATCAGATTCCGGTGGATGCCATGGAGGTTGGCGCGGAGCGTCCGCAGCAGGAGCAGCAGGATGAAGGCGATGAGCAGGGCCACCAGGGAGATGGAGACGCTGGTGTAGGTGACGATCTTGAGGGGGAGGACCTCACCGTGCTGCAGGACCAGGAGGGAGGAACGTTACAGGAGGAGAAGCAAAGGCGCCCGGGGACCATGCAGCAGGGTCCCAGGGAGCAGCCCCCGGGGGCTAGCAAGAATGAGGAACACGGCAGAACGTGTAAGGCCCTTTCCACCCAAAATCTTGTTTAGGCCTCGCCATAACCCAGGGAGACAGGCACTCCAGAGGTGACTGTCCCCATTAGAAAGAAGAGGAAACTGAGGCTGAGACAGCAGGAGGGACTTGCCTATGGTCACACAGTTAGTAAATGTCGGAGGCAGCATTTGAACCCAGGTCTCCCTGCCCTTTCTCCACCATAGAATGCTGTCTCTCACGGATCATTATGCCCATTTTGCAGCTAAGTATACTGAGGTCGGGATGGGAAGGATGGGATGAGATGAGATGGGTTGGGATAGACTCCAGGGATGGTGCTGCCAGCCAGCCAGATGAGGTTACACTCTCCTCTCTGGCTTCTGCGCCACTCCCTGCAGTCAGCTGGCACGTTCCTTTGGCCAGGGCCTAGAGAGAAGGCACTGCACATTCCCAGCCCCGGTGAAACATAAACCAGCCATTGTTCTGGGGCCCTCCAGCAGGGACCTGGGGCTTGAGGGCTCATCTGCCCTTCCCGTGCATACACCTTTGTTCAAAAGACAGACTAGGACTGTCTCTCGGACCAGTTAAGCCCTGTCCTGAGCCTGCTCCCTGAGAATCTCAGCTCTGGACCCTGGGGGACCCACTATCCTGGAGGGGAAAGTCTGATGGCCACCCGCCCCTCCCTCCCACCGCATTTGTCAAAAGCTGTTAGGAGATAATATGTGGCCTTTGTGTGTGTACAGAGAGGTAAGCTCAGGAAGGAATTCATTGGTCCTTCATAGTTGATGCTGTAAGACCCCTCCCAGCTCTGCCATCCCCTGTTCTGAGGCCCCTCCCAGCCCTGATACCCCCTATTCTAAGCCAGGGTTTTTAACGTCGCCTGTGTCATGGACCCCTCTTTGCTGATATAGTGACACTTGGAGACCCTTTTAAAGAATATTTTTAAATGCATAAAATCCATATGATTCAAAGGAAACCAATTCTATTCAGCCAGGAGCCCTGGTCAGGGAGCCCGGCCCTGATGAGGGGATGGCATCTCACCTCGCGCTTGGAGATGTCCATCAGCACGGCCAAGCTGCTGGCGTGGATGCACTGGCAGGTGATGTGACTGCTGTTTCTGGAGACCAGCTCACAGCCTTTGGCTGACCAGCCTCCTGCACCCCGGCTCCTGAGGCAGAGGGGGTTATCCGTGAGCTCCCGCCCTCCTGGGCCCCAGAGCGCTCCCCTTGGTGCCCTAGAGCCTGCCCCCAGTTAGCGAGGGGCTCCTAGGCCTTGGAAGAGCAGGGCCGGCAGCTCTGGGGCTCCTGGGAGGCTCCCTCCACCTGCCCTGCGGCTAGCTCTCTTAGCTTTTGTGGCCACCCCCCCGCCGTGGGTCCCTGAGAGCACATTTTCTCTCTGTATTCCCAGCACTTAGCACAGTGCTTGGCCCACAGTAAGCACCCCAGAACGGCTTCCTCATTCATTCATTCAGGACTTTGGTTCCCAGAGACGCTCTCCTTTCATAGACCAGAGGGTTAGGGCAAGGTCCTGGGGCTGGTAACAGGGGTAATACAGTCGCCTCCCACCAATGCTTCCTGGGGCATTTCTGTCCACCCTCTCCTGGGGGTTTGAGAACTAGAACTCTGGGAAGGGCAGCCCTGCCAGTGGCCTCCGCTGTCCTTCAGCACCGGGCCAGTGGTGTGCTGCCCCCTCTCCCGCAGGGCCAGGGTTTTAATATGGGCCGTAGAGTCCACGCGGAGGTGAGGCCTCCCTCACAGCCCCCCACCTCATCTTTCAGGAGGATGGAGGGGCCGCTGCTTAAAAGTCCTTTCTTCAAAGCCACGGCTGGTTGAGAAAGGACAACAAAAGATTCTGGTCGGGCACGCCTTTCATTATTGGGGCACCTTTCATCTGAGGATCCCCAAGCATTTTATGAGCTCTGCTCAGAGACAAGTCTGCCCCTTCTTTCCATTTTGCAGATGGAAAGTCAGACCTCAAAACAACAAAGAAACTCGTCTGAAGCCAGGAAAGAGCCCACATTCTCCTCAACTCTGGGAAAATGGTTTCCCCTCCCCCTCCACCCTCAGTTTACTCTTCTATAAAATGGGATGTGAAAGTTAATAGGGGTCTGTCTCCCTCTTCTGAAGATGCCTGGATAAAAAGTATTTTATAAAAGCCCCAGCAGCAGGTGATTAAAAGTTGTGACTAATTGTCGCTTCTCTGGGAAAACAATGAGATGCTGCCTGAGGAAAAGGCTGGTAGAAGCAAGAGCCCTTTGGAAAACGATGAAACTGTTTTATGGCTGCTTTGTTTTGACATCACAGAACACTTCAGGAAATAACCTCACGCCCACCTCCATACTGAACCGCCCTTGTAACAAGGACGCACCAGCAGAGACACCTGTCTGCCCCCACCGAGCAAGCGAGCAGCATCTGGTCCTGGCAGCCCACCTCTGCCTGGAGGAAGGTGACTGCCTCTGCTCTCCTGGGCCATCCTCCACCTTTTGGGTTCCTCAGGGTCTGGCTTCCTTTCAGTCATTGCCAGTCAACAAATATTTATTAAGCACCTACTATGTGCCAGACACTGAGCTGAGAGCCTTCATAATAATAATAGTAGTAATAGCTAACATTTATTAAGCGCCTACTATGTGCTAGGCACTGGGCTAAGAACCTTCATAATAATAACAGTAATAGCAAACATTAAGCACCTACTACGTGCCAGGCACTGGGCTAAGAACCTTCATAATAATAACAGTAATAGCAAATATTAAGTACCTACTACGTGCCAGGCACTGGGCTAAGAGCCTTCATAATAATAATAATAGTAGTAATAGTTAACATTTTTTAAGCACCTGCTATGTGCCAGGCACTGGGCTAAGAGCTTTTATGATGATAATAATAATAATAATAATGATAATGGTAATAGCTAACATTTACATAGTACCTATTATGTGCCAGGCACTAGGCCAAGTGATTTACAAATATGATCTCATTCAATTCTCACAACAATCCTGGGAAGGAGGTGCTATTATTCTCATTTTACAGATGAGGAAACTGAGGCAGAGTTCAGTGACTTGTCCAGGGTCACCCTACTAATACGATCTGAACTCGGGTCTTGCCCCCAGGTCCAGCGCTCTATGCCCTGCACCAGCAGCGGCCTCTAGAGCAGCCTTCTCCAGGACAGGGCGGACTTGTTGCCCAGGGGTATGTGATCAGGCAGTCAGTGGGTCCTGGGGCTTGCCTCCCACAGCCACATTGCCCGCTCGGCTGCCCCTCTCCACCGTGGTGGCTCCGACCTGCCCTTCCCTGAGCGGCAGTGGTGATGCTGACGCCTCAGCCTGGGCCCCCGGAGCAGCACAGCCCCCCACCCCCGATGGTACCGCGGCTGCTTGGGACAGCCCCAGCGCCAGAGCTCAGAAGCCTCGCTCCCTGACCCTGAACTGACCCGAGGGAGTGGTTCCAGAACACGCAGACCGGCTTGGTTCTTTCCTCCGTCTCCAGCAGAGTGTACTCGACCAGAATGGGGTGTCCCGGCTGGCCGGGGGGCAGGACTCCCTCGCTGTGCAGCAGCGTGGTCACAATTGGGGTGTTAATGACGGGCCGATGGGGCAGCCTGGAAGGAAAACCAGGAGAGCACAGATCACGGATGCTGTGAGAAAAGACAGCGGCTCCTCCCCGCGTGGAGAGGAAGGCCAGGTCACTCCCTGTTCTCAGGCCCCTCCAGCGCTGGCGGGCTGGGTCCATGGTCACAAATTTGGAGACTATCTGCCAAAGGCGGGATTAGAACCCAGGGCCTCTGCCTTATTGCTCCTTCCACCGGGCCACACTGTCCTCGAAGCCCTGACCCGGACTCCAGAGTGCCTGTCTGGGCCCCCGGGCCAGGGGATGGGGGCGCAGCAGGGCCAGGGGGGCTCTCGGTCCTGGCTGCTGGGGAGGGCTCCCTGGGGTGTCTCTGCCCAAGGTGGGCGTCAGGAGAGCCCTCCGTGAATGGGGCAGGCTCCCTCCGGCTCGGCCCAGGATCGGGGGTGACGGAGCCCCGCGTCCTCACCGCAGACTCCTCCGGTCGGGGTCATACTGCTCCGGCAGCAGCTGCCCGAGGGAGCGGTAGATGAGCACCAAGGCCACAGCGTGCTGGCTCCACTCTTCCGACGGCCGCTTCCTCCTCTTTAACAGAGGGTCGTCGGTGATGGGGTCAGCGGGGTCGGCTCTGGGGGTCACTCTGTGCCTGGAGGGCTTCGCCGTGGGTGCATCTGCAAGATTCACCCTGGAGTGTCAGAAGGGCTGGGCCGGCCACCACATGGCAGACAGACCCGCCTCCAAGCGTGGCTGCAGCGTGCCCCAATCTGTGTCTGCCGCCGTCCGGCTTCGTGGCCCAGCTCCCTCATCCCTGCCATTGAGAAGGTTTTCTCCCTCTTCCCGTTTTCCCAGCCCCTCTCAGAGGCGCATGGGGGCGCTGAAGAGACCCAGGGGCTTAGCGGTAGGAAGAGCTCCGAGGCCCGCGCCTGGCAGGGAAAGATCGCAGCCCACCTGGCAGATGTGCCAGAGCTTTGAAGAATCGGAGCCCGAGTTCCCAGGACCCCAAGGACCTCAGAGGCCTCCAGGGCCAAACCTCTCTTGGAAACTAAGGCAAAGGGAGGAAAGTGACTTCCTCAGGGTCGCACAAGCTCCAAGTATCGGGGTGGGATCTGAACCCCAGCCTTCTAGAGACAGTGCTGGGGCTTCCTCAGGACCTGCTTTATGTTCCTTCTGTCTCGTCTCTCCTGACAGAGTGGAAGCCTCCTGCGGGGGCTCGGACCGTTCTGAGGTTTTGTCTGTGGCCTGGCGCCCAGCGCAGTGTCTGACATACAAGAGGTGAAGAATAACTGAGCTGCCTCAGCAAGCCTGGGAGAGGCCAGACCTACCTCTCCTGTCCGAGGGCTGGAAGAGCTGGGCGGGGAAGAGGACTGAAGACTCCAGGTCCTTGGGGTGGTCCTGGTCCATCTCGCTGAACCGCGGCACCCTGGCACCCGTGAAGTTGGACTTGGCAAAGATGTCAGCGGCCAGGACTGTAACAGAAAGGCCTTCGTCAGGAGTCGGGGGCCCTGGGGGCACACCTGAGATGTGCTCACCCGGGAAGGGAGCTCAGCTACTCCCCCATCCCAGGCATTCTGTCCAGGCGGTGGCTGGAGAATTTGGTCTGGACTGCCTCCGGGGGCCGCCCAGAGGGGAGAGGGTGACGGGGCCCTGATCCCTGGGCTGAGGTGGCTGCAGAGGCCCTGGCCTGGGGGAAAGGCGTTCCACTTATCATGGAGCATTCCGGCAGTGTGAAGGAGCCCCAGAACCCCCTTCCCAGAATCACGTTTTAAAGGCACAGGATTACCAGGGAAAATGCAGTTATTAACATGTTAAAAATAAAAAACAGGTTCATTGGTTAACCCAAGGTTGAGCCCTGTTTCAGCTGGCCCCTCTGGGTCAGCAGAGCTCCCCCCAGGCAGGAACAGCTTCGATGGAAGGTCTAGGGGGTCTGCCAGCAGCCAAGGGCTATCCTGGCTCACGGAGGGGCTGACCACAGCGGGGGGGGTGCTCAGACAGGTGTTTGAGTGGAGGAGAGAGGCCCACACGCCCACGGCCTGGGTCAGGAGGGTGACTCCCCAAGTCTCGTTGTCCCGCTGGACCTTGGGGGGAATTTAGGAAGCAAACACCAGGACCCCACATACATCCCTCAGCCCACGGCAGTGGCATTAGTGGCTTACTCATGTTGGCCGTGATGATAACAAAGGGTTTCATGTAGGTTTTCCTCATGTTCTTCACCAAGTTGTAGAAATAATCCTCATAGTACCAGAGCAGGTGCGCCGTGCCCCCCTCCGTCCGCTGGATCTGCTCCCAGGAGTCCCGGTGGGCGGGGTCCAGCAGGGCGCTGCCTGCCCGGACGAGGTTCTGGAGGGATAGCAGGGCCAAGGTCACCTCCAGCAGAGCTGTGGCCCCAGGGCTTAGGCTGCTGACCCCTAACCCTCCAAGTGTTTCCTCCCCAAGAGGGCCCAGATTTGAGATGAGGAGTTTATTGTGGTTTTCAACGTATAAAGCAGGAAGTCCTGTTTTCTCAGTCGAAAGATCTGGGTTCAGATCCAACCCCTACGATTTACAGACTCATAGATTTAGAGCTGGGAGGGACCTTATAAGTCATCTAGTCCAACCCCCTCATTTTCAGATGAGGAAACTGAGGCTCAGAGACAGGCAGCATGCCGGTGTAGAGAGAAGGCTGGACTTGGCATCAAGAAGACCTGGGTTCGAATATTGCCTCAGATACTTATTGCTGTGTGACGCTGGGCAAACCACGTCACCTCTGCGAGGCCTGGTTCCCTCCTCTGTGAAATGAGGGCTCCCAAAGGCCCCCCAGCTCTAAATCTATGAGCCCGTGATAAGGTATTTGGCCAAGGTCACTTGGTGGTCACCGGGGATCTGAGCCCCGCTCCTTACTGACTGCAGGGCCCTGGACAAATCACCTCCTGTCTCAGGGCTTCAGTTTCCTCCATTGTAAAAACAAAGGCTGGGCTTGAGGTCCCCGAGGCCCGGAGAACATGGAGGCTGAACCCACGGCCCATTGGCCACAGCTCCCACATCTCTCATCTTTACCGCTCTCACAGCCTCAGTTTCCTTATTTGTAAAACCAGGATAAGGATTTTTCCACTCTGCCTCCAAGGGCTGCCAGTAGGAAAGTGCTGCCAACCTCCAAGCCCCGCCGAAATGGGGGGTGGCGTTATTATTCCCCAAATAACAGACCCAGAGTGACATCGCCAGACTGCGGATTAACAAAAGAAATGGACAAGAACAGGGCGGAAGGAGAAGGTGCGAATGGGCTGCAATCTGCTCTGGCGGAGCGACTGTACATGCAGATGGGACCAAAGATTCCCCCCAAGCAGCTCCCTACTGGACTGTAAGCTCCATGAGGGCGGGCAGGGGCTGTGTCTTGTCTAAATGCCGTGTCTCTACTGGCACTCAGGAAAGGTCCTGGAATCAAGGCTTTCCTCCCCTTCCACGTGGGATGGAATCCCAGGAGGAGCAGGGGACCTGGGGTGGGAAGGTCTGGCTTCGAATCCTGGCTGCAACTGCTTACCTAGCATCTATGGCACGCATTTACCAGCTAAGGCAAAATCTCAGTCTCCTCACTTGGAAAATGGGCCCGTGGGACACACATTGCTGCCTCAAAAGGCTTTGGAAGGTGCTTTGGAAGCCACAGGGCCAAGCATTTCTGCAGGGATTGGTCTTGTGCCAGGCTCGACCTGGGCATCTGCACATGGAATTCTGGGGTGAAGGACGGCGCTCCCCTCTCCTCTGGCCTCCGCCTCCCTACCTCATTGAACTCCACGTCTCTGGTGGCCGCGAGGTCGAAGCCTTGCTGCTGGCTCTCATGCTGAAGCACGTGGATCATGATCTGGTAGGCGGTCCGCACGTCATTCCCATACAGGACGCCCGCGGACTTGGTGGCGTTCTCAAGCATGCGGATGATATGGATTGATTTGTCCCCATCGATTCTGGTCTCGTTGCGATGGATTTTTTCATTCTGAAACAGGAATGTTTTAAATGTTTTTAAAATGAATGTTTTAAAAGAGCCAATTTTAGCTAATTTTTTTCATTTAAAATTCTGATTGTAAACGTAACTCCTTAATAGCGCCATGATTTGACCCCAGTGTGCGCTCCCCCCAAACATCCACATCCTGGAGGCGCTCCTCACCTTAGTACCAAGCAATCAATCAATAAATGTGAGCATTTACAAGGTACCTACGAGGAGGGGCCAAGCACTGGGCTAGGCACGGCGCTGTCATTGTTTACGAGTGTTCCCCCTTGGTGACCTTGGCAGACCTTCCCTTAACTAGGCTGGGTCTTGGACAACACAAGGGGTCCATCCAAGGACCTGTACTCAGAAACTGGTGTGCTGGATGTGGGGGGGGGGGATCCTGCCAGAGCTTGGCCTCCCCCGGCATCTCTCTACCTCGACGGAGCTCAGCAGGCATCCAAAGTAAACCCCAACAGAATTCCAGGAACCTTTCACAGATGCGAGAACCCTGGGCATTGGTGCCCATCCTGCACTAGCATCCCCCTCGGATGTCTCTGTGTGGCCCTTGTCAGAGCATGACCTTCCCCAAGCACAGCTAGGTCAGCGGGGATTTGAACCCAGACCCAGTGATGGGGAGCCTAGTAGCTGGGCTTCTGTGTGGAACAGAGCCAGCAGGGAGAAGTCACAGCGCCCACACTAAGCCATGCAGTCCAACGGCTAAAGCACAGAGAGCTTGGCATCAATGGACAGAACGCCTTCAGCGGTGCTGTCCTGGCTCAGAGTGCTACCCTGAGCCTTCCCCGCTACTGTCAGGGGGCCATCCGCTACACAGAACCCCTGACCCAGATTCATCGCCCGCTGGCTGGATTCCCATTTATGCGGAGGGGAAGCTGCCCTCTTACCACGGCTTTCAGACCCAGGAAGGCGGACGTGGTGCAGTTGAAGAGCTCGGGGGGCAGCCAGCCCTTCTCGCTGCTGCAGTGGCGGATGGCGTTCCCTGGTGAGTCAAGGCAGAGCAGCGTTTGAGAACCCGCGACTGATCCACCAAACAGCAACTTGCTTCCTGTGCACCAGGCCCAGGGCCAGGACAGCCCCGCCCTCAAGTAGCTCAGAAGGCACGTCCACACACAGGAAAACACACCAAAAAGAATACAAAGGGATCCCAGCAGTGGGAGATCAGGACACGGCCCCCCAGCAACCTTGGAGAGAGCTGGGCATTCCGAGAGACGGAGGGAAGGCGGAGGGCATTCCAGGCACGGGGAACCACTGAGGCAAAAGCATGGAGGTGGGAAATGGAATAGCAAGTGGGCTGGTTTGGCTGCAACGGAGTGAGAGAGAAGAACCTGAAATCACCGGGGAAAGGTAAGTTGGAGCTAGGTTGAGAAGGGCTTCAAAGGGCAAATGGGTTTGACTCTGGAGGTAACAGGGTGTCAAATAGGCTTCTCAAGCAGGGGTGTGACATGGGCAGACAGTGCTTTAGGAAAATCTCTGGAGAGGGGAGAGCTGAGGCAAGGAGACTGATGTGATGGGGGCCTGAATTAGGGAGGTGACTGTGAGGGGAGACGTGGGGAGGCACACAGATAGAACTGGCACAGTGACTTGTGGTGTACGGTGACAGAAAGCTAAACAGCCTCTGCCCTCAGGAGGCTTATACTCAGCTTGTACTGAGTTGAGGACATCGCAAATGGAAGAGGGAGCAGGCGCTCTTCATTCATTCATTCGCTCATTCATTCATTCATTTGTTCATTTCACCCATTTATTTATTCACTCACTCATTCATTTGTTCATTCACTCACTCATTCATTCATGCACCCACCCCTTCATACATTCATTCACCCCCTTCATTCATTCATTCACTCATTCACCCACTCATTTATTCATTCATTCACCCATTCATCTAATGAACAGTTACTAAATGCCTGGTTTATGTGCACAGTACTTGGCTAGCTGGCCCATGGAGAGGAAGTAAAAAGCCAGACGGGCTAGCTGGAGAATCGTCTACACCCTGAGAGACTGCCTGGCTGGTAGAAATGTTTTACTGCAGCGTGGGCACTGCCCAAGCAGAGAAAGCAGCCATGGAGCTTGGGGCAGTGGGCCTGGGTTTGCCACCGATCATCACCAGACCCCCGCCCTCTAGGTCTCAGTGGGCTGCCCCTCGCTCATGGAGGGGCCCTAAGGGTGCCGAGGAACGGCAGCCATCACTGGTTATCCCACACGCTAAGGACCTCAGTGTCTCCCTGAAGGATTCGTGCCCAGGACTCACCAGGGATTGCCCATGCTCAGGGAGTGCTTGGCCATCCTAATTCGCCTCTGGCCCATCTGCTGACTTATGCCCTCACCCTGCTGACCACACAGCCGGGACCACTCCGCACTCACACTTACCCACAGATCCCTTGGGGCAGGGCACGGCCGCTGGCTGCCCAAACTTGGTCTGCGGCCACCAGATGCCAGCCTCAAACGCGCGGGGACAACCGCTGTAGATGACTGGGGCAAACCGGAAAAAAAAAACAACAATAAATACATGTGAATATTGAGTCTGAAATGGGAATCATCGCTCCCTTGAGGCCTCTTCATAAACAGATTATTGATCTTCTCTGAGCAGTATTCCATAAAACGTCAGCCATGTTCAGAGTGGGCCTCGGTTTCCCCATTGGCAGGGCAGGGGTGGGGCCAGACAACCCCTAACGTCCCTCCTGCTTGGCTGCAGGACCACAGCTCTGCCCAACGCTGAGTTTTTGCTGGACTGGGGCATGGCGTTGGAAGGGGCCGGCTGCATGGGGAGGGGACCGGGAGGGGAACTTCACGGGGCGTTTTATAAGTCATTCTCCTCTCACCCCTTGGGCCAAGTGTTTTCATAAAGGCAGAGATCCCAGCGGAAGTCAAAGCAGGAGCCCACATTTCAGACCCTCCTGCAGACAGGGCGGCAGGGCAGGGAGATGGCTCAACGGGGAATCAGAGCCTGGGGCTCGGGGCCTCGCTCGGCCCCCCCTGCCTGGGCGACCTTTGGCACATCCTTTCCTCTCTCTTGGCCTCAGTGTCCCCCTCTGTATAACAAGGGCATTTGGCTGGCTGATCTCTAAAGTCCCTCCCAGATCTAAGAGTCGATAAGCTTATGATCCCGATGACGCAAAGTCCCCTTCAAAGCCCTCAAGGTAGGTGCCCTGGGGGAATGCAGGTCCTCTGCCTGTGGCTGCACCGTCAGTGCCCAGGAGGGGTGGCACCCACCTTCACAGCCCTGGGTGGTCACCTCGGCAAAGGGATTATCACAGCGGTTACACTGGCGCCCAATCACCCCAGATCTGCAGGAGCATTGGCCCGTCTCCATGTCACAGGTACGTGTGTGGGAGCCATAGGGGAAGCAGTCACACGGGTAGCACGTCTCCTGGTGCTGAGGCTTGTAGTAGTTCTCCTGGAGGAGTGGAGAGAGGGAGCGAGAAAGAGAGAGGGGAGGAGAGAGAGGGGAGGAGAGGGGAGATCAGAAGAAAGCAGAAGAGAGAGAGAAAAGGAGATGGGGGGAGAGAGAGAGAAGGGAAGAGAGAGAGGGGAAAAAGAGGGGAGGAGAGGGGGGAGGGGAGATGAGAAGAAAGCAGAAGAGAGAAAAGGAGACGGGGGAGAGAGAGAGAAGGGAAGAGAGAAAGGGGAGAAAGAGAGAGGGGAGGAGAGA
>NW_020950172.1:1630102-1639440 GCF_900497805.2 Vombatus ursinus
GAGAGAAGGGAAGAGAGAAAGGGGAGAAAGAGAGAGGGGAGGAGAGAGAGAGGGGAGGGGAGATTAGAAGAAAGCAGGGGAGGGAGAGAAAAGGAGATGGGGGAGAGAAGGGAAGAGAGAAAGGGGAAAAAGAGGGGAGGAGAGAGAGAGGGGAGGGGAGATTAGAAGAAAGTAGGGGAGGGAAAGAAAAGGAGATGGGGGGAGAGAAGGGAAGAGAGAAAGGGGAGAAAGAGAGAGGGGAGGAGAGAGAGGGGAGGGGAGATCAGAACAAAGCAGAGGAGGGAGAGGAAAGGAGAGGAAAGGAGATGGAGAGGGGGAGAGAGAGAAGGGAAGAGAGAGAGGGGAAGAGAGGGGGGAGGGGAGATCAGAACAAAGCAGGGGAGGGAGAGGAAAGGAGACGGGGAGGAGGGGAGAGAGGCCAACAAGGTACAGTTCAGGTTCAACTCAGCAAACATTCATTAAGCCCCTACTGTGTGTGGAACATCCTGTCCTCAGGACGGGAAGACACAAAGTGAGCCCACGGCCAGGCCCAGCCCTCCCAGAGCATCCTACATACACCCACCCTGGCACTCAGGGCCCTCCATCACCCAGCTCCAGCCGACCTGCCCATCCTCAGCTCATTCCCCGTTGCTCTTCACACTCCTTTTCCACAAGAAACCATCGGGGTGGGGGTGGGGGAGAAGAGGTGTGACGCCTGGTACGCAGCTGGCCACGGAAGCCACCAGGAGGCCACGGGGGCTCACTGCCAGCCTGCCTTGACTTACCTTGCACTGACACTGTCCATTGGTCTTGTTACAGTCTGGGTCAAAGCCTTTACTGACCTCGCAGTGACAGGGGCCACACACGGGGTTTCCCCACCAGCCTTTAGGACATGGGAGGTGGATTCTGTTTGGAAGCAAAGGCACAGAGTCTTTTGTCAGCAGAGGCCCCCCAACAACCCACCGCCCGACAGACAGAAGACATCCCCCCAGAAGACGGGGCAGCTTCTCGACCACGGCTGGCGTGGACCCGGGCATCCACATGTACGGGGATGTTACTGCGCGAGCCGGGTCACTACCCAAGGTCAATCACTGGGCACCTACATTTGCTCCCAGATGAAAAGGAGGGGCTACCAGGGGACCTTCCTTGCTCTCCAGCCCCTCCCCTACTCTGACATCCCCTGTTCTAGGTTCCCTCCCAGTCCAACATCCCCTGTTCTAGGTTCCTCCCGGTTCTGACCTTCCCTGTTCTAGGCTCCCTCCCAGCTCTGACCTTCCCCGTTCTGTGACCAGTTTCCTGCTGGGTCAAACAGAGGTGCTCATCTGGGTGCAGCCTCCATCCCAGGCAGTAAAGAAATGCCCTCACTTGTTTTCACAGTACTGTCCATAGTAGCTCTGCCCACATTCGCACGTGTAGCCATGTTTGGAGCCGGGTTTTCGGACACAAGTTGAGATCTGTTCACAGGGGTTCAGGTTACACACGTCCACACAGTCTCTCCCAAAGTAGCCTAGGAGAGCAGGGAAGACCATTCCGTCAGCTGCTGACCGACGCACGGCTCGGTGTCTGACACCATAGAGACCCTCTGCGCCTTTCCTCAGGGCTGAGGCAGCCCCCCGATTGCTCATAGTGGGGACTCTGGAACGTGAGGGGACACAGACATACACACACACACTCACACTCACATTCTCACATAATACACACCCCTACACTCTCACACCCATACTCACACAGACTCTAAAACACTCCCCGATTCATACATCTACACTCGCTCACCCACACTCACATGATACCCACACACCCACCCATACACATGTACTCTCTCATACACACATACACACACACACACACACACACCCCTACACTCTCACACCTAGCCCCCCCAACACGTTGGCATGCCCGAGCTCCCTGGGCACCCAGGGAGGGGGAGGGCAGAGGAGCAGGATGTGGCCTGGGGAGATGGAGGCTCCCCTCCTGGCCCTGCCCCTCCTTATCTGGGGGGCCCTAGGGAGCCACCCCAGGGCCTCTCGGGGCAGCCGGCCATGCCCTGCCGCTCTTACCTGGGTCACAGATGCATGAGTAGCTGTCCCAGTCATCTGTGCAGTAGCTGTGTTCGGGGCACGGGCTGGAGGCACATGGGTTGTCCAGGGCGCAGCCCTCTTCCACCCTGACCTTCAGAGCATCCCTCATGTTCAGGGTCATGATGTTTGTTGACGTCTCCCCCATCCTCACTCCCTGTGGGAAGAACACCAGGCTCAGCTCCACATTGGGGGAGATTGGGTCAATCCCCACCTGCCTCCACTTCCTTGGTGCTAGGAGGCCTCTGATGATGGGGCTGGGGACTGGCCTCCTTGGAGGGGGTGCCTTGGGAGGACCACAGAGGTGAGGGGGCAGAGGCCGGGGTCTGTGGCCACGGAAGGAGGACTCGCCCTCAGGCCTCAGGGATCTCGGACAGAGTGGACTCTAAAGGGAAACGGCGTGCCAGGGTGGGCACTGGGCATGAAGCCAGAAGGCCTTGGCTTCCAGGTCTGACTCTCAACCACACAAGATGTGGAGGAGGTCAGTCCCTTCCCACCTTCCCTGCTCTGGGCCTCAGTTTCCTTATCTGTAAAATGGGGCTTTCCCACCTGTGGCAGGTGGGAGAAGCCACTGTTTGGGATTTAAGCGAATGAAGGGCTCAGAGCATAGATCACTGCTGAGGAGACCCGAGCACTGGGAAACGGCTGGTGCTCAGGCGGTCTAAGTTATGGTGTGGGCGAGCCTCGGCCAAGCCCGCGAGGGTGGGCCATCCTCCTCCTCAGCAGAGGCGGGAGACTCTTGGTATGGAGCGCTGCACCGGACGGTGGGCTTGGCTAACGGTCAGTCTGGGCAAATCCTTTACTTTTTGTTTATTCCTCTCTTCTCTGCTTTGTTTTTTATTCTTTGTTTCTGAGCACAGGGAATGAAATCTTAATAATAATGACAGCAGTTGGCATTTGTCTAAGGCTGGCAAAGCGCTTGACATGGTATCTCATGTGATCTGGAGATGAAACCAAAGAGGAACAGCCACACGAAAGAACAGGCGCCCTTGGGGCTGGACGGGTGAGCCTGGGCGACTCCCTCCCCGCAGGAGTACCTGCATGCAGCCCGAGAAGCCCCCGCGGACCGTGACCTGGTCTTCGGAGAGGCCGCCCAGCAGGATGCTCCTCATCTTTAGGCCGGGGAGCTGGTTGCCGATTTGCACCGTGCTCTGTTGGGAAGAGGAGGCCAAGGGTTCAGGGTGAGAGGCGCCTCCAGGGGTTAGGCCTGAGCCGAGCAGTCTCCACCGGGTCAGACAACAGCCGAAGCTCTAAGGCTCCAGGGTTCCCAATGAGAGCCTCTGCTCCCGGGGCCACCAGCACCTTGGCCCATTGAGGCAATCCTAACAAATATCTGGCGATGTGAATGAGGGTGGGGTGGAGCAGCAGAGCGATCCCAAGCTCCCCCCAACCCCGAGCTGTCTGTGGCTCTTCCCCCCCTCGCCGGGCAGCCCCACCCTCCAGAACCCACCCGATCCAGGCCGTAGTCCAGGGTCACCACGGCCAGGTACCGGATGTCCTTGCCGTCCTTGGCGCTCTTCAGCTCGATGAGCAGATGGTGCCACTTGCCGTCACTCACACGGGACCTGCCCAGCGTCATGGAGGCCACCTCTGAGGGTCCGTGGAAAACGGCAAAGTCTACCTGGCTATTCAGGATCTGTTGGGAGGACGCGGAGGGTCACGCCTGGTCACGAGGGGATGCTCAGAGCATCTCATCGGGGCCCAGGCCGGGGCAGCTGCCTTCGGACCCAGCTTAACCTGGCCTGGCCGTGTGACCTCCCAGCCTCAGTTTCCCCCACTGCAAAGTGGGGATAAGGCTATGTGTGCTTCTGCCCTCACAGGGCAGCTACAGCACTCAAATGAGGAAGG
This sequence comes from Vombatus ursinus, assembly GCF_900497805.2. Lineage (NCBI taxonomy): Eukaryota > Metazoa > Chordata > Mammalia > Diprotodontia > Vombatidae > Vombatus > Vombatus ursinus. Next base: position 1,634,005 of record NW_020950172.1, read on the forward strand.
GTGGAAGGGGCTTGGGCGGGGGCAGCGGTGGGGGCGGTCCTTCGAGGGAGGCAGAGAGCCGCCCAAACCTCGATGGATTCTGGTTCATCAGACCCAGGTGGGTCCTCTTTCTGGAATACCTGAGGGCTTCCAAAGGGTTTTTGACCCCAGACCCTCGGAAGGAGGGCCTGGAGGCACCATTTCCAGGGGACGGCCTCAGCAGCCAGGTGGGGCTCAGATCTTCATCACTAGGACGCTGCCCAAACCCGAGCTGGGCAGAGTGAGCCAGGCGTATCTGCCATGTCCGTTTGTCCCCCAGAGATCCAGGGTCATGGGCCCAGAGGGGAGCCCATGAGACTGCTTCATCAACCCACAGCCAAAGGCAGTATTAAAGAATCAAGAAGACCTGGGCTTGAATCTCAGCTGGGCCACTTACCAGCTGGGGCATCCTGGGACCTCTGAGCCTCAGTTTACTCTTCTGTAAACTGGGCTGATGAGACCATCTATGTCAATTGCTTTGCAAACCACAGACTTTAAGAATCACATATAAGGGTCTGTCATTGTGACAACTGAGACCTGATGAGAAGAAGTGACTCGTCCAAGGCCATCCAGCTAGCGGAAGCAGGATTGTAACCCACGTCTCTCCTGATCCCGGGCTGCCCCTGCCCTCCCCCCCCGCCCGCTTGGATTTACTTTTCATTTCTCCGTAGATACGGACAGATACACATGCTGTCTCCCCTCCTCGAGGAGAGAGGCTGCTGTGCTTTGTCTCTGTTCCCCCAGGACCTGGTCTGCTTTCGGGCACACATTAGGCCCCTCCTAAATGCCTGTTAGGGGATGTCTGACCCAGACTTCACATCCGAGGCCCTGAATGTACAAGAAAGGTTCTGACCCAAAGCAGAAACGGCCTAGAAATCAACAGCTTCTGATCAGCATCGGGCCACTCGTGGCCAGGGGGTCTGTCCACCTGCAGGACAAGCCCAGGAAGGCAAAGAAAGCCAGGAAACCAAACCGTGGCCCTGGGCCCCAGGAGAGTGTGTTTCTGTCACAGAAGGGATCCGGGGACCCACTACCGGGTAATTCGTCCTACCTGGGGGAGGGCGGCTTCAGGATGCCAAGGATGGGTTTGGGAGGTGAGCTAGGGCAGGAGGAGGGGCAGGCCTGGGGGCCAGACCCAAGGGAAGGCTCTGCCCCCTCAGTGAGACCACAACACACAGACTGGGTCCTGGCCGAGCAGCATTCTCGTGAGCTCCTGCCTGGAACCTCCCAGAACCAGGGGATTCCGTAGGGCTTTTGGCAGGGTTAAGGAGTCCTGCCTCTGGGGCTGGTCCCGCCTGGGTCAGTGCCTAGTCTTGGCATTGCCATCTGCTCCCTAAACAGCCAGCCCCCGGCGCGATGGAGCCCTGAACATCAGGCCCGGCTTCCTCGGCAGGTCTGACCGGGGTCCTGGGTCACCACAGGCCGAGATCTAGACCACCCTCCTCCTTCTGGCTAAGGGGGAGCTCACAAATCCCCCAGGAAAGGGGGGGCATCCTAGCGGCTCGTTCAGACAGAGGCTGAGGAAGGAGACGAGAGGGGGCCCCGAGAGGAGGCCTCTCGCTGGACACAGCCATCAGGCTCCTTTACGGGGCAATGACCATTGAGCCCTGAGCACAGGGCCTACTGGTCGCCAGAATCACGGGCCCCACTTCAGTCTCCCCTCTGACATGTGTGTGACAAGTCACCTAATGTTGGTGGCTCTGGAGTCAGAGGACCCAGGTTCAAATTCTGGCTCTCTCACATCTAGTCCTCAGTTTCCTCCTCTGTAAAATGGCGGAGGGGTGGACTCAACGACCTCTAAGGTCTCTTCTAGAAGAGAATTAAAACTATAACTACGACTTTTCTGAAACCTACTTTTTGTTCGGTCATTTTTCAGTCACGTCTGACTCTGGCCCCATTTGGGGTTCTCTTGGCAGAGATACTGGAGTGGTTTGCCATTTTACAGACGAGTGAACTGAGACAAATGGGGTGAAGTGACTTGCCCAGGGTCACACAACCAGGAAGTATCTGAGGCCAGCTTTGAACTTGGGAGGATGAGTCTTCCTGGCTCCAGGCCGGCCACTCCATCCACTGAGCCACATAACTGCCCATTTATCCGCCCTACTTATCCCATTCTTAAAATGGGCTAATAATCTCCTCCCTCCCTACGTCACAAAGCTATGATGAGGAAAGTGCCCTGGAAGTCCTATGATGACGGAAATGCGCACTGGGGTTTTGTTTGCTCCTTTGTTTTGGTCAGGACCTGCGGTTGCTTGGGTAGGGATGCACAGCCAGGTACGCGAGTCAGAGACAGGCCTGGAACCCAGGCCTCCTGATTCTGAGGTTCCAAGGTTCTAACGCCTAGGATATCACAACATCCGCCGTTTTGTGCATTTTACATTTAAGGGAGAGGAGGCCAAAGCAGTCGGCCATTTGGAAAGCACAGGCTGAGCTCATGTAATTGCCTGGCATTCATCTCTGTGACCTGCGTGTATACTTTTCTCTCCAGCTGAGGGTGGAGTCCTTCCTTCTGTGCTCAGGCTGTTCAGGAAATGGCAGAGATTCTCAGACTGACAGAAATAGAGCCACAGTTTCCAAAACACCTGGGCTGACTTATCCCAGAGCTGGGGGGAGCTCACAGCCCTCCCTGTCTCCAGCACCAAGCGCCAGGGAGAAAGAGGCCTGGTGGTGGGAGAGCCCCTCCCTGCTCCAGCTCCATCCTCTCCCTGGGATGGGGGGTGGTCCTCCTACGGCCTTCCACTGCAGGGCAGGGGGAACAAAGGGCCAGAGGTGGGGCTGGTCACCAGCACTGACCTCACACGTCCTGCTCCCTCCCAGCTGCCACGGGGGCCCCCCTCACCTGGAGGCTAATTTTCGATGACGTCCCCGCGTTGGCCTCCAAAAGAACCCCGCTCTCTTTCCGGGTCCGGAACATGAGGCCCAGGTACCAGGGCACCGAGATGGTGATGTCCAGATCCCCCCAGAACACGAGGCTCTCGCCGCTGAAGCGCTGGGGGTGGGGCATGGCTGGGAAGGGGACAGAGACAAGGGTCAGGGCGGGATGAGCGGGGCCACCCTACAGAGCAGGGCGTCCGCAGGAACGCCAGCCAGGTCTCCCGGAAGACCATCAGGTGCCAGACCTGGAAGGCAGCTCAGAGGCCATCGGATTCAGCCCCCTCAGGCCCAGAGACGGCAAGAGACCAGTCCAAAGTCACACAGTTAAAGAATCAGGAACAGACCCAGATCTGGAGATAAAAAGTGAGAGATGGAGCCTGGCCTCAAGGTGCTTGGAGCCTGCTGGGAGGGAAGGGAAGAGCTGCAGAGACACAAATCCCAGGATCAAAGCAAAAAGAAATTCAGAAGGGGTGATTTTGTTACTACCATGATGCTTCAGCACTTGTAAGACAAACTCGCCAGAGCTCTCCATTCCCCGCTCTCTCCTCTTTCTCCCTCTTTGTAAAGTGACTGCTAGGCCACAGGAAGGAAACGCCCCAAAGCCCTTTAAGGGTCCCTGGGGTGAAGGGTCAGGGGGCAGAGGTCAGGGAAGGCAGTAGAACTGGGCCCTGCCACTGCTGCCTCGACCATGCCCATTGACCCCTATGAGGGACCTTGGTGCCAGGCGACAATGCACCCCTGGAGCGAGAAGGGTGGGCAGCTTCCTTAAAGGGGCCAGGACAGAGCTGTGCCAACGCCCGTGCCCAGGCCCAGGGCTCTCCAGCCGACCTCTAGCTTCCTCCGTTCCCAGCCGACGGAAGGGGTGGTAGAGACAAGCCCGTCCGGCTCCACTCCCACAAGCCCAGAAGCTTGGCCTATCTTCTCACAACCCAACACACATCTGAACGGAAAGCCCATCACCCACATATACCCTGAAGAAGGTAATGCTGCCTATGCCCAAATACCTCTACTCACAGGGAACTCACTACCCCCTGGTCATCTCCCATGACCTGCAGCCTAAAGCTGCCTCTCAGCACCTCCCCCTCCCCCAGTGGTCCTGGTTCTGGGTGGGGGGGCAAGCAGAGGGAGGTGACTCTCTCCTCCTACTGGCTGTCTTTCTGGGATCCCCTCACTCTTCCCTCCTCCTGCTAAACATTCTCAGTTCCTGGTGGGGTCTTTGGAAGGTCAAGGGAGCACAGGTCCAGACTGGGGCCTCAGTGGCCGGAGGGAGCCAAGGCCCAGGGAGGGTGGGGGCGGGCAGGAAAGATGCTTCCCCAAGGCCACAGTGGAAGCCCAGGCCCCCGTCTCCTCTCTGGCCAGCCTTACCACTGTCCCAGGCTGCCTTTTTTATTCTAGTCAGAATTATATGGGGCTGTTACTTTTAGATGCTATTTTGAGAGAGCCAAATTCATCATTGGAAGAGCGGCCCAGGAAGGTGCTTTTAATCCTGACACACAGAAATCCAGATGACATTCCAGACTGGTGACACACCAGCCGGCCGGGGCCTCCTCTCCTTCCCAGCCCCAGAGAGCCAAGTGAAAGCAGGCCCGGGTCAGGCCTCCGCCCCCCAAACGGCCAGGCCGGCTTCCTCCGGAGGGCAGCACAGCCCTGCTGGCCCTTCGCGGTGATTTCCTGCTGGGGTGGACCACAATCAGCCTGTGTTTTCTTTGGCAGAACAGCCCACCAGCCGCCATGACGCTCCCAGCAGAGCTGGGCGAGGGAAGGCCTCCGGCCGCTGACCACCTGTGAGACCCGGGGCTCCCCCAGCCTTCCTGGGGCCTGTCGCCTGACTGGTAAAATGGGGGGAAATCCAGGGTCCCGGCCGTGGCCCCCACAGCATTGTTGGGAGAATGAGAGAGGGCCGGTAGAGCAGAAGGAAGACCTGAGTCTGAATCCTGCCTCAGACATGGAGCAGATGTGTGGCTCTGGGCAGATCACACGCACTCATGGAACCTCGGTTCCTTCGACTGGGAAATGGGTACAGTAGTACCTCATCTCACAGGGCTGTAGCCAGGTCCAAATGAGATTATGTATAGCGTTGTGACAGGTGAGGAAACTGAGGCCCTGAGAGGGGACGCACCAGGGATCAGGAGCAGGGCCTGGATTCTAGTGGAGGTTCTGTGCCTGCCAAGCCAGCGGCTTTCTACCGCACTGCGATGCCACTGTCTGCGCTGGGGGGCATCAGCAGACAGAGACAACCGCATGCCTTCCACAGCAGCCGGGCCGCTGGGGAGCTTACGAGGCACTGCTAGGAGGAGGCTGCCGGGGCGCCTTTGACGAGCGAGAGAAACATGGTGGTGAAGGGATCAGCAGCACAGACACTCCTCCTCTGAGGGGGACGGTGTGCGTGTGTGTGTGTGCGTGTGTGTGTGTGTGTGTGTGTGTGTGTGTGTGCGTGTGTTTGTCTCATGTGGGGATGAAGTTAATGCTATTATGGGTTTAAAAACTGCCCATGATGGAGACAATAGACCTGTCAGGACCAGGGCCTCAGGGCCAAGCCTGAGC